>NW_006399764.1:23312561-23360700 GCF_000299155.1 Elephantulus edwardii | reverse complement strand
AATGGAAACCCAAAATCTTTGTAAATGTTCATTTAAATTAATAAAATTTAATAAAAAAAAGAATGTTTATATGTGTGTGTATGTATGCATGTATATGTATGTGTGTGTACATTTATGTGTGTGTATACATATATATTTGGTTAAAACTTTCACCTACAAATGTTCAGTTCACTGGATCTTCATTTTAGTTTACTTTTATATCCCTTTGCTTTCAACCTACTTGTGTCTCCATTTCCTTTTGCTTAACTAGGACCCTTTTGTATTCAGCACAGAGCATAACATTTTTAGCATGTAATTTGGAAAATGAGTGGAGGAGCACAAGGGTGACCAAGTCTGACAGCTATGAATTTCACAAAGGAAACCAATACCCATTAGCAACATTCACAATACAAAACCAATTCCAGTGAGGGTAGGACATATCCCACATACTCCTCCACCTACTTCTTCAGTGTCTGAAATTTGTTGCAACAGCCACACAGATCTCACAGAGCCGTAATCTGGTAAACCCCATAGAAAGCTTTACCTAATTGTCGCATAGGCTTGTGAAATGACTATCAATTTTGTGGCATCTAATAACACTAGACAGCGATGTAAAATCCATGAGTCAGCGTCTAAATATGACCATTTAAAATGGTATCTACACAGGTTGGATGAGAAGATTAAAGAAACTTATGCACCTTTTAGTTTAAACTCACAACCTATCTTTGGAGCATTGGAATAGGAATAGTCTGAAAACAAATTTCCTTCCTCAATGCCAGATTCAATCATGCAGCTATTGTGTGATGTCAGCTTGAAGATCATCTATGGTTTATAATTTCACCATGAGAGGAAAAAAGAAAGAATGAAACTAAAATTACACTTTTGAAAGAAAGAAGAAAAAAGAATTTTCTCTCAATGGTTTACTAAGGAATACAGTTTAAAGTAAATTGACACTTTATTATAGGATGCTTTCCTAGTTTTTCGTCCATGGATTCCATGAATCCCTTGAGGAATCAGCTATGCATTTCAAGCACCAGCAGAACTTTAGATACCAGCTGAGCTGTACAACTCTCAAGGCTTTATTTATTCACAAGGAAATCTTGACTTAAATGAACTAGATACAACCTTGACTTCACTTGATTATCTAGATTTACACAGGAGTGAGAGAAGCAATACAAGCAATTTGCAGATGTCAACTTGCTAAGGAGTAAATCAAAGTGCTTTTCATAAAGCCAGTTTTATGAGAGGGTTCTTTTACAAGAAATAATGTTCTACTTCCCCATAATTCTTCGTGGTTTTGTTGTGTGCTGTTTAGTTGATTCTGACACCTAGTGACCCCAGATGATAGAGTAGAACCATTCCATGTGGTTTTCATGGTTATGATCTTTATGGGAGCAGCCAGTCATAATTTTCATTCACAGAGTGCTGGGTGGGTTTGAACCAGCAATCTTTTGGCAAATAGACGTGTGCTTAACCATTGTGCCACTACAACTCCTTCATTTCTTCACAGAGATGTGAAAATATAATTGTTAAATCATTTTATGTTCCTATAATCATTCTTCTTTGAGAACAAGTATCTATATTGATTTCATAATTAAAAGATTTCAAACTCACTTATGTGTCCTTATCCCTGTTCTGAAGTGACTAATACACAAAATTGTAAACTTTGAGGGTAGAATTCTTTTTATTATGTATAATTTCTCTTCTAGATTAAGAAAAAAGGTTTCCTGTGAATGAATCCCTTCCTGACTCTATGTCATTGATATAATTTCCACTGTGATTTGGCGCTTGTTACAGTCACTTTGTTAGTTCATATCATTGAAGATCTACTCTTTAAAAAAAAAAAGATAATATTTCCTCATCTTTGGAAATTTCACTTGTTAAAAGGAATATCTTTTTCTCCTTTGAAAATCTCATCAAAGCCCAAGCTGAATTTTTACACTTACATTATTCTGGTATTCAAGGGAAATTCAGAAGTTTATTAGTCTAAGATAATTGTAATCTTCTTTCATGCATCACAGACCTTCATCAGCATTACTGTCTCAAAGCTCTGTTCAGAGTTACAGAGTGATTGTTTCTTCAGAGAGTCACTCTTACACAAATGATTTAACAAATTAGGATGGTTTTAAAAATAGGATTTTGATGCAAATTAAAACAACGAGATACCACCTCACCCCAGTAGCAGTGGCAAAGTTTAGCAGGACAGCAAGATTACTTGGAGAGTAATTACATGTTGGCGAGGATGTGGTGAGAAAGAAACTCTTATACATTGTTGGTGAGACTGTAAAATGGTACAACCACTGTGCAAGGCAGTTTGGCATTTCCTCAAATAGCTGAATATAGAAATTCCATATGACCCAGCTAGTCCACTGCTTGGAATATACCCTGAGAAAATGAGAACTGAGGCACAAGCAGAGACTTGTACACCAATGTTCACAGAAGCATAACCATCACAAGAACATGGAAACAGCCCAAATGCCCAACTACAATTTAATGGATTGAGAAATTATGGAGCATTCACACAATGGAATAGTACACAGCACATAGGAACAGTGATTTTGTAAATTACTACCTAACTTGGGAGAGACTGGAGAGCATTATGTCAAGTGAACTAACTCAGTCCTATAAGGATAAATACTGTATAAAACCATTATTGTAGAATGAGTGTGAGGATCCAAGGGAGAGTAGAAGGAGAAGAGGGGTAAGAATGGGTGGGTTGGTGGGTGATGTTAATCATAGAATTGCACTCTTTGATGGGTGAAAGGGGTGATGGTGAAGGAAATGGGAAAGATCTGGTATAAAAAAACAATTTATTAGAACTTTTTAAATAAACCAGTATAAAAGAAAAGTTCAAAAGAAAATAAGATTTTGAGAAAAATACAGCATTATTAGCTTTTTACTTTAGCATATAAAACCATCTTAAAAGTACCAACCCGTATGTAATCACTATCATTTATAAAAATAAGTTATAAAATCAGAATTGCAACACAAATATAATCTTAGAACAAAAGAAAGGTTTTCTCTAGAAGGAGAAGTTAGAAACTTATATACATAATGATTTTTCACAGTTTGTCTTCAACCAGAACAAAAAAAATTTTCTGGTCATGGGTGGATGATGGTTGTCATTTGGAACTCATTGTCATAAAGAGAAGTCTTAGAAACCAGTTGGAATATCTGGCGTCTTTTGCTTTTGAACTGAATATTACCTCCCACATTAAGGTACCTTTCTTAAGGAGTGAACCACAAAGGCATGCTTTGCTTTTGGACCCCATTCATCATACTCTTGCACAAATAAAACAAGACAAAAGCACTATGTCTGCAGGCCTCTTGGGTGTTCTGGGCACTGTCCTACACATGCATTTGGACTTCATGTGTTTCAGAAAAGAATCCATAAGTTTCAATGACTGGATCTCTTCGCAGTAGATTTTCCAGGGCTTTACCTCCACATTATCTCTGGTAGAATCTAAACACCAGCATTTTTTGTTTAGTAGTCAGCCATTTGTGTTGATCACCATGAGTTGAGACTGAGTTAATGGCAATTGGTTAACTGGGAATGGATACATAAAACTATTAAAATATGCTTTTCTACAAAGATGGTGCCAAAAGCAAAGAAGGAAGCCCCTGCCCCTCCCAAAACTGAAGCCAAAGCAAAGGCATTAAAGGCCAAGAAGGCATCCTGAAGGGCATCCACAGCCACAAAAATAAAAGATCTGCACATCACCCACCTTCCAGCGGCCTAAGATGCTGAGCCTCTGAAGGCAGCCCAAATACCCCTGGAAGAGTGCCCCCAGGAGAAACAAGCTTGACCACTATGCCATCATCAAATTTCCCCTGACCACTGAGTCAGCTGTGAAGAAGATAGAAGATAACAACACGCTTGTGTTCATTGTGGATGCCAAAGCCAACAAGCACCAAATTAACAAGCTGTAAAGAAGCTCTATGACATTGATGTGGCCAAGGTCAGCACTTTGATTAGGCCTGATGGAGAGTAGAAGGCTTATGTTCGACTTGCTCCTGACTATGATGTTTTGGATGTTGCCATCAAAATTTGGATCATCTAAATTGAGTCTAGCTGGCTAATTCTAAATACAATTTTTTCTCACCAAAGACAAACAATAAAACCCTATTATAATTATATTGACTCTTCACTACAGCCCAAGTGTGTTTCATTACCATAAGTATGTCCATTATACAGATGGGAAACTTAGTGGGCAAAGGACTCAGGAACTTTGTCAAAATTGTTCCAGGCTCTTGAGCCCACAATTTTAACCACATTATTACACCACAATAGAGCGCCACATTTTTCCTTATTGATTTTACACAAAGACTGAACCTGTAAATAGAGGAGCATTTGTTGGAAAAGGGGACATAAGAACGATATGAAAGCATATAAAAAGTTACTAGTCACCAAGAAAGACATTCTTGGGTATGGTATAAGTAAGAGATTTTTTGTCTGTTTTGAAATTTTAAATATGGCCGCTCAGATGAAGATTTTAAAAGTACAGCTTTCAACAATATACTGACGAAAGCAACAGAATTTATAACAAAGGAAAACAGAAAAAAGGAGGGTGAGGAAAATAAAATGGGGTATTTTTGTTGAAGAAAACATGAATTAGTCATAGAATTCCTGGCAGGTATCTTGCTTAGATTCACAATTAACACCCTTGGTACCAGCAGTCAAAAATAAGGAGACACACTGCACTGGGAATATTTGTAGTTAGGGCTTCTTTAAATTATTGAGGAATAATGATGCCAGTTTGAGGTCTAAGTTGCTTCTTATTCAGGCCATAGTCTTTCTGATCACTTGCTATGTCCATCTGAGAGCTGGGCAATGATAAATATGACAGAAGAACAATTGATGCCTGTGAGCTCTGGTGTTGGAGAAGAATACTGAACATCCCATCGACGGCCAAGAGAATAAATAGATATGTATTGGATAGGGTGCAGCCGGACTGCTCTTTGGAGGCAAGAATGACACCTCACATCCTTTGGGAATATTGCTAGGAGAGGCTATTCTTTGGAGAGGGACATCATGCTAGGAAGAGAAGAGGGTCGACGAAGGAGAGGAAGACCCTGGATTGACATGGTGACTGCTACAGAGGGCTCTGTGTGTCAGGAAATAATGAGAATGGCACATGGTTCAGATCTTTTGTTCATAGGGTCGCTATGAGTTATTCTTGACTCGATGACACTTAACAACAATAACATACTGACTTTAACTTGAACTCAGATTTGCATTCAGATTCAATAATTTTGTGCCCCAAAGTCTGTAGGCATCTTCATGTGTGTTCTAGTATAGAAAAGAGTTAAACTATCAAGGAATCTAACATCAGAATATTTGGCTTTGAATTGTGTTTCTGAGAAAGTATGGACCTCTTTTCTTGAAATCAGATGTTGTTGTTGATGATTGTCTCTGAGTCGAGCACAACTCATAGCAACCCTATTATGAACAAGAGGCCAGAGGCTCCTCTACAACTCTCAACATTTATCAAAGTTCAGAGTTTCCGAAGGTATGTTGTTTAGGAACTGGATCCCACTCCTGCAAATGCTAAACTAAAAGAATGCCTGCTCTAATTTTAAAAACTTAGGAAAAACTGCTGATTATTATTTAGCTGATAATTTAGAAGTGATATGCCCTATTTGATGTGCAAAGCCCTGAAACAACACTCGGCTCTCAGTGTAATCTTAACTCCATCACTTTCTTCACCTATAAAATGAGGACTAATTATAGCATTACTTTCTGAATAAGTTATAATAATAAATCTAGATAATCCACATCAAATATGTAGCAGTGTTTGACTCATCTAAGAATTAATTCAACATGAGCTGTATTTATTATCCTTAAAATAATCCTATAATAATTATTCTTCAAATAAATATCCTAAAATAAACAAATAGACATTATTTACAAGCGAGGAAATGAGGCCAAGAGAGATTAAGTACCTCTTCAGAGGCTAAACCGTTTTGACTGAGAAATAGTAGCTATTTATCAGAAGGCAGCTTTTTCCCCCCTGGGTTTTATTGTTCTTTGAATAAGATGAATGCAATAATCACTGAAATATTTAACTTTACATAAAGAATAACGGAAAAGAGAAGAAAGTAACCCTGGATGCAAGAAAAGTAATGAGAAGAACTTGTAACGATGGCTACTAAAATTGAAAGCATTTTAGGATTGACTTATATGTTATACAATTTTGGTAGTGAATGATAGAGATTGGTACACCTAACTGATAGAGTTGATAGAATCCTGAAGAGTGATTGCAAACTGAGGAGTCATCATGTATCGGTTTTGTATAGAAAAATAGATGTAGATATAGGGGTTGTAGCTGCGAGGTGCTAGCTAGCAAGACTACAACTCTATGAAGAACATATCTGAGCCTTGTTATACCCGGTGTTATCCTCATGGTCTCTGTCCTGCTTAAGGCCATTGTGGTGGTCAGTCCAGCTTACTGAGGGTCTTCTAGAGATAGATAGATAGATAGATAGATAGATAGATAGATAGATAGATAGATAGATAATAGATAGACAAACAGATTGATAGATAGATAGATATATAGATGCTATTGTTGATTGCCTTTGAGTAGAGCATGACTCATAGCGACCCCATGAACAAAAGGCCTGGAGTGCTTCTACAACTATTGACATTTATCAAAGTTCATAGAGTTTCCAGAGGCATGTTGTTTAGGGAGTGAATGCTACTCCTGCTTCCAAACCTGTCATAGTTTGTTATTGTTATGTGCCATTGAGTTGTCTGTGATGTATAAGGACTATATGTACAGCAGCTCTGAACCCTTTCCTGTCCTAAGCCAGTCTCACTAATTCTGATACACCAACACCCATCAGCCCAGTCATTGTATCAATCCATCTCATCCGGGGGCTCCCTCTTCTGCGCTGTCCATCCACCCTTCTGACCATGATGTCCTTCTCCAAGAACTAATCTCTCCTGGCCATGTGCCAAAAGTAAGTGAGGTGGAGTTTCATAATGCTAGCCTCCAAAGAGAGACTTGGTTTCCCCTGCTCAAAGACAGACTTATTTGTTTTCTTGACAGTCCATGGTATGTTCAAAAGTCTTCTCCAGCATCACAACTTGACAGCATCTATCGATACATAGGCCTAATTCAAACCATTGTCTTTTTAATCACCTGCTATGTATCTGAGAGCTGGACAATGAATAAGGATGACAGAAGAAAAATCAATACTTCTGAGTTGTGGTTGGAGAAGAGTACTGAATATTCCATGAACTTCCAAAAGAACAAATGGGTATGTTTTGGAAAAGGAGCAAAAATGACAAGGCAAGAATGACAAAACCTCTCCTCACAAGCTTTTGATCAAGTTAATAAAAGGGATATTAGAGGGGAAGACCTTCGAGGAGCTGGTTTGGCACAGTGGCTGCAGCAATGGGCTCAAGAATGTCCGAGATGATGAGGATGGCACAGGTCAGGTACTCAGATCTGTCGTGAGTTCAAAGAATTGCTATGAGTCATAGTTGACTTGATGACACATAACAATAGCAAACAGTATGTGTAGATAGGTTGTTATTGTTGTGGTGTGCTACGTAGAATGAAGTGATTTGTATCTGACCCCCCAGCAGACTTTCAGAGTCTATATATCGCATGGGAGGGGATTGCCCAGCTTTCTCCCATGAACCACCTGGATCCAAACAACCTGCTTTGGGGCTGACAGTGCAACTCCTTACTATATAGATATGTTGCTGTTGTTACATGCCATCGAGTCGCTTGCGACTCATAGCGACCCTATGTACAACAGCCCTAAACTCTGCTCTGTCCTGTGCCTATCGCACTGTCTCTGACACTTCCATCCCGATTATCCCAGTCACTGAATCAATCCACCTCATAGAGGGCCTTCCCCTCCTGCGCTGTCCCTCCACCCTACGAAGCATGATGTCCCTCTCCAAGGACCGGTCTCTCCTCACAACATGTCCAAAGTATGTTAGATATATAGATAAAGAGATAGAAATATAGAGATATAGAGGTGGATAGAGAGAGTGAGCTAGTTAGCTAGATGGATATAGGTACAAAAAGAAAGACAGAGATAGCTACATACCTATAGATACAAATAGAAAGAAAGATATATAAGCAAATAGATGTATAGATAACAGAAAAATTACAGAATTTGGGCTGCAAAAATGAATCACCAACACTAGTTATATATTTAATCTGCTGAATATTATATTTAGTATTGTATATAAACAAATCCTAAATGATCAGAGCATAATACATTTAATTTTAAATAACTAGGACTGCTATTTAGCTTATGAGATTTGCTTGGTAAGAAAAATTACTATACTATCATATTACATATATTCAAAATGGAGAGAACAAAACTGTTTTGTTCAGGAAAAATATTCCAGGCACATATTTTGAGAAGCAGAGTAGGACTGAATCCAGATGACTCAAAATATTCCTATCTTGCATAAACTTGATGGACCTAATTTCCTAATATAGTGTGTCTTTTCCATTGCTGACTTCGGTGATTTTGTGATTGAGGGAGCTGAATATAAGAGATGGCTGACTACTTTTGATTTAGAAACTCCCACAAACACCCACATACACAGCCACACACCCTGATTCAATTATTTTTCTCTTTAAAAGTCTTGATAAGTCTTTTGTTTTCTTATTTTATTTTTTAATTGATTTGCTTACAAAGTTTGTATACATTGTGTTTCACACTATTCTTCATCCACATTATGTTTCAATCATTCGCATGCATTATGTTATATAAATTAACCACTATTGGACCTTCCCAATCATTACCCTGTCTTTTCACTCAGATCCTTCCAATTTCCTCCCCCCCATATCAAATTGTGCAGCCCTGTGGTTTCACCCCCACATTCTTTTTTTTTTAATTTTTATTTTTATTTTATTTTATTATTTTTGTGTGCGTGTACCGTCAACTCAGACCTGACTGGTACAGGAGGAGATTACCCCTCCTTCCCCGGCAGAGCATCTGGTGGATTTGAACCATGCACCTCTGGGATTGTAGTGCAGCTTCTTGCCACTAGGCCACCAGAGCTCCCCCACCCCCACATTCTTAACGTCCACTCCCACCTTTCTCACCCCGGAGCTCCCACACATCCCACACTTTTTATTAATTATCCTTCCATTTTTAGAAAAATGGTCTTATGTAGTGTTTGTCTTTATGAGACTAAATTAGTTCACCCAGCATACTTACCTGTCTTTCTCAAGTTATGTATTATTTTTCAAAATCGTTGTTGCTGAATGCTGTATAGTATTCTATTTTGTGACTGTATCATAATTTCTCAATTCATTCAAATGTGGTTGGACATCTGGGCTGTTTCCATGTTCTTGAGATTGTGAATAATGCTGCTATGAACTTTGATGTACAAATCTCTGTTTGTGTCTCAGTTCTAATTTCCTTGGGATATACTCCTAGTAGTGCAATAGCTGGGTCATACAGAGTTTCTATGTTCAACTTTCTGAGGAAACACCAAACTGCCTTCCAGAGTGGTTGTATCATTTTACAATCCCACAAACAGTGTACAAGAGTTCCCACCTCTCCACATTCTCTCCAACATTTACTGCATGCTACCCTACTAAACTTTGCCACTGCTACTGAGGTGAGATGGTATCTCACTGTAGTTTTGATTTGCATCTCTCTTAATGCCAGTTATTTTGAGCATTTTTCCATGTGTCTGTTGGTGGCCATATGAATATCTTCCTATTTTTCACATGTTTATAAGGGATCAAAATCACTTACGAGCCAGTTTTCTGAGGCTAACCTGGGAAAGTTAACACAGAAAAACAAACATGTGTACACAGGTGAACATGGACTGGGGTTTTTTGTTTGTTTGTTTGTTTGTTTGTTTTAATATATTTTATTTTATTATGTTGTGTGTGTGTGTACCGTCAAATTGAATCTGACTGGTACAGGAGGAGATTGTCCTTCCTTCTCCAGCAGAGCATCTGGTGGATTTGAACCAAGCACCTCTGGGATTGCAGTGCAGCTTTTTGACACTAGACCACCAGAGCTCTCTTGGGCTGGGTTTTAACATGCTGTGTTGGAGATAGGGCTTAGGCATACGGACATGGCTACAGTTAAAGACAAAATAGAGCTATCTACAGAGATAAAGGTGAGGGCAGTGGTTCCTTGAAAACATGAAAGGGCATGGCCCCTCTTAACCTGAGTTGGTTCTATGTTCACTTAGCCTCTGTTCTTCTCATCTCTTTCAGGATTGAGCCTTACTCTACATGTAAGTCATGGAAGTTCCATCCACTGCTATCAATCTAAGAGGAGCAATTCAATTCACATGGGGCCTAGTGGATTAGGGGTTACACTACCAACCCAAAGGTATATGGTTCAAATCCACCAGCTTCTTCAAGAGATGAAGTTAGGCAATCCCCTCCCATGTAATCTATAGCCTTTAAATATATAGCTGACTATAGGGTCAGCTGTGAGTCAGTTCCTACTCAACAATACATTAAAAATAACTGTTCCAAGTGAATAAAGAGAATCTGCAGAGCTCACAAAAACAACAGCAAGTGTATATTGGCTTTCTGACCTGACGTTTTCAATGTCTTTGAAATGTTCATAGTGTAATACCAATCCTTATGGACAGTGTAGAATGGGCCCATCGGGTTTATGTATCTATGATCTTTATGGGAGGAGATTGTCACTTTTTCACTTGGTGAAGTTATTGTTTTGTGTTGTTGAGTTGGAACTGACTCAGAGATCACCCTCCAGTGGGTTTTTAGAGGTTGTACATTATATGGGAAAAGATTGTCTATCTTTATCACTTGGATCAGCAGGTGGATTTGAACCATATTCCTTTGGATTGGTAGTTCAGCTTCTAATTCACAAGGCCACAAGAGCTCCCTATAGGCTTAAATTGCTGACCTTGAGGTTAGCAGTGAACATTTAACTTGCTTTGGGGTCGGGGGGGTTGAAATTTTCAATTGTTTATGGGATTGTTCAAAGATATCCCTATAAAATCTGAGCCATCGAACTAAAATTTATTGGATCTGGAACACAAAAAGAAAACAATCAAAATGAAAATGAAAATCAAAATAAAAAAAGGTTAACTGAATGTCTTTAAGATAGCATATTATGTCAGATTTTTAATTACTAAATTTTATTTCCATAAACGTATTCCATTGTATTTAGTGGCTATATTTGTTTACTTTGCAAGAATTTCTAAGGCATGGCAAGTTATAAATTAGATCAATCACACATAGATAAATTTAGAGGCACATTTTAATTGTTTTCTGCCAAAATTTTACAATAAATAATAACTGTAGAATGTAGAGGCTTTTAAAAATATTTACTATGGTGAGTTCTGCGGTTTCCAAAGGGGCTTACATACTTTGTATGACATGCCTTTCCCTGAATGGCAGATAAGAAATATTTGCTTTGTGTATCACTTCTTCAAAGCTTGTCAAACTAAAGAAGGCCTTCCATATACTCTGAAAGCCATTTCTTGAGACTTTATTGGGAGAAATAGTTGGGTGGTACAATGGTTAAAGCACTAAGTTGCAAAAAAAAAAAAGTCAGAAGCTTGATTCTACTCAGAGATGCCTTGGGGAAAAGACCTGGTGATCCACTCTCCAAAAATCAGGCCCTGAAAAATGCATGTAGCACAGCTCAACTGTGACACACATGGCATTGCCATGAGGCCATATCAGTTGTGATGGCAACTGAGTTTTGTTGTTTTCGTTCTTTCTTTCTCCAGCTGCAGGTATACCTGCAAACATGCCAGGAAGGGCACTGAGGATGAAAATTTCTGCAAAGAAGTTGTATCAGAAGACTCAATGGTATAATGAGCTGTGCGGTTAGCATGGCCCATGTGAGTTGGCCCAACTGATGTAAGTGATAGAATTGCTAATACACTGCTGTGGTGCTGAAGAAGAGTATACCATGGACTGTCAAGAAAACAAACTTGGAGAGGGTGAAACCAAGTCTCTCCGTGGAGGCTAGGATTTTGAAGCTCCACCTCACTTACTTTGGGCACATGGCCAGGAGAGATAGGTCCTTGGAGAAGGACATCATGCATGGAAGGGTGGATGGACAGAACAGGAGAAGGAGACACCAGATGAGATGGATTGATACAGTAACTGGGACAATGGGGGTTTGTATGTCAGAATTATTGAGACCAGCTCAGGACAGGGAAGGGTTCAGAGCTGCTGTACATAGGGTCACTATACATTGCAGGCCACCCAATGGTACATAACAATAACATACTATGATGAGTTTGGATGCAGGAGTAGCATCCACTTCCTAAACAACATGCCTCTAGAAACTATATGAATGTTGACAAATGTTGATAGTTGTAGAGGGGCTTTAGGCCTTTTGTTCATAGGGTCACTATGAGTCATGCTCATTTCAAAGGCAATCAACAACAACCACCACCACCACTTATTGGTGTCATGTGTCCCATGAGAAAGGCGTAACTTTTGAGAGGGAGCTCTTTACACCTTTGGAAAATTTCTAAAGAGGGCCACTGACAGGTCACACTATTTAAATGAGTTCCAAATTACCTTATTCAAAAGTTCAGACCATATGTTGCAGATATGTTGTTGTTTTTAGGTGCTGTTGAATCAACTATGACTCCTAGGGACCCAATGAACAATGGATCTGAACCCTGCTCTATCCTGAGCCATCCTGACCATCTCTGACCTACTCAAGTCTGTCTTTATTGTCACTGTGTCAATCTTTCTCTTTTAGAGTATGTATACACACACACACACACACACACACACACACCAACACACATACACACATGAACCACTCATGGAACTAAAGCTAAGATTCTTTGCCCACGTTTATTTGAGGACTGGGGCAGGGGTATTAGGAGATGGGATAGAGCCAATATTGGCAGGACTGAGAACTTTTTAACACTAACATAAAAGCTATGAACTTTCGAACCTCAAAGTTCAAGGCTGAGGCACTTGTAAGCATATTTCAGAAGCTGTCCTGACTGAGTGTATTCTGGTACTACCCTGGATTATAACCTTTTACTTCACAATATGATTCTGTGTGGTCTGTGAGTTATCATATCGGATACTCAACCAAGTAAAGCAGTAAGATTGGTGTTGCGATGAGTAAAAAGAATTTTGAAAGCATGGGGGACATGTATAACTTCATAATAATTGGTTTTGTGTTGCTGATGTTGCCTGGAACAGTTTTCCTTTGTGAAGATGGTAAAGGTCACATGTGGCACTCTCCACCTGACCCTTGTTTCTTTAAACTTACTTGATAGAATAATCAACCATGCCAAGTAAAGTAAAGTAAAAAATAAAATAAAAAACCCCCCGACATTTGCCCTAAGATAAGGCCCAAATGACAAAATAGTAGAAGAATACAAAGATGAATGGAAGTAAGATTAGCAGGAGGGACATGAGAAGAATGCAGTTACATTGTAGATAATGAAGTTACTGTCATAAAACAACACATGTATAAATGGTGGAATGGAAAACCAATCAGCTTTGTAAGCTTTTGCTCAAATCACAACTAAGATAAAGATTGAAACACTGAAAATGAAGAATCCTACTATCTGTCCATTTGTCTTACTGTGGTGACTTGCATACTGCTATGATGCGGGGGGCTAAATCACTGATATTTCACAAGAGGATTACCTATGTTGGACAAAATATAGAAGAATTTCCAGATTAAGTCAGATTAAAAAGAAATGTTTGGTGATGCACAACCAAAAATTACCAGAAGATGACTCTGGATCATAATAAACTATTATCTGATGAAGTGCTCGAAGAGGACTCTCCTGGCTGGAGGGCACTCAAGAAGTCACAGACCGTGAAGAGGACAGAGAGGCAGACAATGAATCTGGTGTTTCGTACAATGAGTCACCTTGATGTGGATACAACTCAGTCGCAATAACAACAACAAAGCAAAAGGTGGTGTTAAACTGGAGCTAAAATAGACATTGTTTCAACTCAAGTTTTGAATGCAAATGAACTCAATATCCAGCTAGAACAAGTTATAGTATAATATTAATTGGTCAAGAATTTCTGCATATTCTAAGTTCAGTATTTGTGGAATTTTATATAAAATAGGCATGTGAAGTCTAGATTGTACTAATTTAATATATATAATCAAACCATAATGACACAAAACAAAAATAACCCACTATGTTAGGTTTTGGAAGCAGGACTGGCATCTACTTCCTAAATAACATGCCTCTGGAAACTCTATAAACTTTGATAAATGTCAATAGTTGTAGAGGAGCTTCAGGCCTTTGTTTATAGGATTGCTATAAGTTGTGTTCGATTCGAAGGCAATCAACAACAACAACAAATCATAATCCATTGCTATTTTGTATGAAATCTATAATCTACTGAGAATTTGCCGTTTTTAAGTGTCATTCAATCATATACAATTCACAACAATCCTTTATTCAGCAGAATGATTTGCTGTTTTATTCTGTACTATTTTTAAAATTTCTTCTCTGCTTAAAATTATTACTCTATTTGGTTGAATATCTATTTCCATATTTGACCCCTCAGTACAATATCTCACATATATATTTCTATTGTGGAATTGAGATTCTTTACAGAATAGGTCTGGAGAGCAGTTGTAATTTGACCAAATTAAAAAGAAAAGAATAACAAATTTAATCTCAAACCTCTGCCTTCATATTCCTGCTCTAGACACTGTTTCCAATGTAGCCCAGAATTAGGCTATTAAAAAAAATAATGTAGGGCACTTTAAGCATAATGTGAAGTTGTATGCACAATGACTTAATAAGAACTGTATTTTAATTTCTTTCTAGAAATGACTAGGAACTATGTATGTGTCATGGTGGGGTTTTTTGTTTTAGTTCTCCTGAATTTACTCTTCACAGCTCTATAAATGATACACTGTCATTTTTTTTACCCTCTTTTTCAAGATTGGTAAAATAAGATCTATGCAGAGTTATGTCACCTCCTTTCTGACTTGGATTCTGGATCCTCTTAGTCACAAAACCTTGAGGTTAAATATTGTTGTTATGTACTCTGGAGCCAAAAACTGAGTTATAGCTGACAGCCAATGGTTTTTCTGAAGCAGTAATCCCAACACAAGAGATCACCCGTCTTTCTCCCTGATACAGCTGGTGAATTCCACCTTTAGGCTGGTGGCACAACTCCTTAGCACTAAGTCACCAGAGTTCCTAAGGTTAAGTGACAGTATATTATACTCTATGTACTTATATACAGATTTCCTAAAAGAAAGCATCACCATGGCCACAAATTTCTGGGCACCAAAGTCAACATATAGAAAATTTCAGGGATGAAAAATGAGCAGGAACTGAGAGTGTTATTTTTAAGCAGGGGTAACATGTTGGCCTTTGTCCCTAATGTGAGGTATAAAAGTACACTCCAAATGATAGGCACTATGGCAAATGTGGGCTAGGTATTTGAAGAAGGCCACTCAAGAGAAGAAGAGTAGATAGCTTCATAGCTCAAGGATGCTTGTTTGATCGAAAGAATCCTCCAACGAGATCTCTAGCTCCGTAAAAATATCAACATTGTACTCCCTCAAATGCTTACGTGTGTCTAACACACTGTCTTACAGATTTTTTTAAAAGACAATAGGTTGCAGGGTCCTTTTAATCAACCATTTTCAGCACATTCGAAGGAAGGTTATACTTTTTTCACTGGAAAAGAGTTTTCTAAAGCTCTTTTCTGTTTAATGTCCAATACTAAAGCAGATACAGACTGAAATTTTATAGCTTTTTAATTAGAAAACAAAGACACTGTGGGTGCTTAAAATCCAAGAAATACAATTTTAGTGATTATTCTTTAATCACCTCTTAGTCAAAAGGGACTTTCTGCCACAGAATTGTAATGTGTTATGAGCAAGGCTGGGAGAAGAGCTGGAAACAGGACCATTATACCTTTCACATTGTTTTACAATCATACAGTTAGGATCTCTAGAATAAGTTGCTACTCCAACCACTGAGTGGAGATACTTTGTAATTTTTCCTTCCTTCTGTCTCACAGAAATCTTAACATTCATCAACGTAAAAATACCTTGTGCAAATTCTTGTTCAAAACCCTGCCGATGCCTTGCTGACTGCTGATAGTCATGTCTTTTTATCTTGACCCCGTAGGCTGAAAAAAGTGCAACTTTTTCTTATTTTTCACAAAGAACAAGGTTCATTTCTAAATAGTTTCAAAGCACAGGGATTTCCCCCCTTTTTTATAACCCTCTTCCTTATAAATAGATGATTGGATTGCCACATCAGCACTTGCATTTCTATGTGAGCCAAGGACATTTTAAAGTGTCATGACTCAGGGATAGCACTCTCATTTTGACATTTGACCTTCTGAATATTCTCCTGTCTGTCTGCTGCCTCGTTGCCATAGGTGGAGGCTTGAGGTCAGATGTTTCCCTTGACTGCACTGTCACGAGATAAAACATCCGAAAGTTTTATGTACCTTAAATGCTGTGTGCTACCAGATATTTCCAAGTTCACGCTACTCCAAATTTCACTGAAAATGACATGAGAGGTCTCTCTACTCAGTCCAAAATTGCCCCCAGCAAAGATCCTAGTTCCTTCGTTCCAACCACAAGCTGCTCACAATTTTAGCAGATGCTTGTGGGTTTGTTTTTCTAGACCAGTGGAAACATTTTTGGCTAGTTTTACAAAAGCAAATACAAATGCTGCCAACATATGATAGTTTGCTGTTATACAAGAAACAGAATACATTGTCAAGGTGCTGATGTTGAAAATTGAAAGACAGAGCTGGGATTTAAGTTTTCTTTTAAAATTACACTCACTTCCAGAATGGCTTCTCCAGGACTATAATGTTCACACACACCCCATTTAAGATGTATTTAACTCTAACTAGAGAGCATTATGCTGAGTGAACTAACACAGTCTTATAAGGACAAATACTGCATAAGACCATTGCTGTAAAAACAGAAGGATAACTAGTAAAACAAGTATGGAGACCCAAGGGAAGAAGGGGTGGGTGTAGAGGGGTGAGGATGCACAATTTAGTGGGTGGAAGAAGGGATCAAAGGAAATGGGAACAATCTGGCCGACACCTAAAAAGACATGGTATCATTACATAGGATCATCCAATGGTGATTTATTTTATAAAACAAGGCATGGGAATGATTGTATGAAACCAAATATGAATGAAGAATAGGGTAAAACACAAAGTATACAAACTTTGTAAGCAAACTCATATAAAATATTTTTTTAAATGATGTTTTAATGGGCATTAAAACAGGAAGAGATTCTGCATCTATAGGTAGGAGACATTGCCATTCTTTCTAGTGTTACACCATGCAATAGGAATAACACAAGATATCAGCATCATTTGATGGTGTTCTTAACATGGAAATGTTCAACTTCGTCAGGAACTCAAGTTGGTCGTGACTCACTCAGCAAATATTGATTGATAACCTATTGTATAGCATATCCTGGATGACTTACTAGTGAAGCAAAGAAGCTACTTTCCCCCTGGAATCGAATTATGGTCCTACAGTTTAGCTTTGCTTTTTTTCTTTATCTGATTTGCTATTCTTAGCATCTTTAGGCTTAATTATTATGAGGAGGAAGGTTGGGCACTCCTCTCCTGCGTGATTTACTGCTTCAGCTATGAGTTGGTTCCCAGGATACAACAACAACAACATGCATAATCATAAGGACAATTGGTGGTGAAACAGTTAAGCAGTAAGCTGCTAACTGAAAGATTGGTGGTTTGAACCCATTTAGCACCTCTATAAAGAGGCCAGTCTGCAGACTGAGGTGCACCTGATTCAGGCCATGTCTTTGTTCATATTATTCGCAATAGCAAGAAAATAGAAGCAACCAGACACCTGTCAACAAATCAATGGACTGAGAAACAAGGTACATTCACACAAGGGAATTCTATGCAGCACTAAGGGACAACAGTTTTGTAAAATAGTATAAAACATGGGAGAATAGAGAGAGAATTCTACCAACTAAACTAAATCAGTCTCATAAGGACAAATATTGCATGAGCCCATTATACTAATAGGAATGAATAAATGTCCAACGAAGAAAGTAGTAGGGGTCAAGAAGAGGGGAGGGATGGAATTGCTAGGAAAGCAGGGTTTGGTGGACAGAGGAGACTGGGTGAAGGAAATCAGAAAGATTCAATGAGGACTCCAGAAGAGGAGGAAATAATAATCATATATCAATGGTAATTAATTACATGGAGTACAATTGATATGAATGTACAAAACACAATGTAAAAAGATCGTATAAAGCTCAGTGTACATGAATGAAACACACTTAAAAAACTCCCATAGCTTCACAATACCATTTAATACTTGATGAGACAGATCAATAGCTTTTCACGGCCCCCCCTCCTTAATGACAAGTAAAATCTCTGGAATGAGTGAATAAATAAATAGTTGTGGAGGTGGCCTAGTGGTAAGAAGCTACGCTGCAATCCTGAAGGCACTCGGTTTGAGGCCACCAGCTGCTCTGCTAGAGAAGCATGGGAAATTTCCTCCTCTGCAATTAAATGCCTCTGAAAACCCACTGGAGGGTCAGCTATGAGTACATTACGACTCTGAGGAACACAACAACAACAACAACATATATAATCTATATGTATATGTGTATATGTGTGTGTGTGTGTGTGTGTATCTGTACCAATGTAAAGATGTATATTTGTACAGATATATCTGTATAACTATCTATATCACTCTGTAACAAGGACTAAATATGCCCAAATTTCCATTGACAAGGGAACAAACAAACTAATAGAACCAACCAATGGTATAAAATATAAGATACAATGGTGAACTCAGCTTTTTTTCAGGTTGGTGCTTACTATCAGGAAAAGTCTGGATACCATTTACCTTTGTGCGGATAAATCAATTGCATTTTATGTAGAGTGTGGGGATAAAATCCAGTGAAAACACTCCGTTAGAATATTCTGCCTCCACCTTTAGAGATAAATGCCACCTTCTGTCTGCACTGGTTACTGAGTGTCTTTGCAATCCTTTTTTATAACAGTTCACCTTTGGGATTCTCCTCTAGTTAGAAAGTAATATCTTTTTAGAGCCATCATTCTTAAATTAAACTTTTATTTGCCATGGGGAAGGTTAATAGTGTTTGGGATGAAAACAAAACACCAGCCACACTATTGTTATAAACATGCTAATGTTAACCCACTATCATGTTCTCCTGGTCTCAGAAACAATGCCTTTTTTTTTCAAATGCTAACAGTATTCTCTGTTGTGGGGCAAAGGTCTTTTCTACAGCTAACACTCCTGGGAACTAAACCAGACATCGATATTAAAATGGTGATTCCTTATTCATGAGGGGATGTGGGAAGTGGTTTCTGCACAATGGCATTTATAAATTTATGCATTTCCCCTTCCCTGTTTCAACTGACTCATATTATTATTATTAAAAATACAACATTTAGTAACCACATGAATGATAAGTAATCTAATGTTCACAAACTTAAGCATTCAAGTTACTACATGGCCTTCATAGACAAGTGAAATGTATTCATGGTGGAATTAAAGGAAATTTGATTTAGAATTTAAGTGTAATGGCTCTTCTGTTCACTTACATTAAAAAAATCATGATTTGATGTGATTAGAGACACTATATTTAGAACAAATCCATAGTAGGATGAAAAAGACAATGGACCTGAAAACAAGTAAGAAATACAAACTTAATAAACATCTGTTAAGTGTATGTTTCATGCAAGCTGCTTAGAATATAAGGATGATTGATCCTTTATTAGCTTAAATTCAAATGAAACCCATTGTTGGGGAATCAATTTTTACTGACAGCACCCTGAGAGGACACAGTAAAGCACTCTTATTTGGTTTCCTTTAAGAAGCATTCTGTTGTCTCTTTCTCCTGTAAAAACACTTGATGGGCTTGACTTATTAACCTTTTAGCTAGAAGCCAAAGACTTAACCTTTGTACCACCACAGCTCCTTGTAGCCATTAAAGAGGCAAATAAAGTTGTTTGAAGCATAAACTCTATCAATAGTTTCATTAAATTAAAATGCTCTAAGCACATCCAATAAAGCAAAATACTAGATTGATTTTTTCCCAAAGACTCAACCCTTTGCTGCTGATAAGAAATCCACATTACAAATAAAGACAAAACTAAGTATAACTATAAACACAGAAAAAAATATGTCATGTAAATATTAATAAAGTGATGCTGACGGTCATTAGGTTAGTACCAAAGTACCAAAAGGGTATGTTAATACTAAGGTATTATTATTCAAAAGATCAATAAAGGAAGGCAGTGTGTATTGAGACGCCAGCAAGTTACCAAAGATGACACAGCACACCTACACAGAGCATTAGCATGCATGAATGCAACACAGACACAGCTGAAAGCAGAATTAGACCACTAGGAATTGGCAGTCTCCTCCCGTGTGATTAGCTGCCCCTGAAAACCCGCTGGAGGGTCAGCCGTGGGCCAGTTCTGACTCTGGTGGACAACAACAATAATTAGATCATTTTATAACGTTGGATTTGTTGTGCATCTGGAGAGAAACTTCCAGTGGTACATTTGTATGGTAAGAAAGAGGGAAAGCTCTCAAGGCGATGATCTAACTTCTGCCTTCGTGAATTCAACTCAGTTCATCGCCATGAGTCGGATCGCAGTCACTGCCTCCATCCCTCTCATTTTGTCTTCCTTTCTTTGGCTAACGAGCTACCTTCTCCAGTGTGATGTGTTTTATCCTGAGGGTTGACCCTTCCTGACAGCATGCCAAAGAGTAGGAGATGGATTTTCACTGTTCTTGTCTGAAGAGCTCACTGCTTTCCTTTCTTTCAGTTTGTGTGTTCTGTTAGTCACCCAGAGATGTTCCATACTCTTTGCCAACACCACTCATTGCTCATTCTCTGTAAATTATATTTCATTCTCTTTCCCTGATGCTAGTGCATTCTCTGTCCTCTTGTTCTTTACTATTTTATACAGCTATCAGATTGTCGTTGTTGTTATGTACTGTCAAGTAGCTTGTGACTAATAGTGACCCTATGTCCAAGAGCCCTAACCCCTGCTCTATCCTGTGCCAACCTCACTGTCTCTGACACACCTGTTCCCATTACTCCAGTCACTGAATCGATCCATCTCATTGAGGGCCTTCCCCTCCTGTGCCATCCCTCCACTCTCCCAAGCATGATGTCCCTCTACAAAGATTTGTCCCTCCTTGTAATACACCCAAAGCATGTCAGGCGAAGCTTCAGAATCCTTGCCTCCAAGGAGCAGCCCAGTTTCACCCTCTCCAGGAAAACCTATTTGTTCTCCTAGTTATCTTATGAATGTGAGTATTTTATTATTATGTTAGCACTTTTTTTTGAATTAATTTTTGTTATTATAATTTCTGAGTGTCTACAACATGGTCAGAAAAATTCCCAATAATAAGAACAATCATGACAAATATGTTTATCGTTTCCCTGTTGCTATATTTAAATGATTGGCAAATACATAAATTAAAAAACCACTAGAGAAAATATAAGTTGATGTAACTCATTTGGGAACCAATTTGGATATTTTGTCAAGTCAATGTTATGACTCCTTTAAGAGTTTTCTATTCTTGAAGTGGCTCTAGTAAAGAGATAGACAAATATCTATTTCTCCACATGAATAAGGGCAGGGTTGGTATGGTTGTAGATAAACATGTTCATAGTGATATGTCAATGTTAGCAGGGATCTGCAAAAATTACTGAAGTCTATCAATGAAAAGAATGGCATATATCTTCTTGTGTGTCTTGTCCTTTAGTAACATTGTAATATGGAATCACTAGTAAATATGTGATTGGGGTGGTGGGAGGAAGTGTGTTGGAGATGGTGAGGTTCAGCAGGGTTTAGAGCTCTTGTACAAAGGCTCGCTATGAGATGCAAGTGACTCATAACAACAACAACAACAACAACAACAACGTGGGGGAAAAGTACAGTGTTATTTCATGCAGTAACATAAGTAATTTTCAGAAACATAATGAACTATAAGGAAACAAAGATTCTTACCACTGGGCCAATTGGCAGCATCAGTATGGATGGTGAAGAGATTGAGATAGTATCATAGTATATGATAACATCTTAGAAGATAGAGTTAAACTTTGTCTTGAACACTTGTGGGGTGTGTTTGGCTTGGGATGTAGAGGTTATTTTGCTAGGAGACAACTTTACACGGATGAATTGTGTGGTTTTGGAGGTAACACCATTTTTTTTTCTGTCAGAACCCATGTGACAACGTGCAAACTGAAAAGATAACAACTGCTTGAGTTAAAATTGGGGAGCGAGTAAGTATTTGTTCATAGAATGCATTACTACAATTGTGAATTATATGTTATGGATTAAAAAAAAATTCCATCCTGGGAAACAGTATAAGAGCTACTGGAAGCTTCATGCTGTCTAACAGGAGTGAAGATTACTTTTTTTTATAGCCCATGGTTTCTATGAATAGAATTAAGCAGACACCAATTATCACCTCATTGAAAGGATAAGTCACGGTGACATCTACAGCTGAGATCAAACTCATTGCCTTTGCAACGTGAATTAATTAGAGTTGGAGAGAGCTATACTGAAGGGCTGGGAAGCACTGCAAATCTGTAAATTCTGTATTTTAAGCAACTCCAGGAGAATGTGCTCCAATTAGTGGATAATGTTAATATGCAACAATTTTATTTATATACAACTCTCTCTAAAGAAATACTTTTAAATGAAAACACTGAAAAAGTCATAAAAAGTATCCTCATTTTCTGGATGATGAGAATTGAAGAGATGCGGAAATTCAACAGGTGTGTTAATTCTTAACTGCTCCCCACCCCAGTTCCCTTGACAAACTAAGTCAACAGAGACGGTTGTCTTTACTTGAAAATGTGTGTCTTCCAGTGATGACTAAATGGAGAAGATTGGCTTCTTACCACTGCTGGAAAAACTATCAAGCAAAGATGCCCACCAGCCTTGGACCAGGGGTTGGTATCACCATCTGCTCTCAAATATGTCTGTACACTGTAGCTCTCCCATTTTGGCACTCGAATTTAGGGGAAATGCCTGCCTTCTCAAGACACACTGATTTCAGCAGTGTCTCGAAAACAGAATTTTCATAAAAGCTGTTTTTGCTTCAACCACCACAGCTTCGTTTTGGAAACACCTCCCTCACATGCCTTCTTCTATGTTGGAACAGGATGACACGACCCCAAAAGTGTAACATCTCTTTGAAACAGAGTAGGTAGACAGGAGATTGTTTGGGAAGATGATAACCAGTAACAAATAAATGAAACAAACAAACAAACAAACAAACAATTGATGGCAAAAAGAGATGCTCTTAGCACTTTGATGTTGCTGTGTTGCTTTGTGTTCCTGAGTGAAATTTGACTCTTAAGAACCATAGAAAAGCAGTAGAACTTCCCACAGAGTTGTCTAGATTTGGATCTTTAGGAAAGTGGATTACCAGGTCTTTTAGTCTGCAAAGAGACTGACTTGGTTTAAACCACTGACCTTTCAGATAGAAGCAGCATTTAACATTTGTGCCACCGAAAGCAAAAGCCAAAATGAAACCCACTATCATCAAGAAGTTCACATCGGATTGAAGGCATTGATAAAAACTAAGGCTCCATGGATCAATAGGATACCAATTGACATGTTTCAACTAACATGCAGGCCTGGACATGCTCATCAGTCTCTGCCAGGAAATTTGGAGGGCAGATGTCTTGCCAACTGACTGGAAGAGAACCATATTTGTTCCCAATTTTAAGAAAGGTAATCACATAGAATGTGGAAATTATCAAACAATGTCACTGCTATCACATGCAAGCAAAATGCTCCTGAAGGTCATTAAAAAACAGTTATAATAGTACAGAAACAGAATTGCTAGAAGTCCAAGCTGCGTTTAAAAAGGCTGTGACACCAAGGATATGATTGCTAATGTCAGATGGATCTCAGCTGAAAGCAAAGAATACCAGAAGAATGTCTATATGTGTAAAGGTATTTGACTGTGTGGATCATAACAAGTTATAGCTAACACTAAGAAGAATGGAACTGCAAGAACACTTAGTTGTGCTCATGTGAAACCCAGAACAGGAAGCTATTGTCCAAACAGAGCAAGAAGACAGTACATGGTTCAAAATGAAGAAATTCATGTATTTGTCAATAGTTTAAATAAAGCAACAGGAAAAGAATAAACATATTTGTTATGATGGGGAGACTTAATGTCAGCTGAATGTGGACTCTGGCTCCTTGAGGCACGGAAGGTTTGAGGGCTCAGGGCAACTTTGGTGTTCTTTGGGCCCTACATGAGGTTGGCAGAGTGGACATGCCAGATGAATTGGGGGTCTGGTGGAAGGACTTTGCCAGCATTTGGGCATGTCGGGTTGGTGAGACCCTTAAAGGTTATGTCCCGCCTAAGGTCTTGGGAGATTTAATATCAGCTGAATTGACTCTGGCTCCTTGAGACATGAAAGCTTTGAATCTCAGGGCAATTTTGGTGTTCTTTGGGCCCTATGTGGGGGTCAGCAGAGCGACATGCCAGATGAACTGGCAGTCTGGTGGAAGGACTTTGTGAGCATTTGGGCGTGCGAGGTTGGTAAGACCTTAAGCGCCCTTGGGCCTGTGACCCCTGGGCAAGTCTCATTGTTTTTGTTCAGACATTCCTCTAGGTCGTATAGCTCTGGTGCACAGGTTGCCGTACAGCGGTAACGTGTGGTTGCTGTGAGGCTGAACACTGTGACACTGATGTGTGTCAAATGCATTAATGGCTGATTACCCAATGCGGACAGAGAGTGGGGTGGAGCTCCCCGATTAAAACAAGCTTGGAAGGAGGAGTGGCATCCACTTCCATAATACTTTGCCTCCAGAAACCCTATGAACCCGGAGAGAAGATGTGAGACACCCAAGCATTGAGGACTCCCCTTCATAGGGTCGCTATGAGTTGCCTGCGACTTGACGGCACTTAACAACAACAACAACAACACAACAACATTTGTTATGATTGTTCCTATTATTGGGAATTTTCTGACCATGTTGTAGACACTCAGAAATTATAATAACAAAACTTATAATAACAACAACAAAAACTAATTTAAAAATTAAAGTATAATAATAATAAACCACATTCATCACATTATGATAGTAAGGACCAAGAGGAAAGAGCGAATGCACTGGCATTTGGGGAAGAGAATTAAATACAGTCTGCAAAGAATGAGCCATGTATCCTATGGACCAAGGGTGGCTGCCTGCCTTTAGAGTAGTTGCGTGGCTCCCCAGGGACTCCACTACCCAGAGCGCCCCATGGAGGTTTCAAATCACCAACTCTGTTTAGCAGCTGAGTGTTTAACTATGTACCCCAGCAAGGATGCTTGTGACTAACCCATTCCTGTGATATTTCTTGTCAGGTTCATACTCTCTTTCAAAATTAGGTGTTTTACAAACAAACAGATATGTCTTTGAAAAAAAGAGCAGCCGGAGTGCTTCTTGGCAGGGCAGGAATAACCGCAAAGCGTCATCTTATATACGTCAGGCAGATTATTGGGAGAGGCTGTTCCTTGGAGAAGGAAAGTGTGCTCAGAAATAGAGGAAGACCTTCAATGAGATGGATTGACATGGTAACTGCATCTATGGGTTCAAGTGTGTTAGAGAAGATGAGGATGGCAGAGTTCAGATCTGTTGTTCACTATGAGTCATACTCAGCTCAAAACCAACTAACAACAGCAGTATTAAAGTTAAGAAGCTGTCGTGAGTTCTTATGTGTTGTTCCTAAGCTTTAGGAGACACCAATTTCACATTTCAATGCTAACTTTTATTTCCAAATTCTCAATTGCACTGTGTGTGTACAATCAT
Source organism: Elephantulus edwardii (assembly GCF_000299155.1). Classification (NCBI taxonomy): domain Eukaryota; kingdom Metazoa; phylum Chordata; class Mammalia; order Macroscelidea; family Macroscelididae; genus Elephantulus; species Elephantulus edwardii. The sequence goes on along the minus strand of NW_006399764.1, from coordinate 23,334,943 downwards.
TCACACTAATTGATTGCTTCAGAATTTACAATGCATGAGTTTTGCTTCACATAAATATAGACTCCTAGATGTGAAAGCATCTTTATTCTGTTAATTTTAATTACACTTGGTTATTTAGAAAGAATAAAGACGTTGGAATGTGTTTCAAAATACACACAGCATGGAAGATATTAATATGAACATTCAGTTGGTCAGCATAAAAGACAAAGCAGAGATCAAGAGAACACAGCTCTAATGGACAATGTTGATTTTTACCTGTTGAACAACTACTTTATAGATATAATAAAGGATACTTCTGACATATTCCAACTTAAATAGATACTCCAGAATCCAATCATTGGATGGAATTCAAGATATTAAGCAAACACCTGTCTCTTGTTTTCAAGGAGACAGACAATAATTATAGACAGATGATACTCTTGAATGAGGAAAAGGATTTCTCTGGCAGCTGTATATAAATATACCTGCATAGATAACATTAGCATCATCACCCCTTGTAAAATCAAGAACGAGGACAGATGAAGATGGTGAAGTTATTCTTGATGAACTGATAAAGCACCGCAACGAGGTATAAGGATCAAAGCAAAACTGCCTGCTCAAGACTGTCGTATTAACATATGGAGACTAGGGAAAGTCATCAGAGGATTACTATCTTTTGGAGCACCTGATTAAAAAATCATTTTAAAGCATTAACACATGCAGTCTTCAGCGAGCACTTATGACAAATGTCTTTAGTTTATGTACGTTCTCTCACCATATTCCTACTTCAGAACTCAAGGATGAGCCAGCATGTATAACAAATAGGAATACTTTTGCATTAAAACTTAAATGTGAGAGAGCATTCTCTCGGTACTGTACAGATAGATGATCTTATTTGAACTATTCCAGAATGCTAGTGTTGCTTATGATTTTAAAATACTTGTTTTTAAATCCACCACAGGCCCATTTTTCCCTTTGTCCCAGGAAGGTTGGGCAAGAATGCATGTGTTAGGACCCAAAAGATGGCAAATCATGCCTGGGCAGAGGGATGCCAGAAGAAACCATGGTGGAGGTTCATAGGGGTCAGTCTGATCTGGAGTGACTGACAGGAGTTCAATAAAGACACTTCCCAACTTACACGTGAAAACTATTGAAAGTTGTACTTACGTTGTATCTGAAAACCAGACTCTTCTTTTGTGGTTGATTAGATTTTGTGTTTATTAAAAACAATGAGGAATGAGCCATTTATTGAGGAAAATGTACTAATCAATATTTCACAGGCAAGCATGCAGGACCGCTTTTTAAATGTAAACATTTTCCTGGGCTTTAATGGAATCATTGAGTTTTTACTGCAAATTTTCTGTGAATATTTCAGTTGTAATTGCTACTTTCTATTTGATAACTTTAATGAAAAAAAATTAATGGATCTTACAATGGAGGATTTCCATGCATCCGCTAAGAGAGAGTGAGAAAGCAGCAGTCATGATGGGCTGGCTTTTCATTTGAAATCCACCCTTGTATGACCACCAGCAGGTAGTGCCTGAGTAGCAGCAATGATCTAAGCAGGAGAAAATGGCCTGTGTGAGCCACTGAACCAGAATGAAGCTGCTGGAACAGTGACTTCTTCCAAGGCATTCAAAGACAAGTGCCAACGGTGGGATGTCGAGAGGGGTGGCTGCCAGCCACTTGGCAGTCACCAGCACAGAGGCCAGATCTGCTCCAGGAGCATAATCACCATCAATCAGAACGATAACAACGTGGCCTCTCCTTGAATCAGAGCTCAGAGTCCCCTTCCCACCATGACTGCTCATTGCGCGGATAATTGAGCCCATGCGGGAGAGCGTTTGCCAACGACAACATTCTCTTAAATACACAGCCTACAATACTTCCATAATGTGATTATATATGGAGATTATTTATGATATGTGATTCTGATCCTATCAGACAAGTTAATCTCTTTTAGAAAATTGAGCTGGGACCTTTCCCTTCATTTTTGGGACATAACACTCTGAGGAAAAGATGCAAATGTTATTGTTACTGGACTACCAAGAACAGCAGAGATTGTGAGGTGCTAGATTGGACTCTGAGGAATGAATGCCATGATGTGAGCAAAATGACAATCTTCACCCTCCTTCTCCTAAAAAAACACAAAAGAAGGTAATGATTTGTTTCTGAAGTGGTCAGTTCCTGACAGATCTATAGAAGTCTAGGCTAATCTCATTCATTTTATTTGTAGAGATTTTCTTACTCAGAAACTCCTTCCTTTTGTAAGTGTTCTGTCGTTCTCAACATGATGCCTTTTTCCAAAGACTGCTCTCTCTAAGCAACATGCCCAAAGCATGTCAGGTAAAGTTTCACCATCCTTGCCTCTAAGGAGCACCTTGGTTGCACTTCTTTCACGATCGATTTCTTTGTTCTTTAGGCAGCCCGTAGTATATTCAATACTCTTTGCCAACACCACAACTCAAAGGCATGAATTCTTCTGTGATCTTCTTTATTCACTGTCCAACTTTCAGATGCATATGAAACAGCTGATTGTAGCCATGAAAACAGCATGAAGCAGTTCCACTCTGTCACATGGGAACACTATGTGTCTACAACGGCTAAATAGGCAGCATCTAATAATACCAGTTTCTGTTACAACTATTCAACTCTGCTTTTATATTCAAACGGTTGTAAACAACAGTAAATAAATAACCCCAGCAAGGTCCCCATGCAATTTTATTTATGGTCGCTGAAATCTGAAATTCATATAACTTTCCTTCGTGTGACATATATTTATTTTTATTTTTTTGACAAATATTTTAAAATTTAATATCCTTTTTAGCTTCCAGGCTTAAAAATGGGCAGTGAGGTGTATTTGACCCCAGTGTGCTGATTCCCAAGATAGATATAAAGTGTTGGCAGCTTACACAGTCACTCCATTCCCTCTCAGGTTAGTGTTTTTGGTTTTGTTTTTGTTGTTGTTGTTGTTTTAAGGGCTGTATCTAGCTAACAGTTATGTAGAGATGTTTAAGTTCAATGCCATTTTCATGGAATCTGACATTGGCCAAAACAACCACGTTGGGCAATAAAGTCCTTTGCTAAGTAGGCTGAGGAGAGTTTCTCAATATTGAAACACCAAACTCTGAGAAACAAGTGAAAGTCTATAAATGAATAAAATAACAACTTCTAGCCAACTTAGAAGGAGCCTAAAGTCAAGCTCTCATGGTGGAAATGCATTGGGTTAGGTGGTACACTTAATCCATTTACTTTTAGCCTCATCAGTAGCTCTAGAGGAACACAGCCCATAAGGAGTTGTGCTGCTAACTCAAAAGCAGTACCTCTCTGGGAGTTCAAGTTCACCAAAGGCTCTCAGTGGGAGAAAGATAGGCAATCTCCTCCCATGTGATTTACAGCCTCAGAAACCCGCTGAAGGCTTAGTTATGAATCAGTGCCGACACAATGTCAAAAACCATACCGGGATGATAGCGAAGGAGCCATGCTGACACAATGTGTAACGTGTCAGTTTGCTAATTGAAAGCCTGCTGGCTTGGATTCACAAGTCCCTTCATGGGAGAAAGATGGACAATCTGTTCCCATAAATATTTACAGCCTCGTAAACCTGATGAAGGGTTTCTATGAGTCAAAACCGAGTTAATGGCAGAGACGATGGGCGGATGATACTCCATTCAGGAGCTCAAATGGTGTGGTGTTTTACATACTGAGCTGCCAACAGAAAGGCTGGTGAGTCAAGGCCACCACTTTTCCACTTTTCCACGGGAAAAAGATGGGCAGTTTCCTACAATAGAATCTCACAACCTCAGAAACCAGCTGGCACACATCACTCCAAATAAGAATCAACTTGGGAGGAGTGGATATTAGACTGAGTATCATTTTTTTACTACACATTCACTCGTTTATTCATTTAGTCATGCATTTGTTTATTCTATTATTCCACACTAAATTTCATACACTGTCCTAAGCACTTGGCAAATAAAAGGAATAAAAGCTGTGAACGAGGCCAAGGAACTTGAGGTTGTATTCCAAAGTGATAAATATGTGATGTTATTGCTCTTTGCCAATTCATAGCTGACCCTTCATGGGGTTTTCAGTGGCTGTAAATTGCCTAGGAGTTTGGCCTTCTTTCACTCATAGAGTAGCTGGTAGATTCGAACCACCTGCCTTGGGGTTGACAGCGCCACTCCTTACCATGAGGCCACCTGAAAGCCCCTTTATAAGAAAGAATTGCAGAATACCTGGGAAAATAAAGAGTGCCTTAGACGAGGCAGAAGTGCATAGAAGACTTAGAAGAAAAAAGTCTGTTTAAGATATTTAAAGAACAAAGCACTTATATTACCAGCAGCCTTAGATAATACATGTATTTATTAATAAATCAATGTAGCAATTGCCTGCATATTCTATAGTCACAGAACTTGAGTTATTCAGTGGTAATGTGTTCAGTTTATCAAATTTAACAGAACTGAAATTGGAAAAGAATAATGACTATGCCATCAACTTTCAGAAGAAAACCAGAATCTGTCTTGGAAGGGAAACCAGATAGTTCCTTAGGAGAAAGGATGGCAAGATTTTGCTTCTTTTCCTCTGGACACCTTATGAGGTGGGCCCACCCCTGGAGAGGGACATTAGGCTTGGTGCAGTGTTGTTGCTGTTATCTGCTGTGGAGCCAGGTCTGACTCACAGCTGATGCTTCAGGAGGTTTTCAGAGGCTGTAAATAGCACACGAGGAGGCTGCCCGTCTTTCTCCTGAGGAGCATCTGGTGGGTTTCAATTGTCTGCCTTTGGGTTGGCACCAGCTCTGTATGTAAAACACTACACTACTAGAACTCCTTACCATCAGGCCATCTGAGTTCCTGAGGGGAGAGAAATTAAAAAGGCAGAGTGACTGTAGCAATGGGCACAAACCTATCTACCATGCTGCGGCTGGTGTGAAGAGTGGGGACGGGTAGGTATTTTGCTGTGTTGTACATAGAAAGGCCATGAGCCAGAGGTGACTCGATGGCACCTAACAACAATGTCATAATCTGTTTGATTATCACATTAACTGCTGAGGAAAAGGCGGCACAGATAGATGATAAAAGTTCAAGGTCATTCAAGTTTTTAAGGGTGGCTTCTGAAGTACTTTCAATGTTACCTCAGTGTTCTTTCCACTACAATGAGCCCTCTTCGCTTCTTCTATCAACTCTGACTAATTAGGATTGTGGATCCCCTTTGCTTGGCAGAGTACCTTCGTCAACCGCACAGCCCTTATCTTTTCTCCAGCAATTCCCTAATGACTCTAGTTGATAAAAGTGGAGAAAATGCAATTGGAAATGCTCAAATGACATTCTCTTTTTAAAATTTTCTGCTGATGTGAAGTAAAAACACAATTACCTCAGCTCTCAGACTCAGCATATTATGTTCTTCCTTCCAGATTATTCCATAAATTGTAATTAACGTCATTTGTGGCTGTTACAAGATTATAGGTGACTGTGCAGTTCATCAGGAGCCTCTTCTGGCACAGCGGTTATAACGTTTGTCTGCTAATCAAAAGTTTAGTGGTTTGAACCCATCAGCTCCTCGGCCAAAGAATGACGCGTTGTGGTTGTCTATTTCCAGAAAGGTTAGAGTTTTGGAAAGCTAAAGGGCCATTCTGTTGGACTGCTGTAAGTCGCAATCAACTTGATTTCAGTGGGTTTGGTTTTTGGCTTCGGTAATTCATCAGCTACTATCAGAATTTCCCATGGCACAAAATAAAACACTTGTATAATGATCCAGGAGAGTGGATTAAGCAGACTGCATGAAGAAGCCAGCAACATACTGAAAATGTTCAGGGGATTATCAGTTTAGCTTTTCAAATCCATTCAACTAAAGTGAAATTGATGTGGCTCTGCTTACATATCAGTGTCATTCTAGGGTTTAAACGTTTACATTTCCAACTCCGTGATACTGAAGGCTGGGTGGCACAAGCAGTAATGAGCTCTGATGGTGGACTTGTTCAGTGAGCCACTGCTAGTCAAAAGGTTGTCATTGGAACATGGAACATGTCCTTGGACAGACATATGCCAATCTGCTTCCGTAAAGACGGCAGGCCTGGAAGTCCTATGGAGCAGTTCTGTCCTATCCCACAGCATTGCTACTAGTTGGAATCGACTTGATGGAAAACAGTTGTGTTTGATACGAAGTTATATCCTCCACTACAAGTCAAAAGGATGGCTACCTCCATTTAACTCATTACCTGTGGTACTGTTGTTAGGTACCGTCAAGTTGAGTATAGCCCATAGTGACCCCAAGATCAACACATCCAAGCCCTGTCCTATCCTGTGTTTTCCTCATTGTCGCTGACACACTTGTACCCATTGCTGCAATCACCGTGTCAATCCATCTCACTGAGGTTCTTCCTATCTTTTGCCAACCCTCCACCTTTCCAAGCATGAAGTCCCTCTCCAAGGAACAGCCCTTCTTAACAACAATCCTGTTGGGTATTGACTCTAGATTCAAGTAAGATAAAATCATTGACAAAGCCAACCGTTTTCCCATACATCGTGATATTGCCTATCAGTCCAGTGGTGAGGACTGGTGCTTTTTTTAAAAATTTTTGTATTTTTGTGTATGTGTACTGTCAAATCAGATCTGACTGGTACAGGAGGAGATTGTCCCTCTTTTCTCGGCAGAGCATCTGGTGGATTTGAACTGTGCACCTCTGGGATTGTAGTTGCAGCTCCTTGGCACTAGGCCACCAGAGCTCCGCTAGAGGATTTTTGTTTTCTTGATGTAGAGATTTAATCCGTAGTGAAGCCTGTAGTCTTTGAGCTTCTGCAGCAAGTACTTCAAGTCCTCCTCCCTTGAATCAGAGTCAAGTCATAGCTGACTCTCTGTTGGGTTTCTAAAGCTGTGAATCACAGGAGAGGAGCTGCCCGCCTTGCTACTTTGGAGCCTTGCATGGATTCCAACCTTCAAACTGGTGAGGACTTAGGTTAGAAGAGCAACTCCTTATGGACTAGAGCACATGAGCACCATAAAATATTGGTACTTACAACTTAATAGGCCTGGAGATCTATCCGCTTCGAAAGGGGTATGTCCTTATAAATATTATAGGTTCACTGTGTCACCAGTGGGTTGCTGAGAGTCATAATTAATTTAGTGGCAACCAACAACAACCACAAGAGCCATTTTTAAGTTAAGCAGTGTAATTTTAGCTCTTCTTTCTTTGCACAATGAGAGAAATCCTAGAAATAGCTGCTTTTTTTTTCCTCTCAAAAATGCATCATTATTACCAAGTAGTAACTGACTCACAGGTGGCCGTCCAGTGGGTTTTCACAGGCCATGAACCATGAGTGAGGAGATCGCCCATCTGCCTCTAGTGGAGCTGTCGGTGGGTTTGAACCAGCAGAGAGGAGCAGCCTTTGAGATAAGATTGTTCATTCTCCTATCCTTATCAGCCAGTTCTCAAGAATAGGGCTTCGATTGCCCGTGCTTTATCTAGAATATCAATGCCAAAAGTTGGGTGTGTGGATGGATTAGATTATCAGGACAATTTGGAAAGGCTAACTATGTAGAAATTACAAAAAGTTTTGTATGATGCTTTCCTCATAATCCTGAGGTTCAGATACGCTCTTCCATTTAATCTAGTCACAGTCTTACATAGTCATTATTATCCTAATGACTCTCATGCCCCCTCTGCAGTTCAAGGACGATTATAGAATTTGGATGCTCAACAAAATAATAAATAAATAATAATAATAATAATAATCATCAACTGTTTGCTATGCTAGGTGTTATTATAATCCTTTATATTTTTAAATTCATTTAACCTCAGAATTAAAAAGAGTTATTTGCCTCATAATAAAACTAAAAATGACAGATAAATAATGGACCTAATACCAATAGCCAGGAAATTAAAAGACATATTGCCATGGGAAAGTCTGCTGTTAGGGACCTCTCCAAAGTACTGAAGAGCAATGGTGTCTCTCTGGAGACTAAGGTGCATCTGATACAGGCCATGGTCTTTGCTATCACTTGTTATGCATCAGAGAATCAGACAATGACTAAGGAGGATTGAAGGAGAATTGATGTCTTTGAGCTGTGGTGCTCGAGAAGAGTATTGAGGATACCATGGACTGCTAGGAAAACAAACAGATTCATCCTGGAGAGGGTTAAACTGGAATGACCCTTGGAGGCAAGGATTCTGAGGCGCCGTCTGACATACTTCGGACATGTTGTAAGGAGGGACAGGTCCTTCGAGAGGGACATCATGCTTGGTAGGGTGGAGGGCAGGTGCAGGAGGGGAAGGTCCTTTAGGAGGTGGATTGATTCAGTGACTGGGATAATCAGGATGGGTGTGTCGGAGACAGTGCAATTGGCACAGGACAGAGCAGGGTTTAGGGCTGTTGTACATGGGGTCACTATGAGTCGCAAGCAACTCGACGGCACATAACAAACAGCAACAACAATACTAATAGGTGGCAGACCAGGGATCCAAAGTCAAGTGCAATGGCTCAAGAGGTTACATGTCACAAAGAGGTTCTAGTGTTTAGTGAAGGGAATTTACAACTAATGAAGGCTATTTATCGTCACTGTTCATTGTGCTTCCTTAACCAAGGAATGTCTTCTCTGCAGAAGCTCACCACTTACTTTAATAGAGTATTTTATATAAATATATATATATGAATTTTTCCATAGTGTATTAATATATTAAGAAGAACCTTCAGAATGGCTAGTGTGATAGATGTGTTTGTGTAATTTACTTTCCATCTTACGGAGGCCACTAACCTAACAGAACATTCTCCAGGGAGAACTAGCATTGTAAGTCGTCGAATGAGAAGCCCATCCTCCAAAGTAAGCATTTAGTTGTCTTGATCTTAATTGAATATTTTTATATCTGATAAACATTGGAGGTTTTGCTCATTAGCATAATGGAGATAAGAAATTAATGATACGAGTGACAGAAATCTGATATGAGTGACAGAAATATTGGGTAGTACTTCCTGCTTAAGAATCCAGAAAGCAGGTCAGCTCTAGCCTTTGGGAGGGTGCCTTAGGTCTGCTTCTGAAATGGCCCAGTGTAGACTCCTTGATTCTGACTACAGTATCCCACACAGAATCCTCCAATTGGAACCCTTGTAACATTCGTGTCTAGGAAATTTTTCATACAAGGTGGAGGTCTGGCACTAAGAAGGAGTTTACAAAATAAGAGGAATGACCTTTGCTGATCAATATTTGTGCATAGAATGAAATTGCATCTGTTAGCCCTGATTTTAGTGCAGCATGGTTATAAGAACAGATTTAACCTCTCTGTGCTATTTAAACTTTTTTATTTACCACAATCCAACTCAAAACCAATGTTGTCAAATCCACTCTGACTCACGATGACTTTCCATTAGGTTTCCAATGCTGTAAATCTTTACTGAACATTTACTGCCCACTCATCCCCCTCAAAGCAGCTAATGGATTTGAACCCCTAAACTCTCTGTGAGCAGCAAAACGTGTAATGCATACCAGTGCTTGTTGTTGTCGTTATGTGCCGTCCAGTCGCCTACGACTCATAGAGACCCTGTGTACAACAGCCCTAAACCGTGCTCTATCCTGTGCCAATCTTATTGTCTCTGACACACCTAATCCCATTACCCTAGTCAGTGAATCAATCCATCTTATCAAGGGTCTTCCTCTCCTGTGCTGTCCCTTTACCCTCTCAAGCATTATGTCCTCCAAGGACTGGTCCCTCTTTGCAATGTGTCCGAGGTATGTCAGACGAAGCTTCAGAATCTTGGCCTCCAAGAAGCAGCTTGATTTAAGCCTCTCCAGGATGAACCTGTTTGTTTTCTTAGCAGTCCATTGTACCCTCAATATTCTTCTCCAACACCACAGCTTAAAGTCATCAATTCTCCTTCTTTCCTCCCTAGTCATTGTCCAACTCTGACGCATAGCAAGTGATTGCCAAGACCATGGCCTGTTTCAGGCGCACCTTTGTCTCCAGAGCGACACCATTGATCTTCAGGACCTTGGAGAGGTCCCTAACAGCAGACTTTCCCATCATGCTATTTACATTATTTTGTTCTTATGTGCTCTCTAGTCAGAATCGACTCATAGCTGACACTCTGGTGGGTTTTCAGGGCCTGTGAGTCACATGGGAGGAAATTCTCCTAAGGAGCATCTGGTGGGTTTGAACCATATGCCTTTGCATTGACAGTGCAGCCCGTTGAGGAGTTTATTATTATGGTGGTTAAATTGGCGTAGCTCAGTTTGCAGATTCACCTGCCTGAATGAACTCACACATAGAGGGGAAAGTGGTGAATTAAAAGCACAGAGTAGGAGACAGCATGTGGCTAATAAATGCTTATATATGGGCTCACTTGTCCTTGTCTGGTAGGTGGAAAAGTTTCTCATCCACAAATTCTCCCGAATTTCTTGCTGGCGAGCGTGCCATTTGTCTCCTGCTCCAGTGATGGTAACACATTCTTTATGACACACACCTAACCACAGTTGTTCGTATCTCTGTCACCTCCAGGATTGATGGGCACAGGGCACTTTAGTTCCGTCTCCCCTCTTCAGCTCGCATGCCTTTATTTGTTCTTTGAAAGCCTGTGCTGTGTATATTTCATGGACAATTTTAGTTTGAATGTGTTTCTTCTTACTTTTTATATATGACAAATGGTAGAGCCAGACTTCTTCCTCAAAGTTTCCGTCATTATCGCCGTTCCCTGTCTTCTAACGCGGCCATGCTTCTTACTCATGTCTTTAAAATAAGGAAGGCGTTTAGGCTGCAGTGGAAGAAATACTTTTCTAATCCTTAGAGCTCACATCATCCAACATTCTTTCTAAGCATTTGCAGTCAGGATTTTATTGAGTTTTCTTTTATATTTAAAATTTATATCCTTTGTATTTGTCTCTGAAATTAGCCTTCTCCTTTCCAAATGCTGATTATTGAATTGTTTTTACTAATTTTATTTTTATTTCTTCTCTCCCCTTTAACTAGAATTATAGTTTTTACAACTGAGAAATCTCTCTGTTTCAGAGTAGTGTGGATATGTTTAGTATTGAAAGGAATATTTGTATTATCTATGATTGCCTATGTCTTTAAGCAGTAATAAGTAATCCACAGATCATGGGTGGTTTATCAGAAAAAGTTACTTCTCACTCTTACAAAGTTCAGCCAAGGACTCTCATCGCAGCTCCACTCCATGGAGTGACTCAGTGATCCAAGCTGCTTTTATCTTTTGTGTGTATCATTTGCAGTACTTGACCTCTGTGGTCACCAAAAGAAGGAGAGAGACAGCTGGAGCATCATCTGTTGTTGTTAGTTCCCGTTGAGTCGACTCCGATTCTTAGTGACCCCCTGTGTGCAAAACAGAACTGCTCCAGGGTTTTCACGGCATCGACCTTTGGGAAGCAGACCTCCAAGGCCTGTCTTCTAAGTCACCTCTCTGAGCTCCTAAACTTCTCACTTCTCATCTCGTGGCCAAGCGCTTGACCACTTACACTTTCCAGGCACTCCAGGAGCATCGTCTGCTGCATCTTCAATCTTTTGTCTAAAGGGGACATGCATTCACATCTGTGCGAGCATATTTTCAGACCTGTTAATCAAAGACGCAATGCGTGCCACTGAGCAGTTATTGTCTCTAATGTTCTTCTTCCAATAAGGAAAGATTCTATCTGCTGAGAACCCTTCTAGAATGGTGTTACGGAGCTCTGAGACACTAGTAAACACTTCTGACAAGCACCTTCTTGTTCAGAGCCCTCTTGTAACCAAAGGAGCTGCCATGGTGTTGTCCATAGGAGGCTGTGCCGCTAACTTTAAAGTAGAACCTCTCTGGGTGCTTGAATCCACAGGGGAGAGAAGGAGAGATGGACGATCTCCTTCACGCAATTCACAGCCTTGGAAACCCGATGTAGGGCCAGCTGGGAGGCCGTTCCAAATCCATGAGAGAAAATAACTCTTATTCTTGTAACTAACTGTCATTTTTATCCACAGATATGAATGAGATCTCACCACGTCGAGCTTATTCTTCAGTGTTCCCAGCTCCACCACCACCAAGCCCTAAGGAAAGGTCTCTGTGCAAGCTAGTATCTACCCAGCCTGGCCCTCTCCTGACAGAGGCCTTAGAATCCTTTTTTTTCTGGGGGGGTTGGTAGTTTTCCTGACGTCCTTCCATTGCGATGAATGATGAAGGCAGACTTCCAACTGGACCTCCCTATCTCCAACATTGTACCCTGCTTTAGATCGGGATCTTAAATTATTTTCTCGACTTTGAAACCTGGCTAAGCTTGTTAGACGTTATCTGTGGCCATGTACAGATTAGCAGCAAAGCTGCAGAAAAGCGGCAGCTGTGCATTTTTCTCTGAGGGCTGCAGAGAGGAGGAAGGGACCCTGGTGTGCTGGAGAACGGTCTGGAGGGCCGGCTTCCCTCTCGGTCTGTGGGGAAATCTCTCACTGTTGCTCGCATCCACTCATCCTGAGGTCGTTAGACTCTCTGAATATGTCTGAGATGCAGTCAGCCCTGTCGGTGGTAATCGTGAGGATTAAAGAAGAGAATTCACTGAACCACAGGAAACACAGACCTGAAGCAGGAAGCCCTCAACGAATGTGGCTGGTGGTGGGGTGTGCCCTCCAGTCAATTCAGACTCACAGCAACACTCTGTGAGAGCACAATGGCGTCCTGTGATTAAGTGTTTATGGGAGCAGCTCACTAGGCGGCCAGAGGGAGCCGCTGGTGTGTCCAAACCACGGGCCTTCCAATTAATTATCAGCTGAGTATTTAGCCATTGTGACATCCGGTTTCCTTAGTCAATGAATAAAAAGAAGAAAACAAAGTTATCTTTGTATCATGTCCACCTTCAAGCTACCCCATTGGACAGGGTGGAATCGCACCAGAGGTTTGCAAGGCTTTGACTATAGAAACAAACTGCCTCATCTTTGACACATACAATGGGTGCATATTTTTACCATTAATTTTTTTTGGAGTTCTTAATTCCTTGTGCAATGAGGGCTCCTGTTCAATGAATAGTGATTATCAATATGATTGTTATTAATGCTGCTAATGAAAGATTAATAATTACAGTGCAGAGTTCCAGAGGGAGGAGTTACAAAGGCAGAGAGGAAAATAGAGAAGCCCGTTCAGGTCTGAGGGCTTATTACCCTGAAATGAGCATTAGAAGGATTTGCAAGAACCCACAAGTCTAAAACAGAGCTTGAAGTTTCAGAAATTGGAGGCCCCTTGGTTGACATTTGGGAAGGCACTGGAATAAAGAAGACTCGGATATGAGACTTGACAGGGAGACTGAAAATCAGGGAGCATCTGCACAGAATTACAGGCAGGAAAATCAATGTGCACTGGATGTGCAGGGCTGTAACCAGGACTGTGTCACACTAGGACGACTGGGGAGAAGCAGCGACACTCACAGCATGAGCAGGAGAGGGTGCTGTCAAACCCCGCCGTAATGAAGGTCAGTTAGCAGGGAAGGGTGAGAGGGATTCTGCTCGAATCTCAGGGATGGGAGCAAGTGAAAATCTGTGGCATCTCCAGATCTAGTCCCAGCCCCTCTTGCCATAAATAATGTCATTCACTCTCAATAATAATAACACCCAACATAGAAACTTTGACACATCTATCAAACAGCAGTTCTCAAGGAATGGTTCCCACACCAGCAAGATCAGCATAAACCCGGCACCTGACAGACGGGCAAAGAATTGGGTCCGGCCCCGGAATCCCAGACCCCGGGGGTGAGATCTACAATTCTCTGTTTTCCAAAAGTGCTTCAGGTGATTCTAATAGATGCTAAAGTTTGAGGACCACTGTTCTAGAATACATTACCAATTGATTCTGACTCATGGAGGCCTTATCCTATGCTGGCCGTATCGCAGCAGAACTATGTTTATAGCTTTTTTTTTTTTTATTTGGAAGTTTTTTTTTTTTTTTTTAATTTTCTACTACTTTACAAAATTCAAATACATTGTTTTTAAGACCAAATTCTTTCCATTTCCCTCACTCACCCCCATCAAATTATACACCCCCATGATTAATCCACCCCCTTCCCGAGCACATCCTCATCCCTCTGCTTCCAGCCTCTCTCACCCCTCTTGGATCCTTATACTCATTCCACAATAATGGCTTTATACAATATTTATCCTTGTGGAACTTGATCATAGTATTTGTACTAACGGATTTTCTTTTCTGCAAGGACATTGCCAGACTTTTCTTCCTACATGCCTTTGGATGAATTTAAGCCTCTAAGTAGCCAAGCATGTTACCTGCACGACTCAGAGATTCCTGGAGGATATCACAAATTAATTCTGATCATGACAATCCAAGTGTAACTCTGACTCCGCTCCTGCTAACTATACCCACTTTCACTCTTGGTAAGAAAGTTTCTTCCTTAAAGACAGTTGTCTAAGCTTCAAACTTGAGCCTGCCCTCTATTTCTCACTCACCCTTCACATCAAGTCATCTAGTCACTGAATATCTATCATGTCCATTCTCTTATCTTCTCCCCTACAGACCACCATCCTCTCAGCTTGTAGAACCAAAACCACCTCCAGCCAGGCTGTTAGACTAGACCAGGCATTGCGTTAGACCAGAGCCAGCCTGCTGTGCACTGCAGGACAAATCTAGTCCACTGTCTGCGGTTGTAAATAAAGTGTTAATAGTGTTCTGGTGTTAGTGGTAAGAAACACCGCAGCCAACCTGGAGCCATGTGGTTCAAAGCAATCTACTGCCTCTGAAAACTTGAAGGGTCAGCTATGACTTGGTTGCAACACAATGTCAATGAGTGGAGCTGAGCTTGAGGGTGGTGGGGGGCCTAGCCTAGAGCAGGTTATGCTGCTAATTCAAAGATTTCTGGCAGTTTGAATCCACGAGCTGCTCTGAGCGGGAAAGATGGATAGTGTCTTCTCACAATGATTTATAGGTTAAGAACCCAATGGAGGGTTGCTATGAGTCACAACTAACTCAACAGCAATGAACTTGACTTTTGAGAACATACCCATACTCATTCATTTCCTAATTATCTGTTACTCTCACATTGCAAGACAAGAGGAATCATTGTGATACATACTCTATAGCTCACCACACCTAAGATATCCACTCTCCAGCCCTTTCCAGAGATGTGTCCCGCCTTGATCTAAGCACTGCTGTACAAGGGAGAGAAAGAAGACACGCTCTGTATCAACCTGGAATTTAGAGGTGGGCAGAGGCAAGCAGTAGATAAAGTGTGCTATCTGGTTATTTACATTAAGAGTGTCTGGGGGAGTTAAGAAGGGCTATCCAGGGAAAGTAGGTGAAAAACAGAGCTTCAAAGAGTAATTAGAGATTTGCCAGAGAGAAAAAGAAGGAAAGCATTCCAATTAGAAGAAACAGCATTGTTTTTATCTAACTTCTCTTTGGGCTTGGTGTAGTTTAAAGTACATTCTAATTATTCAAGATGCTTACCTGAACAGTAATTATTTTATAAAAGTCCCAGTAAGGTGTTTCTTTCCAACCCTTTGTCTTAACAGGAGCCCTGAGATGCCTGCCTTCCCAGGCATTACCCCGAGATCCCCACCTCTGTTGAACTGGTTCTTACTCATAACCACACTCACCCGGGATTCCAAGGCTCCCACCTCTATGGGAGGAAACTGTCCAATTTTCTTCTTCAAACCATCTGGGGGATTTCAACTTCTGTCCTTTTGACTGGCAGCCTGATACACCATGTACTGCACCACTAGGGCTCTTCTGGTTATTTCCCCAGAGCACACATGTGTGTACGCTCCCTTCTCCTCCCATCCCCCCAACTCCACTGACCGAGCCCAGCAGTCGGTTCCAAGCCCATAGGGTGGGGTACAATTGCCCTTCTGGTTTCCAAGGCTGCAAATCTTTATGGAACTACATTATCTCCTCTTTCTCTAGCCAAGCAGCCAGTGGATTCAAACCATTAACCTTGAGGCTAGCATGCCAGTTCTTAAGCCACAGTGTCACCAGGGAAGAGTGAGCCCAATTCTAGAATGAGCTGACCACAGCCAGCCACAAAAGTATCTCTTGGGAGAGCTCAGTGTACTCCACATCATCCCAAAAACATTTCTTCACTGAAGTCTAATAAAGTTGAGGAATTGTTAAAAAAGAAGTGACTATTGAGTTCCTTGCATTTTACATCCGCTAACAAGTGACCTAGAGAGAGAACGGTGGGTATGACGATTTGGCCCCAGTGTAGGTGTCCACTGTTGTTGTTGGAAGGGGAAGCAGAGACAGGATCCAGATTTATTTTCATTTTTGGGTTGCTTTTTCCTGTTGCAACATCTATTTCTCACTTGTACAGAAAATAAACACAAGAAAAACATTAAAAAGAAACCAAACCCCAGACTAACGAAAACATGCCTGCAATAATTACTAAGGGATTTACATCGTGAAAGTGGATTTTTGTGTTGTTGGGTGGGGAAGACCCTCTGTGAGGTGGATTGATTCAGTGACTGGGGTAATCGGGATGGGTGTGTCAGAGGCAATGAGATTGGCACAGAATAGAGCACAGTTTAGGGCTGTTGTACATAGGGTCGCTATGAGTGGCAAACGACGGCACATAACAACAAAAACAACACATATAAAACCCTCAACAACAACAAAATATCTTCCTTCCCATGAACAGGCATTGACCTTCTAAGACCTCTTCTCATCCCTTTTCTAGGGGAAAAGAAGATGCAAAAACAGAGGTCCAGGCCTGCTGTTGGGAGGCAGGTGAAGTCAAGTTGGAACTTGAACTTTTCTTCCTTCCAACAATGTGTGCCAGGGGCCATTTCTCTCCTTGTTTTGTCTGTAACCTTCTCCGCATTCACTGCTGCCCCATGGTCTCCCATAAAACACATCTTCCATTCTTTTTTTCCCTGCAGAGCCAGGCTAGAGTAATTCTACCTGCTTTGTAGCTGGCACTGATCTTCTTGGCATGAAAAATGGAAACACTGGGACCATTCAAGTCCTGCCTACATTTCCAGCATCTCTCTGGATGCTCTCCTCTAGCTAGTAACTCGCTCCTGTCCAAATGCCCTGTTTGCTCTTCAGGCCAGGATGGCTGTTTGGAATGGCTGTGTGAGAGCTCAGAGCAGTTAGATCTGAGCGCCTTCCTAATCTGCCAGCTCTCCAGCCTCTGACATTCTTTCTGAGCCAGATCCTTGACTGCTTTTTCTCATGTGCAGCCCACTTCCTTATCTTAGAAAGCATTGTTTTCTATCTTGGTGTGATCTAGCTGATTAAAAACACTGGCCTTGAGAAAATGCTCTTTCTTGAAAGTCAATGCTGGGAGGAGATTAGGGCTGTTTACATTGTAAGGCACTCCCTTCAAAGCCCCGGGTGGCTTTACTCTCTAGACTGATGCAAACCTCTACTAATTCTCTTGATCCAGATAATCCACTTGCTTCCAATACTCATCAAATGGCAAAATGAAAAGCTTTTAAGAAAGAGAATAAAAGTGCAGGCTTAAAATCACATGGAATTCTCGTCTTAATAAAATTGTGAAAGAAATTATGAGGAAACCAGGGTTCTGAGTCCCATCCTAATGAGGTAACTGGACAGTAGATAAAATCCATAGAACAGCAAGTATGCTTTATACTTCTTGAGTTACTTAGCAGGTATTTGAATTATAAACCTTTACATTTGCTATGGAGAAATACTTCTAATTTCTGTTCTATTTCCTCTTTTTTCCTCCCTAGTGTGATCAGTATGGGAAAAAATGTACCTATTTGACCCTCCGCGTTTTCCTTTTTTTATGTGTCAAATTCTCCATTGCATCAATTGTGCTATAGTGGCTAAATTAAATGTCATTAAATGTTTATTATTTAGTCTTCATGCACATGTAACCAACAAATAAGCATTATGCAAATGAGATCACTTCTCATTTGTAAACTTATCAAAACACAGTGGTTTGTGAGTTGCTAAGGTTTTGGAAACTGTGTCCTGACCCTTCACTCCCTTAGCTGGATGGACTACCCAGGGGACAAGCTGCAGCAGAATTTACAGACGAAGGCAAAAAGGAAAAAAGGTCTGGTGATCCAATTTTGAAAATTAGTCACTGAAAACCTTATCGATCACAACAGACTACTGTCTGACTCTCTTCCTTTGGACCCATCCTGAGGAGGGATCAATTGCTGGAAGACAATGTTTGCTAAAGTAGGGGGGACAGCAACGGGTGGAAACCTTCAGTGAAATGGATGTTCAAAATTGCTACAGTGTGGTAAGACCCTTGAACATGCCAACCACTCTGAGTATCTATTTGCCCAATCATCCATCTATCATATCATTATCTATCTATCTATCTAGCTATCTATCTAGCTATCTATCTATCTATCTATCTATCATCCATCAGTTGAAAGTCTTATTCTGAGAGAATGTTGTAACATTATAGTAAGGATAGAACAAGTATTTCATTAAGCCTAGAAAACGAGAGGAAGCGAAGAGGGTGAAAGCCAGTCTTTCTTTCAGTTAGGTATTTCTGATGGACTTGAAGGAAGGAAGCGGTGCCTTTTGGAGTGGTGACATCAGAACTCTCTGCTCTGCATCTGAAACTCAGGCTTCTAACAGTAAAGGTGCATGTAGTGGAATTCTCACAAAGCGTGCTTCTTCATCTGGTACCGTGTTAGAGAGACTCATAGACTAAGACGACAGGACTCTCACTGTTGATACCAGGATACAAACAAGGGGCCTCACAGCATTTCACAGCACATTGCCAAAGAGCATCTGTGGAATTTGAAGAACTCTGTTCAAGTGAATAAAATAAGACAGAGCCTTAGTTCTCTTTGTAGATGGCAACCCACCATGGTTATGTATCAATCAGCTTAGTCCCCACTTCCTATTTCCTACCTTACCCAAAAAGAGTTTGCTTTTTGGAGCCAGAGAACGGTGAAAGGGAGCAGATTTCTTTGGCAAATTTCATTGTATTTCATAAGTGGGCTGCTTCAGGCAGATGGGGTAAAATGGTGTGAATCCTCGTAAGAAAGAAAGCAAAGAAGGTGCAATGTACGTTTTTGTGACCTGAATTCTCAAGCGCAAAACACAGTCATTTGAAGCTTCCTCAATGTCAACAGAACAGCAGACCACAGGGCAGTTATTTTTCTGTCAGGTTCTGACTGGATCATTGTAGTTTCCATACAATGGCTTTGGAGCACACATATACAGAGATGGGTCCTGATGGCCCAGAGTTTGAAAAGAATACATTTGTGCCTGCTTGTATTGCCCTGTTACTTGATAGCCCCACAATGAAACAATGGGCATGCTGAGTTATAGAAAGATAAGAGTTGTCTTAATAACACTTGGCTTGGGAAAGATCTCTTACACAGCGAGGCCTGTATAGGGCTTGTTGGAGATGAGAAATCCACAGAGGGACTATTTTATTCTGTAGATTACAGCCAGGAGATGCTTGAATAGAATGGGGAAGGTAAACTGATTGGGCTTGATATTTGTTAACCACATATCTGGGTCTAGTTTCTCTGGAAGAGAAAAAACGAGTGAAACACACATACACAGAAACAGACAAAGACGAAGATTTTGAGTGAAACAGAGAGATTCAGAGTAAGGCAGAGGGGCTGGGGGAGGGAGGAAGGAGGCGCGTGAGTGTGAGTGAGTGTGACCATGAGTGAGCAGGAGAGATTTGCTTCAGCTTTTTTATGCAGTATCGGATGGCAAGCCCCAGATGCCATGTTCTAGGCTGATGGCCTCATGGGTTCACCTGGGGCCTTGTTTTTACACATTTCTGTGTCTTGGGCACCATCCGAAAACCATGCTTTGAGTAGCCCCATTAAGAGCGGAGTGTCCTGAGTGGAGAATCCTGTGCAGAGAAACAGTTTTGTTGTTTTTTTTTTCCCTAATGTGGAATTTAGCACATCCTGAGCTCAACGACCAACATTGTCCTTCAGAGAAAATGTTTCCATAAAGGTTTAGCTTCTTCTCATTTCCATAAAAGTCTAGCTTCTTCTCATCTCCATAAAGGTCTAGCTTCTTCTCGATGAAGACTTTAGGAAGGACCTTACTGAGGCTGTGAGAACAACCGTGGCTTGCTTAACTGATGGCTTGTGGACAGGAACACCCTCCATATTTGTTGCCTGAAAGAAGAGTCTTTTACTTAGCCTAAAGGATGTTGTTCTATGTTAAAAATGTATTGTGGAGTGCTATTGTATTCTGCAGATTCCCTGAGGGAGGAGGTGTGTGCAGTCAGCAGAGTGAAGCAGATTGCTTCCTCAGGGTTTGAAGAAGGAAGTCCTCGGTGTGGAAAGTGGGCTGTGTGCCTGCGAGTGGAGGTTTCTTTTAGAGCACTTGCTCCCCCTCCCCCAGTGCCATCAAGTAAGAATATGCTCATGGTCGACCTTCCATTGGGTTTCCAAGGCAGTAGATCATACTGCAGGGGAACGCCTTTCCTCCGAGGAGCCACCGGAGGATTCGAACCGTCAGAGAGGTACAGCCTTTGTGTTAGCAGCACATCTCACTATGGATGAGGTCACCAGAACACCTTGCTTTTCCTCTAGACTTCGGAAATAATCTTACATTAAAAAAATGATCACTTTTGTCATTTCAACATATTTTAGCAAAACATATTGAGGCTCAATATCAAGAAAACAAAGATTATCACCACTGGGACAATTGGCAGCATCATGATAGATGGTGAAGAGACTGAGATTGTTAACAGCTTTAGTTTGCTTGGCTCCACAATCAAAATTTTTGGCCCCAGAAGCCAGGACATTAAAAGACACATTGAGATGGGAAAATCTGCTCTTAGGGATCTCTCCAAAGTACTGAAGAGCAACGGTGTCACTCTGGAGACTAAGGTGAACCTGGTACAGGCCATAGTCTTTGCAATCACTTGCTATGCATCAGAGAGCTGGAGAATGACTAGGGATAACAGAAGGAGAATTGATGCCTTTGAGCTGTGGTGTTGGAGAAGAGTATTGAGTATACCATGGACTGCTAAGAAAATGAACAGGTTTGTCCTAGAAAGTGTTAAACCAGAATGCTCCATGAAGGCAAGGATTCTGAAGCTTCATCTGACATACTTTGGACATGTTGCAAGGAGGGACCAGTCCTTGGAGAAGGACGTCATCCTTGGGAAGACAGCACAGGAGAGGAAGACTCTCTATGAGGTAGAGTGATTCAGTGACTCAGGTAATTGGGTAGGTGTGCTGGAGAAAGTGAGATTGGCACAGTATAGAGCAGGGTTTAAGGCTGTTGTACATAGGGTTGTTATGAGTCGCAGGCGACTTGACGACACATAACAACAACAACAACAATGCACCTGAAACTCTTTATCTACTTGTGGAGACATGTTTTTTTGGAGATAGCCTTCTGATTTTACTTCAGATCTCATATTCATTGCTGCTCCCTGTACTTTGAGGGTCAATGTCTTGGTGGTGTCTTCTCCTAGTGTCTTGTGCTCATTCTGAGTATTTGCTGCAATGTTTAGCGATGCCTTTGTGAGTTCAGAAGCATAGCTTGTTCATTCTTAGATCCAGGACTTACTGCAGTGCCCAATGCATAGTAGGACAGCATAAAATATTTCTAAACTTTATGATAACGGAACCAGAGAGAAGGTCAGAGAGGTGGGGAAGGGTTTTAAAATGGAGGAAATAGGTCAGAGAAGTGGGGAATGGCTTTTTCCGGACACAAGTCCTTTTCATTTTCAAATAAAGAAAGACCACTCTTGAAAGAAAAAAGACAATGTCTAGACATGGAAAAAAATCTAAAGTAATTTTTGTTCCTCATGAATTTTTACTCTCTTATAAGTAAGTGGAATCTGATCCAAAATTAGTATCCTTCCAACCGAGAGCTCAGGAAATTAATTTTTTAATGGTGTGCTCAGCTTATAGTCTAGTAATTAATTATTGAATCCAAAAGGACTGTTAGATTTGTAAAACATTACTCCATTGTGCTTTAATATTTTCATTAACATCTTACTGTACTTATAATTCACTATAGTCACATCCCCCATAGCAGCCATTCGGGCAATATCTGATCACGAACCTGTCAGTGGTCGCATGAGGTTATATCAGTTCAGAATCTACCAGCTTTCCATACAAAACACAACACGTGTCTCGTGTCTTTTACAAATTTATTGAATTACCAGGCACATAGAGTATATGAATAACATTTTATATCTATATCTATCTATCTCTATCTCATCTATATCATATATCTATATCTGTATCTGTATCTATCTATATATCTATATCTGACATACTTTGGACATGTTGTAAGGAAGGACAGGTCCTTGGAGAAGGACGTCATATTTGGGAGGGTGGAGGGACAGCGCAGGAGGGGAAGACCTTCTATGAGGTGGATTGATTCAGTGACTGGGGTAATCAGGATGGGTGTGTTGGAGACAGTGTGATTGGCACAGGATAGAGCAGGGTTTAGGCCTGTTGTACATAGGGTTGCTATGAGTCACAAGCAACTTGATGTCACATAACAACAACAAACTATATA
>NW_006399764.1:23306023-23312461 GCF_000299155.1 Elephantulus edwardii | reverse complement strand
ACACACACACACATATATATATATATACATACATACATACATTCATACATACATACATACATATATATATATATAATACACCCCTATGTTACTGGCTTAAGTGTATATTGGACCATAGTTTCTATCTAAAAAGTTTATTGTAGAATATCATATGCTTCTACTTGTAGGCAATTGCATTTAAATATATGGAGACCTATATCCATATCTATCTATATATCCCTCCCTCCCTCTCTCTCTGTGTCTATATATATCATGTCTCTTGCGTGTTATGACATTATCTTTCTGTTTAATTTTCCTTTGAAAATATTTCTATGAAGTGCATTACAGCTCCCAACCATAGCAAAATGAAAGCCAGTGATAATAGAGCAAGAGTCAAAAGGATTGATTTGGAAATGAAACAAAAAGATACTATGCAACATGGAGATGGAAAGTCAGTGAACACTACTATTGCCATTTAGGCATGCCACACTGGGCAGAAATCAAGATCCTCCAAAACAAAGAAAATGCCTCAAGTTGTTCAAAGATATTTTTGATGTTAGGTGCCATTGCATTGACTCTGACCCACAGTGACCCTTCAACAAAAGATCTGACAATTGTCTTATCTTGTACCATCTCCACACTCTTTGTTACTCTCAAACCCATTGTGGAGTCACTGTGCCAATCCATCTGGGTGAACTACCTGCTTTCTTCTACTGATCCTGCGTCTTTACCTCTGTCTTCCTCCAAGAACAGGTCCCCCCTCACAACATGTCCTCAGCCTGTGAGATGAAGCTTCATCATCCTCGCCTCCAAGGAGCGCTGCACTTTGTCCAAGATACATCAGTTTATTCTTTGTTTGCCAACACCACAATTCAAAGGCATCAAGTCTTCTTCAGTCTTCCTTATTCATTGTCTAAGTTTCGGATACACAGTAGAAGTAAATGAAAATACCATGGCTTGAATCAGGCATCAGGCACATCTTAGTCTTGACACTGACTTTAAACTTGAAAGAGATCATTGGCAGCATATTTCCCCAATACAACTAACTTGTCTTTTGATTTCTTGACTTCTGGTACCATAGGTGTTGATTGTGGATCCATAGAAAATGAAATTAAAAGATAGATTCCATTATAAGCTGTGTGTCTAACCAAAAGATAAGAGGGACCCATATCAGATAGGATTAGGAACATGGGTTAGGAACCGCACACAAAACCCTTCTTAGCATGTTTAAGATCTTTGCTAAGGATTAAGATGCTTAAAGAAAAATCGGGACCAAAGCAAAAAGCAAATTCATTCAAAGTCCCTATCACATAATGCCCTTTTTATTAAAATGTATTCTGAACTTTAAGAGACAGGTGCCTATATTTTAAAGAACATGTAACATGCTTTGATGGTAGTGTAATAAAATGTTTCAAATAAGATGAAGTATGTGAAATAGCTGTAACTTACAAACCAGTAGGCATGCAAGCTACTTAAAATGATTCTATAATTGAGAATTTCACGTACTGTTCCTATGCCTAAAACAGAGTCACTGAACAAATTGTGAAAAAGGATAGTTTCTTGTTCAAGTACACTAAATCCACGTACTAGCCAAGAATCAAGCTGCAACAGTTATTAAAAAAAGTGTATTGAATTAATACATGAATAAATTAAAGAATGGTTTTCTAGTCCTTTGCAGAAAAAGAAGGGCTTTATTTTAATGTTATCATATCAAGAACAAAAATAACTGCATATAACTAAGGTCATGGACAGGGGTCATTTTGGGAGGAGGGAAGCAGCAAATTCTGATGCTTACAAAGTTATGTTGAACACCTTGAATAAAATGGTAGAGTTGTCAAAAAAATGAAACAAGATAGGAATTCAGAAAAAAAAGATAGGAATTCAGGTTTTGTAGCATCTGAAGATTCTTTTTAACAGAAAAAAAAAATAGCTTTAAAATTTACAAAAATTTATTAGGCACAATTTATAGACGGGGCCTTGAAAAAGAAGGAGGCAGCCTGAAACACACTCCACCAGCTTGAGCATAAATCCACGTCAGGCAGCTAGCACTGAGAATCTTCCACACTTGGTCCTTTCAGTTATGATTGGACCCAAACAAGTGGTATAGTCCTTGACAATGACATTGCAGGACATCAGAGATGAGTGACATTGAGAGTATATTTAAATGTTCTCTCAGCACTTCCAAAAGGTTCCAAATAAAATTCTCCCTCAGTGATTAGCACCATCAAATGATCTATCTGAGAATCCTTGGTGAGCTTGATTGCAAAGCCACAAAGATTCACGGAGACATAAGAGATGCAAACCATGTGGTCCCACTTAACTGACCATTGCCTGTGGAAGTTACAGGAGGAATAGAAAAATCCTGCCCAATTTCACACCGCATGAACAGTGACTGAGTACCTGGCGCTTGTTAGTCACACCCTGGCTTCCTATACTTCTAGGGAGACCAGCCTCCGCCTCTGTGTGGAGCATCCAAACAGCCATCACTCTTATCTTACACAATGTAAATAGACTAGAATCATCTGTTTTGCCCACCACTTTCTTAATTATGTAAATAGCTCTGCAGTGCATGAAGATGCTGACATGACAAAGGCTTGTTGATGACCTGGTCATGGGAGTGCCTGGGAGTTTACTTGGGATAACTGAACGAATTAGATGATTAGAATGCAATGAGTTCAATATGCTGGGCGATTCCTCACCGCTGCCCCCAGACGTTTTATTCCATTTGATCAATGAAGGATGATGTGGTCATTCTACCTTACATTAAGTAATGAGACGGGTTTTTTTAAAAAAAAAACAACAACCCAGAAATATAAGCTAATCTTTCCATTCTTTCTAATAGAAGCTAAGCATCTGAAACCATATGCTCTTTTATTCTCCAATTACAAAGAAAAACAAAGTGTCTCAAACTGTGGTACTGGGTAGGGACATTATCCATCTAAGAAGATATTAAGGTTTTAGATTTCAGTTTCACATAGAGAGACCACGACATGCTGTTAACGGGGATGTCCATACTCATTTTTAAAGCAGTGTTTCCAGCTGGTGAAGCAGCCCTGGTGCCGCACCACTGATCCCACAAGCTCAGGGGTCCCTGTGGTGTGTCTCTTCCAGTGGTTCCTGAAAGCAAGCCTGCAGTCTCTGCCTGTTAAGGTTTACAGCCTCAGAAACTGATGAACGGTTCCCATGAGTAGGAAGCTTACATCTTATCACTCATCATAATTAGAAGATCAGCAAAAAGAAGGCGGCCCCCAGTGATAGGGACCCACACAGTGATAAGGGACCCACACAGTTTGATAGGGACCCACACAGTGATAGAGACCCACACAGTGGCTGCAACCACAGCTTCAACCTGAACTACACTGCGAAGACGGCACGGGGCCCAGTGTTCCCTTGTCCTGAAGGTTCACTATGCATCATAACTTATTTACAGAAGACTAAGTCCTGCTGAAGTGGCATGTTTCTTAGCATGGCACCCTAGCTTCTCTGTACAAGTGAAATGAATTTGTTCAGTATTTTTTAGTTTTTCTTATTGTGACTGTTTCTCTCTTCACAGGTTCACTAAGCTACACATTGGCTGTATTACTGATCCTGAGAAACCCCGTTGCTTGTTTTTCCGAAATCACCTTGACTAGTCTCCACCTGTTGTCATTTCACAGTAACAAGAGGACAGATTATTCTATCAACATGTCAACAACCTGACTTAATAAACTCCTAGAGACATAATTATTTATTTACTAGTTTATTTACAAAACAATAATACAAATTCGAACAAGTTCTTTCAATTTCCTTCACCCCCCTCCCCAATCAAACTGTACAATCCAATGACTAATCCCCTCTTCCCCCTGCATATCCACATCCTTCTGCTTCGAGCCTCTCCCACCCCTCCTGGATCCTTATACTCATAATTCTAATTGGAATGACAGGGGGATAACTGAGCAAGATAAATACAAATATTCAGAAGAGGAAGGGGAAGGGCAGAATTTGGGTAGATTAAGGGGAACAGAGTAAAATCACAGGGAAAGAAAAGGTTGGTGAATGAAAGGGAGTGAAGGCTAGGGGAATGGGCAATGGGGACTTGAAAAGATGGGGGGATCATAGGCATAGAGCAAAGCAAGTGTTGTTGCTGTCTGGTGTCTGGTACTGGTGAGTAGGAACTGACCCATAGCTGATCCTCCAGTGGGTTTCCAGAGGAAGTTAATCGCATGGGAGGAGATCGCCTATCCTTCTCCCATAGGGCAGTTGGTGGCCTTGAACCATGTGCATTCGGGATTGCAGCACAAATTCTTACCATTGCTATTGCAATCAAGGTGTAGGTTCAAGATTTCCTATAGTGTGTTAGTTTGCAAGGTTAAACAGCTAGTGAAACAGAATTTGACATACCATCAGTCTCGAACTAGGCTGTTGCTGTTGTTAGTTGCTGTTGTGTCAATTCAGACTGAGGCCAATTCAACGTGTGAGAGAGCAGAATTAAACTGTGTTCCACAGGGTTTGTATGGCTGTGACCTTTCTGAAGCAGTTCACCAGGCCTTTCTTCTGAGGTGTCTTTGTTGTTGTTGTTAGATGCTGTCAAGTTCTGCATGACTCACAGCGACTCTATGAACACTTGAGTCCCTTGCCACAGTCACTGTACAGTCAGTCCATCCACAGAGGATCTTCCTTGAGCTGACCCTGCACCATTCCAAGCATGATGTGGCTTTGCAGGGACTAAGCTCTCCTAACAACATGCCCAAAATATATGAGAATGAAGCTTCACCCTCCCGGCTTTCAAGGAGCACTCCAGTTGTGCGTCGTTCCACACCCATGTGTGTATTCTTATGGCAGTAAGAACTTTAGTAGGTTGGGTTTTTTTAGTACTTTTTTTTTTTAGTACTAAGAGAACATTGGACAAAAATCCAGAAAAATCTAGAAGCTCTCTCTGAGAGTTTAATTGAGTAGGCTTGAAGAGACACCCTCAAAATGCCCATGGAAAATTCCATTATGTGTTAAATTTTGAAATGTAGGGACTACTAAGGGAGGCCAAATACATCATGCATCCTGTCTGTATCTCATTGAATGATGACATCTAAGCCTAAATTCCAAGACAATGTATGTCTTAGACAGTCTCTTTTGCTTGAATATGAAATCTAATTAATCATCCCATTTGAGCTTAAATGTAAGGACAATGGTATGTAAATAGTCCCACACTATCTGTTATATATTTCCAACTAAAATGTATTATTTGGGTATCAGAAAACTGGGTGCTGGGACTAAGGCAGCTTTCTGAAGTTCCAGCAGTTTGCCTCTTTGTCAGGCTATGCATTCTCTTTAGGGCTGCCTGGGTAAGACATAAAGTTATCATCAACTGAACTTCTCAGTAGAATAAGCCATATATTAGCTCTCAATGTAAAGGAGACTGCCAGGAGACTAACTGTAATTCACATTAGAAAGATGGTACAGAACCCTTCAGTCTCAAAACACAATGAAATATTTCCTGAGACACAGTATTTCCTCCTATAATGGCTACAAGAAATCCACATACTATAATCTAAGCAAATATTCAATAGATAAAAAAAAAAAGCCAAGCATGTAATTTCTTATGGGTTGTAAGCAATTATAATTTCTAGCATGAAATGTGGGCTGTTTCACAACAAAAGGACACAGCTTGCATATTTTATCTCAAATAATGATAGTCATTTCCTGAATGAAAATCTTCTATCATTTGCTCACAGGAAGACTTTAAAAGTCTCAAATGTGAATTTGGAACGAATAATAGCTACTTTGATAAATGTTCAATATAGGTGTGGAGAAAAGAAATAGTGTGTGCACTATTGTTGTTATGTGCCACTGAGTCACCTGCGACTCATAGCAACCCAATGGACAACAGCCCTAAACCCTGCTCTATCCTGTGCCAGTCTCACTGTCTCCAACACACCTACTCTATTACCCCAGTCACTGAATCAATCCACCTCATAGAGGGTCTTCCTCTCCTGCGCTGTCCCTCCACCCTCCTAAGCATGACGTCCCTCTCCAAGGATTGGTCCCTCCTTGCAACATGTCCAAAATATGTCACACAAAACTTCAGAATCCTTGCCTCCAAGAAGCAGCCTGGTTCAACCTTCTCTAGGTTAAATCTGTTTGTTTTCTTGGCAGTCCATGGTATACTCAATACTCTTCTCCAACACCACAGTTCAAAGGCATCAATTCTCCTTTTATCCACCCGAGTCATTGTCCAGCTCTCTGAAGCATACCAAGAGATTGCAAAGACCATGGCTTGTATCAGGTGCACCTTAGTCTCCAGAGTGGCATCATTGCTCTTTAGTACTTTGGAGAGGTCCCTAACAGCAGACTTTCCCATCGCAATACATCTTTTAATTTCCTGGCTACTGGTACCCAGAGTGTTGACTGTGGAGCCAGGCGAACTATGAGAATGTAACAAGCTGAAAGAATAAAGAATAAGAAGCACAGGCAGACACACACACA
>NW_006399764.1:23258173-23305923 GCF_000299155.1 Elephantulus edwardii | reverse complement strand
ACACACACACACACACACACACACACACACACACACACACACACACACTCTCCCCCTGTAGAGGATTTAAACTTCCGAGAGGCTTGCTTCTTGTGTTACCAATACAACTTCATATAGACTGTGCCATATGTACATATGGCTGTATAATCATACCTTGGCTTGGACTGGTGTCCTAGTGGCCGGGAGTTGTGTGGTCATGCCAAGTGCCCACAATTCCACCAGACGCTAGAATCTATCAGGCACTCTGGGGGAAAGATCGGCAATCTTTTCCCGTGTGACTTCCGGCCTCTGAGAGCCTGCTGGAGCACGAGCTACTAGTCAGTTTTGACACAATGGTACACAACAACCACAAAGCTATTGGTTTATGTAAGAATGTAATCCATTTGGTGGGAGGCAAGCTGTGAAAAACCTGTCTGTGAAATCACTATGGTTGGTAAACAAAGCATAATGCAAACAGGGAGAAAAAGGTATTCTCTCTGTAAATTTATGTGTAGAAATCAAACAAAAGGTATGATGAGGCATTATGGCATAGATAGATCTATGCAGATCTTTGATAAAATAGAAAATATTTTCTTGGGAGAAGTAATGAATAGTAAGAAATAATGTGAATTGGTCTGCTAAAAAAGAGGTTAAATTTTCTCATCATCATTATTTAATGTTGTTTACACACAAGCAAAATTACACACGTGGCATACACATGTTACACCACCAACACACATGATACAACCCCCAAACCATGCACAAATATACATATAATATATACATATACATGTGCATACATATGTCTATAAGTATGTGTGTGCATGTTCGCACGCATATGAACACATAATAAAAGGACTCAAGTCGAACAAAAGCTAAGTGTTCATCTGATAACTGGAATATTAGTGTTAGAAACCCCCAGCAACCCCAACAGAGGAAGACCTGGGAGCTTGCTCCTGTCAGGATTATAGCCTACAGAACACTGTGCAGTAAAGCCACTTTGTTACATGGGGTTACTATGAGTCTAAAAGGGATTTGTCAGCACTTAATGGCAATGTTTGTGCACAGAGATCTGTGTCTGTTCCTATATGGGAAGCTCAGGCAGCCTTGTCTGTGGAGCTGGAGGGCAAACCCAAAGGCTTGCATCTCGAGTCACTCATATCCACCAGTCCCCCCTCAGGAGAAGAATGGACAATCTCCTCCCTTTGCAGTTTAGAATCTCAAGCACCAGAGGGAGGGTTGTGATGAGTCTCCCACAACTGGACAGCAATGGCTTAGGTTCGCCTTTATTTATATGAACGTCTACCTGTGACCAAAAGAGTTACTGCTTACTTTTTCTAAAAATATCATATTGCAACAGATTCAGAAAATGCTACCATATAATCAATATATTTATTTTTGCATTTCTCATCTGGTCAGTCAAGTTCAAATTGAAATTATACCAGAGCAGAAATGACAAAATGACCAGAACTGCCTTCCAGACAATTATAAGACTGAAATGATGAAGCAATTATAGAATCTCTGCTCCAAAAATGGTCTATTAAAAAAAATAAAAATAATGAAAAAAGAACTAACAAAATCCAAGTCCAGCTCACATGAGATCTGATTCATTTGTTTCCTGGTGAGCTCAGACCCGGTGGCTGCTATTTCAAGCCTCATTTCTTCTGACCTCAAATCGTAAAGTTGAGGCTGGCCAGTTTCCACTGTCTGCCAGTTTCTAAGGCTTTCTCTTTGCAACAAAAATGTTAAAGGAACAAAACCACAAAACAGCACAAATCTGGGGAATTTCCCCCATTTGAAACATATTCCACAATTGTTGCACCAGTTGCCATCCTAGGACAAACTTGATGGCACAAAACGACCTCCAATTTGAGAAATCCCTGTCAACTGGTTTACGTCTTTGTAACAAGAAATTGCTACACTAGGAAACAGGTGCTTCCCCTTCCTCATTCATTCCTTCCTTTTTCCTTCTGTCACATCTTCCAACAGCTCTCCTAGTTTCTCCTGTGTGCCAGACTCTCTTAAGATTCTTTCACTAAAATCAGAAAAGACAACTCAAATTATGAAGCTCGAACCTACCTGAACTGGGGCTGCTCCAGGTGTGGTATGACTCACTAGTAAGATGACTCCTTACGTGATTAGATGGTATCACAAATCTTATTCTATTTCAAATTCCCTGGTGTATAATACTTACTGTGGGAGCATCTTGCTATCATATTTGTAGGAAGACTTTTGTCATTATTGTTACTACTTATCATGGAGTCAAATCCAATCGTGATGACTCCATGTTCAACACCACCCAATGGCACCCACTCTTGTGGCATCTTCAACAACCCGAGATTGCTCAAATCCATTGCTATAGTTCATGAGCATTTTGAGTTACTTCCATACTGGGCACACTGTATTGGACACTGGTCTGTTATGATCCCAGGGCATTCCTTGACTCATTTTTCAGAAGCAGATAATCCTGCTTTTCTTTCTTTTTTTAATAATTATTCATTTTAATGAAAGTTTACAGAGACTTTGGATTTCTAGTCATTCACTGTTGCACTCAATCCTGCTTTTCTCTCTAGTATGTCTTATTAGTCTGGAAGTTTGGTTGAAATGTTCCACCATGATGACCCTATTGGTATTTGAAATGCCAATGGCCTGGCTTCTAGCATCATAACATCATGAAAGCCACTAGTCTTCACACCAAAATGACAAATGGGTGTGAAACATTGATAGATGGGGAATGTCTGTTACCTTTAGGATTATCAGGATCAAGACAGTAATTAACCTGGGACAGAAGGCTTTTTCTGAAGGCTTTTTCTAACATAAGGCTTTCTCTGCGAGTTCTCCCATGCCACCATCAAGCTGCTTGGATCGACTTTCTTCTCATAGCACCTGTGTTTACCTCCCATTTAGCATTTCCCTCACAGTGCTGTGATTTTCTGATAAAAGGATAAAACGAAATCTCTCACGTTAGATAAGGAGAGTCTTCAGGGCAGGTACTTTGTTTTTCCGGTTCAGTTTTTTAATACTTAGCAGAATACCTCGCATACATTGTGTACTCAAGAGATGCTAATTGAACGAATTAATTAGAAATACATTCCCTGTTGAGAAGAACTGTTTCAAATGATTCAACAAATATCTACTGAATCTGTTCTTTGTTCCAAGCACAATACTTGGCACAAGGTTGCAAACAGTACAAACAGCATTCGAAACCCATCTTTGGGTTAAACTAAGTTTCAGAAATAAACTCAAACAGTAGATTGATAAGAAATCTTGATGAAAGCGACTAAAGAGAAAGGAGATAATGAAGAAAAACGTTTCCAATCCACTCTTGTGGAGTCCACCTTGCAGATATTCTCCACTGGGTGTCTGAGATTTTTGCGGGCAGAGACTATTCATCTTATACAGAGTAACTAGCGGATTCTAACTATGATGTTTTGGTTAATATTTCAACATGCTATGAATTTTGCCCTCGGCGGTTCTCCAAAGACTGACTGAAGAGGGCTAGATCAGGAAAGCTTCTCCAACGACATAACACTTGAGTGGAGGCCCGAGAGTGAGGCGAAGTGATGGGGTAATTGTCAAGGGCGAGGGGACAGTTAGAGCTGAGATGGTTAGCAGTTTGGAGTGTTGGCACACTGGAGTGTGGAGAATTCTAGAACAAAAGTTGTTGTTGCTATTGTAATGTGCCACCGGGTCAGAACTGCCTCGTAACTGACCCTCCAGCAGGTTTTCCGAGGATATAAGTTGAACAGGAGGAAACTGCTCATCTTTCTCCTACAGAACAGCTGGTAGATTTGAACCTCACGCAGAAAAAGAAAACTACAGTGTGAACAGATTCAAATGATACATAGACACCAGAGGTCCTTCCAGACATGCCAGCTGCCAGGGTCTTGCCTGAAAGGCCCCCAGGAGGTACCAAGGGCTCCAGGCTGTCATTCTGCTGCTGCCAGCCTCAGTGGGGGCCACAGAGAGTTGTCCTGCTCCTTGAAATTCCTGTGCACGATTTTTTTTCTATGGTTTACTTTTAGCAGCATGACACATATATGTGTTATACTGAGGGAGTGATTTGCATGTTGCATTTTATTCTATTGGTTAAGTGTTTATGTACTTGCTTGTTTACTGTTCGTTCTGTCAATTTGTTTTAGGGTAAGCTGTGAGTTACTGGGATACTGAAAGCAGATGCCACCAGTGTTTCAAATGTCAGAAAGGGTTACCTATGTTGGACATGTTTCAGCAGAGTTCCCAGATGAAGACAGACAAGGAAGGGGGGTTTGCTATCCACTTCTAAAATAACAGGAGCTTGAAAACTCTATGAACAACAGAGAAACATGAGTAGTTCTAATATTAGAGGTAGAGCCCAGATGGGAGGGTCTTAAAAAAATTAGGAGAATCATCTGCAAACATCATTTAATAATTTGAATGTGGAATGTATGATGTATGAATTCAGGAAAACTAGAAGTGGTAAAGAACTAAATAGGACTTATAAAAAATCATTATTCTAGGCATTAGCAAGTGGAGATGGACTGGCAGTTGCCATTCTGAATCAGATCATACGATTTACTATGTCAGGAAGGAAGAACCGAGGAAGAATGTCATCGCATTCATAGAGAAAAAGATCATTTTAAGATCTGTTCTGAAGAACAATGCTGTGGTAGGATACCGTCCAGACATCTGTAAGGGAGACCTGTTTACACAACTATTATTCACTTATATGCCCCAACAGCTAAAGCCACAAAGGAGGAAATTGAAGATTTCCATGGACTGTTGCAGTCTAAAATGGAACGATCAAGCAATTAAAATGAATTCGTAAGAATTAGTGAAGGTGAATGTGAAAGTCGGAAACAGAGAACACAGAATTGCAGTCAGAAAGTATGGACTTAGCGACCAAAATGAGACTGGTGAGCAATGCCCAATGATTTCAACATGGCAAATGTCTTTTCAAAAGAAACACACAAGTGGTGACTGTACACGTCACCCTCACCGCGTGGACTGCACAGGAATCAGATTGACCACATCTGTGGAGAGAATCATTGGAGAAGTTCAATATCAGCAGTCAAAACCAGGCCAGGTCCTGACTGTGGATTCATAACTCAAGTGCAAGTTCAAACTAAAGCTGCAGAAAAGAAAAGCAAGTACACAAGAACCGAAGTTTGACCTTGAGTCTATCCCACGTGTAGTGGCCCTGCCCCACTCCAGCATCAGTGCCGTTTGATGCGCTGGTGCAGTATTTTGTGTATACAAACACAGTTGTGTTTGTTTTGCTTCTAAACTTGTTTAGACACCTTTAAGCAGGATCAGTGCCTGGTTCTGTAACATCTCTGAATCACTGTTTGTGCCACTGTTGAAGCACCAGACCGACTAAGGGTCATCTTGTTTTTCTCTGACTCTGTTTTATCAAGTGTGATGATGTCCTTCAGGGATTAGGCTCTCTTTATCTAGACGTGCTCACCAGGCTGGGCAAAGCAACCTGGAGGATAGCTACCTGGTCAACTGACTGGAAGATATTAATATTTATTCCCATACTAAAAAGAGTTGATCAACAGGGTGTAGAAATTATCGAGCAATATCACTAATACTACATACAAGGGAAATTCTGCTGAAGATTATCCAAAAATGTTTGCAACTGTGTATCGACAGAGAACTACCAGAAACACAAGCTAGGTTTAGAAGAGGCCATGGCACTAGGGACATCATGGCCAATGTCAGATGGATCTTGACTGAGAGCAGAGAGTACCAGAGGAATGTCTATCTGTGTTTCATTGACTATGCAAAGGCATTTGACTGTGTGAATCACAACAAACTGTGGCTGACTCTGAGAAGAATGGGAATTCCAGAACACCTGATTGTATTCATGTGTAATATATTCGTGGACCAGGAAGCAGTGATAGGAAGCAGAGCAAGGAAACACTGAGTGGTTCAAAATCTGGAAAGGAATATATCAGGGATTCATCTTGTCTCCAAAACAATCTATGTGCGGAACAGATCATTCGGGAGGCTGGGCTTTATGAGGAGGAGTGTGCCATCAGAATAGGAGGAAGACCAATCAACAATCTGTGTTTTGTAGATGATACAACCTTGCTTGCTGAAAATGAGGTGGCCTGAAGCATTTGCTGCAGAAGGTCAAGGACTGCAGCCTTCAATACATATTTAAGCTCAACATTAAAAAAAGTAAAATCACCAAAGATTCTCACTACTGGGCCAATTGACAGCATCATAACAGATGGAGAGGAGATTGAGATTGTTAACAATTTCAACCTGGTTGGCTTCACAGTCAACACTCTTGGCACCAGCAGTCAGAAAATCAAAATTCCAATTGCATTGGGACAATCTGCTGTCAGGGAACTCCTCAGAGTGCTAAAGAGCAACGATGTCCATCTGGAGACTAAAGTGCACCTGATCCAGGTCACAGTCTTTGCAATTACTTGTTATGAATCAGAGAGGGGGGTAATGACTAAGGATGACGAAGAAGGATCAATGCCTTTGAGTTGTGGTGCTTGGAGAAAAGTGTTGAACATGCCATGGTTTTCTCCTGGAGTGGCTGAAACTAAGTTGCTTCTTAGAGGAGAGGATTTTGAAGGTTCATTTGGTCACGTGGCCAGGAGGGACCAGTACTTGGAGAAGGGCATCAGACTTGGAAGGGTGGAGGGACAGTGCAAGAGGGGAAGATCGTGAATGAGATAGATTGACTCAGTGACAAGGGTAGTGGGGTTAGGTATGTTGGAGACAGTGAGCCTGACTCAGAAAAGGGCAGAGTTCAGAACTATTGTATATATGGGGTCACTAAGAGTGGCAGGTGACTCAACAGCACATGATAAAGATAACTTGTCCAATGTAAGAGCCATGACGACCCATTATCCTTGCTTTTAAGGAACAGTTTGACGGAACTCCTGAGACCACTTGCTTGTTCTTCTCAGAGTCCACAATTTATCCTGTGCTTAATGCTAAAACCATTCTTCAAACTGTCAAATATCCTATCTTCATTGCCAATCTTTTATGCACATGAGGTGATTGAAAAACATCTTAGCATGGATCAGGTACACTTAGTCATCAAAGTGGCTTCTTTGATTTTAAATATTTTTAAAGAATCTTTTGCAAAAGATTTCAAAATGTCATCTGTTACTTTCATGGGCACTGATTGTGGATCCAACCAAAATGAACTTTAATATTTTATTTCAACTTTATTTCATTCATTATCTTGTTAACATAATCTTATTTATTACGTTGTGAGATTTTTGTTTTCTGCATGCTGGAACATAACCCATACTATAAAACTATAGTCTTTGATCTTCTTTAGCAAATACTTCAAGTTCTTGTCACTTCCGGTAAGCAACGTTGTTTTATTTGCACGTCACAGGCTACTAATGAGACTTCATCCAATACAGATCTCCATTGACTTTTCATATTGTCTGGTTTCTCAGATTATTTACTTACCATAAAGACAGAAAGTTGATGGTGAATGAATACAACCCTTATGCATGCCTGTTCTGCTGTAAACCACATACTATCTCTTTATTTTTGAACAACTACTTCTTAATTTATGTATAGGTTTTCTATGATCATAATGAAGTTTTTTAAGTTTCCCATCCTTTTTAATGTCATGCATATTTTGTCATGACTACACAGTTGAACGCCTTTATGTAGTCAATAAAATACAGGTAAATATCTCTCTGGTATTATCTGCCTTTGCAAGAATCTGACATCTGCAATGTACTAGCGAGCTGAAATGGACTTATTTCAGCAAAATGGGCATTTTGCTTAAGATAATAATTTTGTCTACAGTGTCAGTAATTACAGATTGAAAGAAGTGGTATTGTATTCATGGACAAGAAGAACATTACAATATCATCCTAAAGTCTAGTGCTGTCAGAGACAGGGTAATATTCATATAGTTAAAAGAAAACCAGTTAATATAAATATTACTCAAAGGTCTATATAAACCACTTATGACAAAGATGATGAAAACTGAAGATATTTACGGAATGCTGGAATATGAGATTGATCACAGGTATTGGTAACTGAAATGTAAAATTCAGAAACAAAGAAGAATGAGTACTTGCAAGCTAAAACTTTGGTGATAGAAGGAACACTGATGAGCATATGAAAAGAAGTCTACAAGACCGATGACTTCTTATTCATCAAGAATAGGTCTTCAACAACCTAAACAATAAGTGTGTTTGTAGCTCTC
Source organism: Elephantulus edwardii (assembly GCF_000299155.1). Classification (NCBI taxonomy): domain Eukaryota; kingdom Metazoa; phylum Chordata; class Mammalia; order Macroscelidea; family Macroscelididae; genus Elephantulus; species Elephantulus edwardii. The sequence goes on along the minus strand of NW_006399764.1, from coordinate 23,297,762 downwards.
TCTAGAAGAAATATTCATGAGTCAAATAAATTACATCTTTAGAAAGAAATGATGGAAAATATCAGTATCAGGATGAGAGCAGGAGCTTACTGCCGAACAAATCTCTTTCTATTAATGGAAATTAGAATTACAAGAAGGAAGCAGAAAGCACGGGGCTATATTTTGAGTAAGGTAATTCGATTATAAAATGTGTATGAATGACTGAATAAAAAATTAACTTGCAAAAAAAAGAAAAAAATTAACTTGCTTTGTAAAGTTTAACTCAAATTACATTGAAAAAATAATAAACTTAACATTGTGTTGTTGTTATATGCCATTGAATCACTTGTGACTCATAGTGACCCTATGCACAACAGCTTGAAGCCCTGCTCTAACCTGGTGCCAACCTCATTGTCTCTGACACACCTACCCCCACTACCCCAATCACTGAATCAGTCCAACTCATTGAGGGTCTTCCTCTCTTGTGCTGTTCCTCCACCTTCCCAAACATGATGTCTCTCTCCAAAGACTGGTCCCTCCTTGCAACATGTCCAAAGTATGTCTGATGAAGCTTCAGAATCCTTGACTCCCAGGAGAAGTCTGGTTTCATCCTCTCCAGGACAAACCTGTTTGTTCTCTTAGCAGTCCATGGTATATTCAACACTCTTCTCCAGCACCAAAGCTCAAAGGCATCAATTCTCTTTCTATCAACCCTAGTCACTGTCCTGCTCTCCGACACATAGCATGCAACTGCGAAGACCATGGCCTGGATCAGGTGCACCTTAGTCTCCAGCCTGATATCATTGCTCTTTAGTACTCTGGAGTGGTCCCTGATAGCTGACTTTCCCAGTGCAATTTGTCTCTTGATTTCCTGGTTGCTGGTACCATGAGTACTGATTGTGGAGCCAAGCAAACTAAAACTGTTAACAATCTCAAGCTCTTCACCATCCATTAGGATTCTGTCAATTGGCCCAGGGGTGAGAACCTTTGCTTTCTTGATGTGGAGTTTCAATTTTCAGCATAATCTTGCTTGCATGTGATATTGATGATATTGTTCGATAATTTCTGCACTCTGTTGGATCACCTTTCTATGGAATGGGAAAAATATCGATCTCTTCCCGTCAGTTGGCCAGATGGCTGTCCTCCAGATTTCTTAGCACAACTTAGTGAGCACATCCAGGGCAGCATCTGTTTGTTGAAATATATCAACTGGTATGCTATCAACTCCTGGAGCCTTGTTTTACTGAACCATAATACTGAAGACTAGAAGAGTTTTTATGTGACTTCTGTGGCATCCTACTTGAAGAAAGACAAAGGTCATTACAAGTATAGGAAAGAAAGAAAAGATCAAGATTAAAATCAGAAGAGGCTCTGAAATGTATTCCTGAGCACTGAATATATGAAGTCAATGTAAGTGAAGAGAAAGTAAAAGAACTGAACAGAAGATTTCAAAGGGTGAGTTAAGAAGAAAAAGTAGTATTATAATAGAGATTATAAGTAATAGTTTAATGAAAATTATAAACTACAAAGACACAGAATTAGAAAACCAAACCAAAGCACATGCTTGACACTTTTTAAGAACAGACTCTGTATAAAAATAAACCTTGAGTTGCAATCTTGAAAGATTTCATGGACTAAATTGAGTGACACAGGAAGCATTAAAAGAAGATAGAAGCAACACAGTGACTATGTGATTCCTGTATCAATAAGACACGATTGCTATCCAACCATTTCAGGAGGTAGCTTATAACAAAGAAACAATTACCACAGTAGATCAACAGCTGAAAGTATATATTTGGCCATGATGTTTTGACTATCCTAATTTTTCTTTAAACTTACCAACAAATTCCACTGTGTTAGTAGGTCTTCATGGATAGATCTATATCTTAATATTCTTATAAATCTAAGTAACAAGAACAAATACTTTTTTAGTGTGATAATTTCTACATGGAGCTGCTTTTTGAAACGTGTCAACTTTCTGAATATTATAATGCATGACAGTGTGACTGTCAATACACATAATACATTTGGTGGAATCTATATTCATCAAATGATTTGTTGAAGTCATCCATACTGGATTTAAAAACAGGGGAAGAAATTCAGGCTTCACATGAAAAAAATTCCACCACTGAAATCATAGTGGTAATGTTCTGTGGGTATTTATTAAGTTAAAGCCAAGAACTTAGCATAATTAACAATCTTAAGAATAGTGAATTACATTGATTGTTTTTCTTACGTTGAATCATCCTTGCATAACTGTTATGAATCCCACTTGATCACTGTGAATTTTTTTGTTATGTGCTTTTGAATTTTATTGGCTAGGATTTTGTTAAGGATTTTTGCACCTATATTCATGAGAGATACTAGTCTGTGGTTTTCTTTCTTGGTAATATCTTTGCCTGGTTTTGGTATTAGGGTTATACTTGCTTTATAGAATGATTCTGGAAGGGTTCCTTCTTTTTCAATTTGTTTAAAAAATTTAAGTAGAATTCATGCTAAATCCTCTCTGAATGTTTGGGAGAATTCATCTGTGAAGTCATCTGGACCAGGGCTTTTCTTATGGGGAAGCCTTTTTATGACATTTTCAATTCCAGATGTCCAACCATAAATGAATGGCTTGAGAAATTATGGTACATTCACACAATGGAATACTATGCAGCATATAGGAGAAATGATTTTGTAAATTATTATTTAACTTGGAAGGAACTGGAGAGCATTATGCTGAGTGAACTAACTCAGTCCCACAAGGACAAATCTTGTATAAAACCATTATTGCAGAATGAGTATAAGGATTCAAGGAAAGTGGGGGAGGGTGGAAGCAGAGGGATGAGGATACGCAGGGGGAGAAGGGATTAATCATGGGGTTGTACAATTTGAAGGGTAGGTGGGTGAGGGAAATTGGAAGAATCTGTTCTGGAAAAGAATGTATTTGAATTTTGTAAATAAACTAGTATAATAATTTTTTTAAATAGTATTTTTAAACTGCATCTAAGCATAATTTAAAAAAAAAACCAACCCTATGACTCAGTTTTGATTGTTTTAACATGTTGAATTTAACACCATTTCTCTAATGCCAAATGACCTTAAAACTAAAAACCCGAATTGTTACTGCGTACATTTTGACTTGTGGTAACCTTCTCTTTGGTTTCCAAGGCATTAAATCTTAATGAGAGGAAACTGCTCATCTTTTTCTCATGGAGCCTCTGGTGGATTTAAACTAATGAGAAAGTCAGCTTTTAGTTAGCAATAAAACAAGGTATGGACTATGAGGTGGATTGATTCAGTGACTGGGATAATGGGGATGGGAGTGTCAGAGGCAGTGCGATTGGCACAGGACAGAGCAGAGTTTAGGGCTGTTGTACATAGGGTCGCTATGAGTCGCAAGCGACTTGATGGCACATAACAACAACAACATGGACTACACCATCAAAACTCATCATAATAAATGAGCATTTAACAATAAAATGTGAAAGAAAAAAGTCTACTTGGGAACCCTCAACAATAACTGCATGTAATGCTTCAACTTGTCTTCAAGTTATCCCCATTCAGTGAATAAACAGGTTTTACACAGGATTTTATTAAAACTTGATTTAAAACTTTAATTCTGGAAACTAATTTCCCTTTCTGTGCTTTTATTTCTTTATTTGATATTTTTTCCCTTTATTATTACCCGAACTTGCATTCCTCAGATAGAATCACAGAAAGTTTCAAGACTTTGGGGTACTCATTATTGGATTTTTAAAAAATTGCTTATAGTATATGTATGAACTGTTTTTTTTCAATATTTTTGTTCATGATTTGTTTCCCAAATTGCAAGTGTGCTGATCAACAAAATCACAGAATAAAATATATTTTAACACATAGTATATTTTTATGCAATATATGTGGAGGCTGTATGTTTACAAATAGAAGTTATATAATTTTCTGTGTTTCAGTTGATTCATTTGTAAAATGAGCAAATAAAAAAAAGTGTCAGTGTTAAGAAATAACTGTGTCCAAAAGTAAAAGAGAACCAATTCTACAAAGGGAAACAGTCCAATTAAGAACATTCACAACCCCCAACTGATTCTTAGGAAATTGCTTCTGATCAACTCAACATCAATTGTCTCTCCCAGGGCTCTTGCTGTTCTGCTAGTCTATTACTCTGTTGCAATGGCCACAGAGAACTTACAGGTAATACTCATGATTATGGGATTCGATAGCGAAGTTAACAGGTTAGAATTCAGGTTGCAAATGAAATACAAGTCTCCAGTTAGGATAGCATGTCAGAAGTGATCGCAAGCTGGTAGGCTTCAGGCCAATTACAAACATGACATTTCCTCCACATCTCCCCATAAGTTTGAGACACGGTCCAGCTCTGTCTGAATGGGGAGGTGATTTCCACTCAGCTCTGACTTACATTGGATTTTAGTCCTTTGACGCTGCAGGTCCCATCTGAGTCTTAGTCTGACTGGCCCAGGACTCTCTGATCCAAATGCCCTCAAGCTATATTCTCCACTTCTTACTGGTAGCAATATTCCCACATTCTGCCTCTGAACCCTCTCATTTTAAGCCTGGCAGGATGGCAAAACGGACCAGTTCCCTCATTAGTAATATATGCATCTTGTTTTCATGTACTCATCCAATAGGTACTGTTCACCTCATACACATCATTAGCATAATCTCATCTGGCTATGTGTAGAAAAACAAAGCAATACTGTGAGGAAAAAAAATCAACCTGTGGCATCACACGGTATAAAAGTAGCCGAGGATTCATATGAAGTAAGATATAGAAAATATTTAGGAGTGTAGCTGGTGCATAGTAGGCTGTTAATGTTTTTAATATTGCTATAATTTTAATTATTATAATAATTAAAATGTACTGCTATGAATGACGTTAAAAGCTAGGGATGAATAATGTTTCTAAAAAACCCAAAACATCAATCATGTAGGGCAGAGTGGAACCATATTAGTGCTAGACAATGTTGAAGCTACTTTCAGACTAGCTAGAGAAACGTATAAATGAAACAGGTATCTTCAGAATGATATGTTTCGGTTGGCATAAGCTCAGACCTTTACGTATTTATTCTCAGCATATGGAAATTAACTTAATGATGAGGCTGAAGGGACATGATTAACTGTGAGAAGGTGGGCAGAATCTTTTCAGCTGTTTGTAATGAAACATCAGAATTTCCAAGGAAAATGCAATACATTCTCCAGGCACTTTTCATTGACCTTCCCAGATAGAATGTGAACAGAATAATTTCAACTCCTAAAGAAGCTCATTATTCTACTTCAGTGCATTCTGCACATGAGAATCTTAGAACTCAAGCAAAACAGAAGCCATTCATTCCTTCTGGGGGCAAAGTGTTCTAGTAAATTCTAGAAAATAAACACACACAAAACACCAACCAATCCAATCCCAGTAAATAATATCTAGGAACAAATCAACATGTAGAACACCCTTGGTCAAATGCAAGGTCAGTGAAGAGTAAGAGCCTCAGTAAGACTGACAGAACAGCAGCTCCAGAAACAGGCTCAAATCCAACAGTAGTGTGGATGGCGCAAGTACTGATTTGTTCTGCTGTTTGTATGGTTACGATAAATTAGAACCAACATAAGGAAACCTAAAAAATAGCAACAAGAAACAAAACTAAGAACATTGTATGATTAATGGATTCTCACGCATGCATGTTGTTGATTGCTTTCGAGTTGAGCACGACTCGTAGCGATCCTATGAACAAAAGGCCTAAAGCCGTTCTGTAACTATCAACATTTATCAAAGTTCATAGTTTCCAGAGGCACGTTGTTTAGGAAGTGGATGCCATTCCTGCTTCCAAAGGCATGTGTTGTTGTTGTTGTTGTTATGTGCCACTGAGTCGCTTGCAAATCATAGCAACACTATGTACAACAGCCCTAAATCCTTCTCTACCTCTTTCCAACTTTATTGTCTCTGACACACCTATCCCCATTACATTTATACGGAATAAATTTATCTCATAGAGGGTCTTCCTCTCCCGCGCTGTCCCTCCATTCTCCCAAGCATGATGTCCCTCTCCAAGGACTGGTCCCTCCTGGCAACATGTCTAAAGGCATCTAGCATTCTCTCACTCAGCCTTACCCTAATATGAGGAAAACACCTAAGTAGCTTAATTAATCAGTCTATCGTTCTATTTCTATCCAGATGGATCACTTGGTTGCTAACACCAGCCATACTGTGTTGCATCATCTTAGAGTCCTGTTCTGAAAATATGTGGAAGTAAATGTTTGGCTGAGTGTATTTACTGGGCTGCTGAAGTATTGAGTGGTTATTTTCACTAGCTCCACTCAGCAGGTGCCATTTTTAGGATGATAGAGTTGCATTCCACTTTATGCATCAGAAGTAGGTTCCCAAATTGCCTATAAATCAAATCTCCATTTAAAAGCAAGGTATTTTTAATGGACCCAATGATGAATATTTTTATAAAAGAAATAGTCCTATCTCCACTTAGCTTTGCAAATTTGAATTTTGTGAACAGGATATTTTTAAAACGCAAGGCATAGTTTTCATTTTAAAGTAAAATTTAGTGATTTTTCTAGAGTGGAAGAGAATGAAAGAGGAGACAGGAAATAGAAACCTGCAGTAAGTGGTAAGATATGTCAAAAAACTGAGACCTAGGACGAACTTTATACACATTAGTGTTTTTAATGGTTTCTTAATTTTGTTCACACTTGCCTGTCCTATTAAAATGGAATTTTAAATCATCTTATGTTACATTTTAAATATTTCAATTAACATTCCCCCCTGCAGATATTAATCTTTGTTTAAAAAGAAAGCTATTTTTGAAAATGAAATATACCCTGTAGTTATAAAGAAGCCTATGACAAGTAAATTTTTTTTTACCTCCATGGCCTGTACAAATGTGCGCCAATAACCCAGTAAATACTGTTCATAAACTGATGAGTTCAAACAATAAAATCCCCCAGAATAGGAGGCAGAAACTTCCATGCCCTGCCATACGCATTACTATGTTCTGTCGCAGATTTTCTAGGAAAATGTGTCATTTTTCAGAGAAGCACAATTGCAAATAATCACGTTGACATTGCTTAATAAAAGAAAATAATGAAAAAGTCTGGACAGTGCTACTTGAAATTAGCAGAAATATTCATGCATGTCAACTGAGTTTATTTGTCAAAAATATTAGTGATATAGCATCATAAGTACAGTAGTTAAAATATTTACTGGTACAGGTGGGTAATTTAACTTCAAGGGTAGTACAGGTGAGAATGGAATATGTGTTTGTAGTGGTGTGTGTAGTTAAAATACATTTCTTATTATGACTTATGAATTTTTTAAACATGAGTTTTACTTCAGTGAATTTGAAAGACAGCTGCACTCTATCTCTCATTCGGGCTCACTTGTTTAGTCTACCCAAGTTGAGTTGGGGCCTGTATTGTTGGAGACAGTGAAGTCTACTAAATCCTTCTTTAGTTTAGGCAAAGTCTATTTGCATCATGTACAAGTGTGCAAAGTACTACAAAACTGATTAGTGACAATAAGAACTTATAGAGCATTTCATGAGTTGAAAGCCTTTAATCAGAAAGTATTAAAATATGGGAAATGGGTCAAATTTGACTTTGCAAAAAATACAGTTGGATAGAGGTCTCTGTACTTCATAAATGATATCTTCTTTGGAGACATGGAATTCTCATTCTATTAATAAAAATAAACAACATTTAAGACTAACTCAGTATCTTCTCCAGTTTAATTAAGAGGTGTTTGATTTTGATGCGTCAATGAATTTACTTTGGCCTTAACCAAACATGCAATCATAATGAAATGAACTGTAGGTAATTTTGAAGATGCCCCATCCTTTCCTTGCCCTTCATCAGGAAAAGCATGCGCTTTAGCACATTAATACTTGTGTGAAAATATATATTAAAAGCCTAACTAATCCTCTTTTGAAAGCAAAGAGTGATACACATTTTTAAAATGCCATGAGAACTAATGAAAAGTCACTAATGGTGAGGATATATACGACACGTGGCATCCTAGTCTCCTTGCATATCAATTGAACATCCTATATTGAGAATGGGAATCCCTGGTAGAAAGTTTAACACACTCAGTTGCTAACTGAAAGATAGCAACTTAGTTCAACTAACTATACCTAGAGGTGCTGTGGAAGAAAGTCCTGGTTATTGAATTTAGCTAAAACGGCAACTGGAATCCCTATGGAGCATACCTCTACTCCGAAACATGTGAAATTGCCATGAGTTGGAATTTACTTATTGGCAAGTGGTTGGTTTGTTGGTTACATATGAAATAAAAGGTAATAATTTTTGAAGTTACTCTACTAGTTATTTCCAATTACTATTTTAAAAAATTTATTATTATTAATTTTAATGAACATTTACAGAGATTTTGGATTTCCATTCATTCATTGTTGCATTTTTCTCTCTGTCCACCCCTCCTCTCCAGTTCGTGCTTCTCTTTGAAAGGTAGAAGAAAAATTATTTCGTTGTTATACAATCCCTCCCCCCAGGTCTACTCCACTATGGAGCCTACATTCTGGACTCCTGTCATGACAATAATACCTAATCATATAGCCCTTTTAAACAGTTCTCTCCCTCATCTGTTTCAATGCAGTAAACATAATTTATCTCGTCTTTCTCAGTCTCCCCCCAACCCTGACGTCAGTCTCATTTTACAACAGTGGCCACTATGCAGTATTTAAGCTAGTTTGATAACGAGTTAGTGAAGACCTGGTGGTATGTGATATGTGTCACGTTGGTAACCAGAACCCACTAGGAGTTCTGCAGAAGGAAGCCTGACAGTCTCCTGTAAAGATCTGCAGCATCAGAAACCCAGAGGAGGGTCACTGAGAGTGAGCATCAGCTCCACGGTGCTAAGCTCAAAGGTGGGGCTTTGAGAACACGAACCACTATGCAGGACATACAACCTCAGGAGACAGAGGATCGCCATCAGTTGAATCCACCTGACGCTTCCGGTTTGGTTTGGTTTTGCTGTTAGACGGTGATGTAGGGACTCAAATACAGCCACACCAGAGAGTGTCGTGCAAGGTCAGGTAGGGGCTGGTTTTGTTGGAACCTAAGGTCTCTACAAATCGGAGCTGACTAGATGACACCTGACAACAACAGCAATCATGAAGTTAGTGGGAGCTAATTTACTTAAATAATTACTTTTCCGGTACATTTTATGATTGTGAAATCTCGGTTATTTTTAAAGATACTAAAGCAGGTTGGCTTTTGGATTAGTGGTTCATGTATGTTCTTGATCAGAGCCTACGAGAGAACAGATTTTAAAGAACAGATTCTAGAGCGCTTTCAAAATCATCTGAGGCACATTGCACAGAAGCAGGGGTGAGACTTGACCGGCAGAGAAAAGAGAACGAGAGTTGGAATATGTAAACGATCATCCTCAGTGTTCACTGATAACAAATGATGCAGCTTTAACAAGTCTCCCTAAGTTTATTTCACTAACAATCTACCCCCCAAGGACTGGGCTTTGCGATAAGGCAGAACTTTCTAAGTGACCATCAGTACTACTTTGAAATAAATAACACTGACTTAGCATCCATTCATTAAAGGATGCTCTAGTCACTGTAAGGAATTAAGAATAAGGGAGCATCTGAAGCGCTTCCATGAGAAAGAACATCAAACTTCTGCCAGCAGATGTGGTTACAGTGTGCTATCAAATCAATTCTGATTCCTAAGAAAGATTCTATCTAGGACAGGGTAGAACTGACGCATAACCATTTCCAAAGCTTTAAGCTTCCCGTCAGCAGCCTTCCATGTCTTTCTCTCATGGATTACCAGCGATTTCGAGCCGCCAACCTTGCCGTTAACAGCCAAGGACTAAATAATTAGTGTATGTATGTAAGCGGAATGTTTCTTTCGGGTCCTGAGAGAACTATTATATCTTAGTTTGAAGTCCAAGGCCCTGACATTGTGCCGCTTAATGTATCGGGCATTACAAGGTGATCAACACATCATCCATTCTGTGGGAGAAAGATGAGGTCTCCTTCCACAAAGCTTCACAATGTCAGAAAGCTGGTGATGCAGTGTTTGCTAAGAGCTGAAGTCACCTCTACAGCAGAGGGTCTGGTTTGGGTTTGTATTGAAAAGATGCACACACAACACACAAGAATTTGAGTTGTTATTACAATGTTGAAATCCCTGATTTTAGGTGTAGGAGGATGCTGAGTCTCTGAGAGAATTATCATGATGTCTCTAAACAATGGTGGCTTGTAGGACCCCTGAATCTAACGACACAAAATATATATGTCTCAAAGACGCACTATCTAGTATCCACATAGGGCAGGATTTCAAGGCACAGACCTGAGCCCTTCACGCACAGCAAGTGAGGAGAGCCTCAATTTAAGCTATGTACGTATCTGCTAAACAAATGGCTACTCACGTATCTGGCAAACAAGTTGCTGTACAATTAATTCCAACTCCAGGTGACCCTATGTGTGTGTGTCAGAATAAAACTGTGCTCCATAGAGTGGTACAAACCACTAATATGCTTAGGTGGTAAGTGAAAATTAGGAGGTTCGAATCCATCTAGAAGTGCTTTGGAAGCAAAGTTCCATGATCGACTTTTGAAAAATCACACTCGCTCACAGCCATTGACTCAGAACCACTCGAAACTGACCCTCCAGTGGGTTTGCAGAGTCTGTAAAATAATTTGAGAAGAGATTGCCCAACTTCGTCCTCTGCAGCAACTGGTGTATCCAAACCACTTGCATTTGGGGTAGGAGTGCAACGCCTTACCCACTAGGCTACCAGAGATCCCCTGAAAAATCAGCCATCAAAAGATATTTCTTAGGCATAATGATTTTGTAAATTACTACCTAACATAGGAGGGACTGGAGAGCATTACACTAAGTGAACTAACTCAATCTCATAAGGAAAAATATTGCATAAGATCATGATTGTAAAGAGTGCAAAGATCCAAGGGTGTGGGGGGCTTAATCATAGGGTCACACAATTTGATGGATGGAGGGAGGGGTGGGTAAGCAAAGGGCAAAGGGCGGTGTGAACAACAATGTATATGAATTTTATGAACTTAGTATGTAAACCAGTATAAAAAAATTTCATAATTTGTCATGAATGCTGGTACTAATAGGAGAGCTACTTTTATGTATCAGTTTTACCTAAGCAGTGAAGCTCAGGGGTTGGACAGATACTTTCTCAGATGCTTAAAGGAGTGCAGGTGGTACTGTTCATCAGGCTCTACTGACTCCAAGGTGAGCCTCTCTGGTGATTCAAATCCACCGCCTCCCGTACTCTTGTAACAGGAGTTTTAACCTACAGCTCTGAAGGAGAAAGATGAGAACTCTGCTGTGCATTTTGTAGCCCTAGAAAACCCACTGAAGAGCCAGCTGTGAGTAGCTTCCAACTCCACAGCCGTGAGTCAGCCAGCCAGTCATTATGTAGTAGATGTCACCAAATCAATTGTCTTTGAGGAGAAGACCATAATTCCTTCCATAATATAGATGGTGCTCACAAAGTCTTAAGTGCAAAGAGCAAGATTTCCGTAGGAAACATTTTGTCTTCAGGTTCTAGATAGACTTCTTGTTAGGACTCCTCCATTTTGGCATACAAGACTCAAAAAATTTCTTCTCTGTCACTCCATGGATTTTTGGACCTGTCATGTGACCTATGAGTTTTAAATAAACCAGACTGATGAACTTTCTACAGTATTTATTACCTGATGTCAGATTGTTTCAAAATCAATCAATCCATCAATTTATCTATCTGTCATAACACATATATAAATACCTATCTATCAATTGGCCATCTATATAACTATATGGGATCTCTCTCTAGAGGCCGGGTGGCAAGTAGCTGCTCTGCAATCCTAAAGGCATGCAGTTCGAATCCACCAGCTGCTCCATGGAGAAGGATGGGTGTTCTCCTGTGTGATTAACTGCCTTGGAAAACCCATTATGTGAGAACTGCAGTATTCTGGGTTCCTCCATGAGACCTTCACGCTGCTGTTGACTCACTGTCAAGGCAAGAGACAGTCCTGGAGGGGAAAAAGGGGGGATTTTGTTCTTTGTAACACACCTTGGAGGATACTAAGCATGACAAAGGAAATTAAAGATGGAAACATTGGCCTTGAACTTCATAACCTAGGCAATGGTGATGTGATTTCAGCACTGATGGCCCTTGTGCTAAACTATTTGGCTCAAAATATTGTGAGCATATTTCATATACTAGCAGTTTAGCTGGTGGGTTGTTATAAATCATTTTATTAAATACTTTTAAGTAGCTAAAAGATGAAATGTGTTACCTAGTCATCACAAGCAACATTCAGTGAACATAATTTTCTATCTTTTCCCCTTATTCTTGATAAGTAGAGTAGATAATGAGGATTAAGTGTTGATTAGCTTATGCCAGACTTTTAAAAATAGAGAAGAACATGATAAAACAAATTCATGTGAACTTTTCTTGCATATGGCTGGTCTGCATGTTTGCATATGCACTGACCACACACATACACATGCAATTTTAAAGAACGAGTTCTTTTTCCCAATGGAGCATCTTTGTTAAGCTCCTAAGGCAGAGTCATGATGTCCAACGGTGAATTTTCACAGCTTCTACCACCTCATCAAACACTGAAAAAGGAGTAACGGCAAGAGTTTACGCTCATATTCAAGAGAAACAAATGGCAAAGCACTAGGAGTTCAAGTATGTCAGTTCCAACTTGATTTGTGGGTCTCTAATTAACATTTCAGTCATGGTATTTTTAGATGAAAGTAGCCTCCCTCATTTCATTGTAAGACACGGGCAGCATCCCAGAAAACATTTTCTTCTTCCTTATTTTCTTACGCATGTTAATTTTAAAAGTTACACATGCTCAGAAGAATGAAATATAAATTTTAAATTTACCTGAACACCTGTGTGTAACACTGAACTACCAATAGAAGAGGCAGCTTGATCAACCAATGACTCTGCTGTCTGTGAGGAAAAGTTGGACCGTCTCCTCTCATAAGATTTATAGCCTCCGAAACCCACTGGAGGGTCTATATGCACCCACAAATTTAGTAAACCGATTACATGATCTTTAATCATAAATGTTGATAGTGGTTATGATGTTAAAGGTTTATTGTTCAAAATGGCATTGACTGACTTTGCCATGTGGATGGGTTGGAATATGCAAATATCCACAAGAGAACAGGCTATAGTCTTCCCAATCCACAAAGGGATTGGCTAGTCTCACTATTAAGTTGGGTCGATCCAGCAGCAGAATTTGAGAATTTAATCACCCACCAAATGAAAAAAAAAAAGCAAATGAAGCTTGTCCTTTGGAACTAGAGATTCTCACACCAGCTAGACCTACAGCAGCGGTAGCAGCCATGGCCAAAGTGGAAGACTAGAGACCTGACATGAGACAGAGTGGACCTGGGACTGCTATACCATTGAACAACAGCTAAGAGCCTTTGCCCAAGGTTGTTGGAAGACTAGGAATTGGGGGGATGGGAGTGCAGGGTGGAGGGGAGAACCATAATTGACAGGATAACCTAAAGCCATGAGGTAAAGGCTGTGGTGCCTGTAAGTACATACCAGCCGCTGCTACTTTGGCTGGCTGACTGTATCCTACTGCTAACCTGGATGACAGCCTTTTGACTTCTCCATGTGGCGCAGTGTGGTTTGTGAGCCATAGCAACGGATTTTTGACGCAGTACAGTACTAGGATTACTGTTGAGATGAGCAGAAATAGGTATGAGAAGGGTGTGAGGGACATGCTTTACCTCATGGGAAATGGACTTGTGTTCTTGATGGGAGAGTTCCCCATCACCACATTGGTAAAGGTCAGATATGGTTGCTCCCACGTGGGTGTTGCTCTTTTTATGGTGATGATTTACCATCAAGTAGTGGGTCACTCCAAGCATGGTCACAAGCTAGATTTTAACCAGAAATAAAATACTACTTGGTAACAGCAGCCAGGAAATCAGGAGACAAACTGCCCTGGAAAAGTCAGCTGTGATGGACCTCTCAAGAGTACTGAAGTGCAACGACGTCGGGCTGGAGACTAAGGTGTGCCTGATCCAGGCTATAGTCTTTGCAATTACATGCTTTGCATCGGAGTGTTGGACAGTGAATAGGGATGATAGAGAATTGGTGCCTTTTAGTTGTGGTGCTGGAGAAGAGTGTTGAATATACCATGGACTGCTAGGAGAACAAACAGGTTTGTCTTGGAGAGGGTGAAGCCAGACTGCTCCTTGGAGTCAAGGATTCTGAAGCTTCGTCTGACATACTTTGGGCATGTTGCAAGGAGGGACTGGTCCTTGGAGAGGGACATCTTATTTGGGAGAGTGGAGGGGCGTTGCAGGAGAGGAAGACCCTCAATGAGATGGATCGATTCTGTGAGTGGAGTGGTGGGAATGAATGTGTTTGAGCCAGTGAGGTTGGCACAGGATAGAATGGCATTTAGGGCTCTTGTACATAGGGTTGCTATGAGTCACAAACGACTCGATGGTACATAACAACAATAAATGGGACACCATTCCTGTTTCCAAACCTCATAGAATGTGTTATTGGTTGAGTCGCCTGCGGAACAGGAGTGGCATCTACTTCCTAAACAACATGCCTCCAGAAATCTATGAACTTTGATAAATGTTGATAGTTGTAGAGTGGCTTCAGGCCTTTTGTTCATAGGGTCGCTATGAGTATTGCTCAACTCAAAGACAATCAACAATTACAATAAAGGGGTGAATAATGAGTTGAATTGTCAACTTAAGGGCAAGTGGTTCAAATTCATTAGGTGCTCTAGGGAAGGAAGGTGGGCATTCTCCTCCTGTGTGATGTACAGCCTCCGACAACCCACTGGAGCATCAGCTATTGGTCAGCTCTGACTAGACTGCAACTCATTCAGTGACTGGGGTACTCGGGATGGGTGTGTCAGAGGCAGTGCGATTGGCGCAGGATAGAGCAGGGGTTAGGGCTGTTGTACATAGGGTCGCTGTGAGTCGCAAACGACTCGATGGCACATAATAACAACAACAACAACAACAATAAACCAACTAGTCAACCAAACTCACTGCCATCAAGTGAATTTCAACTCTTAGGGAACCTCTACTCACTTTCCCAAAGTCATTCCAGACGGAAACTGTGTATCGTTTTCTGAGGGGCAGCTGTTGTATTTCAATTGCTGACCTATCAACAGCAAACACACAAAATACCATGTCACCAGAACTCCTTCAGATTCTAGGAAAGACAGATTAAAAAGCGAAAGAGTAGCAAGTTGAAAACCAGAACTAAAAATGAAGAGTGACTTACTTCATGTTACAGAAAATACTACCTTTTCGGATAGCAACAATATTAGTAAACCGTTCACAGTGTGACCATTTAACTGTCTAAGACTTTTCAAACAATACTTATCAGATTAACTGTATATATTTGTGCCTGCAGATAACATCTTTGGGAAAAATATCACCACCAACCTACCATTATGGTCTTAGTCTACCTGATATATTTCACATAAATGTCAAGAGAGTAGAACTGTGAAAGAATTTTTGAAGTAAAAATCTGACATATCAGCACTGGAGTTGTAGATTTCCAATTTGTGGAATGTTCATCTGGGATTACTTCTCAGGTTTGTCACTTGATAAAAGATTTATTCCCTCCTGGCTTTCTCACAAATAAACTAGCCCTCTATTGGCAGTGCTGTGAGAAAAGATAGTATTTTCTTCTGCCCTTGTTTATTGTTGGTGCTTAAGTATAATGCATTAGCTTTTTCAAACAAACAATCTCAAAAGTCCAATTACATGATACTACTTGCTCAAAATGTAATTTATTGCTAATGGAATCACAGAAAAAATGTTTCCACCGTTTATAGAAGGCAGAGTCAGGTAAGTAAGGTAAATTGCTATTGAAGAAGAATTATTGATTCTCCTGTTACAATAGGTGCATTTCAGTTTTGATACATGGAATTCTGTTTCTATTGTAGCCATAATTTATATTTAAGCATCTGGTTTTCTGTGTTGCATTCCTTTTCCTGTGTTTTCTAAACCAAGTAACAATTGCACCTGAGTTTTTCCATTCTCCTGCTCCCATTAGAAAAATCATTGATAGCATTCTATCAAGACAGAGATTAAAAAGTTATTATCACTAATAGCTACTGTTGACTCAGGTGACTCCATATTTTACAGTGGAGATTTTCCACAGATGATGTAGGCTGCAATCTGAGCAGAAGATGTTTGCCAGATCTCATCTTCCACAGAGCTTCAGGGCAAGTTCAAACCATTAATCTTTGGGTTAGAGGTTGATTGTAAACCACAGACCTCACACTAACTCCTTTAACAAGTTAGAGATATAGATGATAGATAGATAGCTAGGTAATAGGTAAAGAGATGATAGATAGACAGATAGCATTATCAAGATACACACACATAAACTTTCAAAAGACCTTTTATTAATATTTTCCATATTTCAGTTTTCCCATCTGAACAAATGAATGTGTCATTCTCTCTTCGTCCTAGTAGGGAGTTCTGGCAGCATAGACCATAAGAAGTAGAAATATTAATACAATGGCTGTACCTCTCTGGTTTGAATCCACCAGCGATTCCACAGGAGAAAAATTTCCTCTCTTGTAAATAACATGATTTACAGCCTCTGAAAACCTGCTGAATGTCAGCTATGAGTTTGTTCTTACCCAACAGTAGATCTGCAATAAATACATATCTGTGAG
Source organism: Elephantulus edwardii (assembly GCF_000299155.1). NCBI lineage: Eukaryota > Metazoa > Chordata > Mammalia > Macroscelidea > Macroscelididae > Elephantulus > Elephantulus edwardii. The sequence continues at coordinate 23,281,105 of NW_006399764.1, read as the reverse complement.
GCTATGAAATGATCATGATTTTTAAAAAGCCTCTGTTAGCTGTTCTGTGGGGGAGAGAAGAGGTAGTCTGCTCCTGTTGGCATGCCCACCTTGGTAACTTGATGGATCAAATATACTCTGTCTATAGGATCATTTTAAGTCAGAATTGACTTGATGACGATGAGTTGAGTGAGTGATATAATAACCAGGGAGACATGGTCACTCATTTGACTTGATGACAATAAATTGAGTGAGCGTTACCATAATCATGGAGGCATGTTCACTTGTTTGACTTGATAACAGTGAGTTGGGTGAGCGATATAATAACCATGGAGACATGTTCACTCGTTTGACTTGAAGACAATGAGTTGAGTGGATGATAGAATAATCATGGAGACATGTCCACTCATTCATTGCTGTTGCTCTAACGGGTTTCCACGAGAACAATCACAGTAGATGTTTGCTCATCTTCCTCCTGCGGTGTCTCTGATGGTTTGGATAGAGATGCAGCCTTTGGGTTTTCAGTGCAACTCCCTCTACACACAGCACCAAGTCTCCCCCACAAGCCATACTACAATCTGTAAATAACTTCTCTCATATTTTTTGTTGTTGTTGTTAAGGACTGAGACTTTTTTCCCTCCACAGTTTAGTCAATTAACTATTAGAGAACTACTAAACAAAAATGCTATCAAGTTAGGACTACTTTTGTCTTCTCTGTGCTTGCTTTGTACATTGTATCTTTGTCAAAAACATTTGGGTGTTATGTCTGGATTCTTGGGTGTCTCTGTCAATTTCATAAGATAGAAAAGATAATGAATATCAGGGAATGATGCCCCTGTTAAAGTCTTTTTATCTAGCCCCAACAATAAATACAACTAAAAACCCCAAATACACAGTTGTTGATCTTTATAAGAGGTGGCTTCTTATCTTTTTCCTTCAGAGCATCTGGTAGATTTAAACCCTCGACCTTTCATGATGAAGTCCATTATACTACATACTAACGACACCTGGGATGTTCAGTAATATCAAGCCTAAATAATATAATCTTCCATTTTCTGAGTGCTAGCTTTTGTGAATAATTTCTTGACTCCTCTGAAAAGACTTCATGAAGGAAATCCTATTATTTAATTTTTCAGTAGAGAAAATTGAGACTCAGAAAATGTAGTTATTTGCCAAAAACGACACAGCTGGTAAGTTTTTGCTCCCGGAGCTAGGCTACTATTTTGATCTGTTGGATGCCAAAGCTTTCTCCTCTCTCCTGTGATATTTTTACACAAATCCTTGAATCATAGGTAAGTGGCTGCTATCATGGGAAAGTGGCTGCCATCTGCAACATCAAAATACATTTTTCTGGCGTGGAAATTTTGCCCAAGCTAACAAAGACCTTATCCAGACACGTTAATGTCTAAACTGGATGTTGTATTTCAACACTTTCTGGTAATATTAATTTCATGTTGAAAATCTAGCTTAAAATATTTGTAGCGTCCATAGACAACTGGCTATAAAAAGGAGCTGTAAGCTATCTGAACCCACATAGTAGCAAAGCAAAAGTAAGAATTCAGTGCCTTGTTATCCAACATTATACATCATTTTCACATATGCAGGCTACCTTCTATTTGCTGCCTAGGTTCACTCTTCTATGTCCTACTATGCTATATCCTGAGATGCTGATATCAAAGAGCCACATTGGTGGGCTCCGTGGCCCCTGACTTCAGGCTGTGTTCCACCATAACAAGAGAACAGAGACTCAAACACTGGTAACATCTTTCCTTGGATTGTATATTTGACTCGTAGAGATCGAATCAATTCTAGATTTTATTCTGTCACTAAAATATATGTTGGAAATCGTGATGTCTATATCCATGGCGACAGTAGTCACGATATCAAAGCACATATTGCTTTGTGCAAATCTGTTGCCAAGGACTTCTTTAAAGTTCTAAAGTAAAGGGATGTCAGTTGAAAGATGCAAGTAAAGGTATTTTCAACTGATTTGTATGCCTGTATAAGCTGGACACTGAGTAAGGAAGGCTGATGATGATTTTTAATTGTAAAGTTGCTGAAGAATATTGAATATGCTGTGGGTTGTTACTGCGAATCAGCATCGACTCAATGGTGTGGAGTGAGGTTTTGAGCCAAAACTGAGGCTCAATGTCCAGAAGACAAAAATTCTCACCACTGGACCAATCGGCAGCATCAGGATGGATGGTGAAGAGATCGAGATTGTTCACAACTTCAGTTTGCTAGGCTCCACGGTCAACATTCTTGGCACCAGTAGCCAGGAAATAAAAAAACGTATTGCGATGGGAAAGTCTGTGGTTAGGGACCTCTCTAAAGTACTCAAGAGCAACAGTGTCTCTCTGGAGACTAAGGTGCGCCTGATACAGGCCATGGTTTTTGCAATCACTTGTTATGCATCAGAGAGTTGGACAATGACTAGGGAGGATAGAAGGAGAGTGGATGCTTTTGAGCTGTGATGCTGGAGAAGAGTACTGAATGTACCATGGACTGCCAAGAAAACAAATAGATTCAACCTAGAGAGGGTTAAACCAGGCTGCTCCTTGGAGGCAAGGATTCTGAGGCTTCTCCTGACATACTTTGGACATGTTGTAAGGAGAGACAGGTCTTTGGAGAGAGACATCATTCTGGGCAGAGTGGAGGGACAGCGCAGGAGGGGAAGACCTTCTATGAGGTGGATTGATTCAATGACTGGGGTAATCAGGATGGGCGTGTCAGGCAATGAGATTGGCACAGGATAGAGCAGGGTTTAGGGCTGTTGTACATAGAGTCGCTATGAGTCGCAAACAACTCGACGGCACATAACAACAAACAAAACAATCTTGAAAGAAGCACAGCCATAGTGCTTCTCAGAGGTGAGAATAGATGGCTTTGAAGGAAGGGTAGACAATAGACAGACTTCGGGAACTTTATCAAGAGAGGACAGTTTCTGAAGAAAAAGAAAATCATGCGTGGAGAAGTGGAGGGTCAGTGAGGGAGAGGAAAACCTTCAATGAGATACATTGATGCAGTGACAGCAATGATGAGCTTAAAGACGCACAGATAGTGAGGGTGATACAGGACAGGCAAGACTTCGTTTTACTTTATGTGGAATCACTGAATTGGAACCAGGTCAAAGACACCCACAACCTACAAGTGGATATGATCCATTTGGGACAAGACTTTCTTTGTTGTGTTAACAAAACTGTATCAGTGTAGATTGTGTCTTAAACCAATTGCTTTGGAGATAAAGAAAGAGTAGGCACAGAAGAAACTGGGGAGGGAGGAGAATGAGGGGATACATTATGTATACTACATTGAAACAGATGAGGGAGAGAACTGTTTAAAAGGGCTATATGATTAGGTATTATTGTCATGACAGGAGTCCAGAATGAAGGCTGCATAGTGGAGTGGACTTGGGAGGAGGGATTATACAACAATGAAAGAATTTTCTTTTACTTTTCAAAGGGAAGAGTGAACTGGGGGCAGGAGTGACAGGAAGAAAAGTGCAACAATGAATGAATGAATGAATGGAAATCCAAAGTCTCTGTAAACTTTCACTAGAATTAATAATATTAATAAAAATAGAGAGGAAAAAAGAGAAAGTGACACCAGGGGGAAATGGCATTTGTGAAGGCACCACGAGAACTCTCTGGTGGCTTAGTCCGTAGGGAGTTCTGATGCTAACCCAAAGGTTTCCAACTGTCAGCTCAAATTCATCAAGGGCTCTGAGAGAGAAAGATGGGCATTTCATTACATATAATTACAGCCTCAGCAATGCAGTGGTGGTTCAACGATGAGTTGGTTCTCTTCAAGGGCAAGGAATTCTTTGAGTTTTGAATACAACTGTGACCAAGATTTTCCCCCAGAAAGGACAGAGTGAGCTTATATTGAGCTTATATTCTGAATTAAGATTTTTGACTTCCTGATCGTGAGGTCTGCATTGAGCAAGTCTGCTTTCAGGGATCTCTCCAAATTATAAAGAGCAATGATGTCAATCAATTTCAAGGCTAAGGTGTGGCTGACTCAGGCCATGGTCTTTTCAATCACTTGCTATGAATTGGAAAGCTGGAAAATGTATAAGGATGGCAGAAGAAAAATTGATGCCTTTGGGCTGTGGCATTGGAGAAGAGTCCTGAATATACCATGGAATGCTAGAAGAAGTAACATAGATGACTTAGAGAAAGTGAAACCAGAGTGCTCACTGGAGGCAAGGATGACAAAGCTTCCTCTCTTATATATACTCTGGCATGTTGCTATCAGAGGCTATTGCTAGGGAAGGGAATTCTTGCTTGGAAATGTCTCTACCTTTGGTCAGTGAAAGAGAGGAAGACCCTCAATGAGATGAATTGCCATAATGAGTGTGGCAACATGTTCAAGTGTGTCACAGATGATGAGGATGGCACAGGAGAGGACAGGGTTCAGATCTGTTGTTCGTAGGGTTACACGATGGATTACCCTCACTTGACAGTACTTAACAGCAATAACATAATTGTGAAAAAAATAGAGTTCTGTCCATAAAAAAGAGACCCATCTGTGGTATTTATAAGCCCTAAGAAATTAAGGGAAAGTACTTACTATCCACACTACTCTTTGTGCCACTTGATTCTAATACCAGCTTGCTAGTTCTACCCTTTTCTAACTTTTTGCCACAACACTGGGTCAGCTGTCTTATTTGATGTTTATATCACCTCTGTAAAATATTTGCTATGGATTGTAATAGAAGGATTTCATACACAGAAAAGGAATATGATATTCCTAAGGTTTCAAAACTAGTCTGCAGTTTGGAATTCAGCAATTCTGCCTTTGATAATGTTGTTTTTCCCCTCACCCGTGCATTGCCTCCATTCACAACAATTATTTAATCATGTTAACCACATTGTACTGAATAAACGTTGAACTCGTTATCACCTTCTATTAAATTTTCCTAGTAAAGATCAGGTGTTGAAAGGGAGCTCTTTTAAAAGAATATCATTGATGTAAATCACTTATGGTAATGTGGTTGTTAATCACAGTAATTTTTGAAAGAGTGAATGTTTTATAATGGCATAATTAACAATCACAAGAGATCATCACAACACAGGTCTTCAAATATCTTGAATATTAAAAGTTCAGTATATCAGGCATTCACAAACATTGTATGTGACAGAAAAACAATTTGCCCAAAGGTAGAATATGGAATGAATAATTGCTGATTCTCAAAGGAGAGAAAGCTTGATACTTCCAGGTCTTATGTAAAAAAATGAAAATCATTAGAATTTAAACAACAACAAACTCAATCACACACCCCAATATATACACATGTTCAGATATTGTAGCTGTGGTTTGCTGTGGTGTCAGCTTCATTCACAGTGAACCTACCTATAGTACTTTATATCTATATCATCCATCTCCTCCCCCCCCTCTATACCTATCTCTATCTCTAGCTGTATATGTATATCTATATCATCTATATCTATGTCCTCTGTATATCTATCTATCTATCTATCTATCTATCTATCTATCTATCTATCTATCTATCTATCTCATCTACACACAGAGTAGAGCTGCGTCTTAGGAATCGCTAGGTGGAAATATTGGCAAGTGCAGCTCACTAGATCTTTTCCTCTAGGAAGTAGTTAGTAGATGAAATGTAGAACTCTAAGTAGCTGTGTGTTCAACGACTATGTGACATGGACTCCATATACACATATATAAGCATGGGTGGCTAGTGGTACAATGGTTAAAGGCCCGACCAATAGCTGAAAGGCCGATGGTTCAAAGCCACCAGTTGCTCTGCGGGAGAAAGTTTAGGCAGTCTGTTTCTGTGAAGGTGACTTTGTCCTATAGTGGCCTAGGATGCAAGGAGCTGCACTACCAACCCAAAGGCAGGCTGCTCCAATCCATTAGCCATTCCGTGGGGGAAAGATCTTCCGTGTTATTACAGCTTCTGAAAAGCCACTATAGGGTAAGCAATGAGTCAGTTCCGACATAACAGCAATGAATTTGAGATTTTGAGTATAGGATCACTATGAATTTCAACCAACTCCATGACAGCACATTCTGTACATCCATTTTTCATCTACAGGCACAGTTCTAAAGACACAAATGCTATGTAAAAATCAGTGTTATGAGAAAAGAGAGTTTGACCACATCAGATGATAGAATGGAGAATAACTATGTCCTTACATGGGAGACTTGGGGGCTTAGTAGTAAAGAATCAGGCTGCTACTATTGTACAACATGAACGGTCTTCCAAGCATCCTGAAAAATATACAACCACGAAAGTATAAAAATAGATGAATGGGACCTTCTAAGAATCAAACCCCTATGTACATCCAAATACTTCTCCAACAGGGTAAAAAGGGAAGCCACAGACTGTGAGAAATATTTTGCAATGTCATGTCTAATAAGGGACTTATAACTAGAGTTTATAGAACAATTGAGTGCCAAAACAAAATAAAGGTAAACAATTCAATTGAAAATTGGGCACAGAATATGAACAGACACTTCACCAAAGAAGACATTCAGAAGGCAAACAAATACATGAAGAAATGTTCAAAATCCCTAGCATTAAGACAGATGCAAATCAAAACAATTATGAGATATCATCTCATCCCAGTTAACAATAGCAAAATTCAACAGAGCAACAAACAACAAATTTTGGCAAGGTTGTGGAGAAACTGGAACCCTTATTCACTGTTGATCGGAGTGTAAAATGGTACAACCACTATGGAAGGCAGTATGGTGCTTTCTCAAAAAGTTGGAAATAGAAATAGTATTTGAGCCAGCAATTCCACTACTGGGAATATACCCTAAAGAAATTAGAACTGGCACCCAAGCTGATATATGTACACCCACGTTTATTGCTGCTTTGTTTACAATAGCAAAGAGTTGGAAACAACCCAAGTGCCCATCAACAAATGAATGGATAAAGAAGCTGTGGTATATTTGCACCATGGAATATTATGCAGCACTGAAAAACCCCAAAACTCATGAAATATATAAAATGGGTGACCATGGAGGACATTATGCTGAGTGAAATATCTCAGTCACAGAAAGACAAATACCGCATAGTGCCACTATTATAAAACAGGACTTACATGAGGGTTGGGGGGAATTTAAGAAAAGAGGGGATACATAATGCACACAGCACTGAAATAGATGAGGGAGAAAACTGTATAAAAGGAATATGTGATTAGGTATTATTGGCATGACAAGAGTCCAGAATAGGAGATGTATAGTAAAGTGGACTGGGGGTGGGGTGGGGTGGTGGTGGTGACTGTATAACAACGAAAGAATTTTTTTTTTCCTAAAGAAAACAGTGAACTGAGTGGGAGGGGTGGGCAGGGAGGAAAATGTGCAACAATGAATGAATGGAAATTCAAGTTCTCTATAAACTTTCATTAAAATCTCAGTTAAAAAAAAAAAGAATCAGGCTACCAATGCAAAGGTATACAGTTCGAATCCACCAGCTGCTCCAGTGGAGAAAGATGGGCAAGCAACTCCTCTGTGTGAATTACTGCCTCTGAAAATGACGCACGATGGGTCTGTTCTGATTTGATGTTACATAAAAACACCCTATCTTCACATAATGGCCTATAATCTGATAATCACGGCCTCAGCATGTTGACACATATCCTTAGCCATCACTCTTGCCTTGCTTGAATCTCAGCATTTTCTATTGCCAGTTTCTGTCCTTAATGTGCAAAATAGTAGATAGTAGGTTCTTTACTATTGTCATGAATTTGACATGTTCTGTTAGGAGATAGTGAGGAACAATAGGCATTTGTTTAATCTTGACTAATAATTTGAAAAGAAACAAAAATAATATCCACTTCTACGTCACATCTTTTGGAAGCAGGTGTGGCATCCACTTCCTAAACAACATGCCTGTGGAAACTCTGTGTACTTTGATACATGTCGATAGTTACAGAATGGCTTCAGGCCTTTGGTTCATAGGGTCACTGTGAGTCGTGCTCAACTCCACGGCAATCAACAACAACAAGAACAACAAGAACAACAACAACAACGAGTCACTTCTTCATACAAGATTTAGAAACTATTTCATGTGATCATCGATCAGGAGATTTTTCCTTTTCTTTCTTTCCAGGAGCAGATGTTGTGCATATGGGTCTAGACGACGTGTCTCTTCTTGGGTCACTGCTTGCATTTTGACAGTGAGACCTCGACAACTCAGCTAAATGTCAGAGGAATGAACACAGGGAGTGTGTGTGTGCCTTCCCTCACGGAAGAGGCATATACAGTGTCAGTAGTAAGAAAACAAAACTAAACAAAACAAAAAACACCACACAAAACATAAGCAAATGAAATAAATAACTGCTAAATAAAAGGAAGTATGTAGGAAGGGAACTTCCCACCTGACAGGTTTTAATTTGCAATTCCTGCTCTGTGACAAACCCTAGACTTGATAGCACACTTCCTTGATTTCCACTGCATGCATCCTGCCTTGTAAAGGTGCCGTGGTGTTGAGCTGTCTCTAGATGATTTATTGCAATTTGTCACTTTTGGAAACTGTTCCCAAACAGTCTGCTGACACGTACTAAAGAGCTTTCAGTGTAATCTGAAATGGTTCATTTGTTATGTCAACTGGAAACATTAAGTGATATCTGAAAATTACTTGAAGATTTATTGAGGTGATTTAAAATCTCCCTTAATGGCCATTTGGTATACTGCAAAAGCAATATTGTCGTTAAAATCATCAGAAAACTCTTCTCGTCACAGCTATGAGTATTCATTTCACATGACGGTCTTAACTACAAGTCTACACCACTTGAGACACCTTTCAATAGAAAGGTCCTCTGAAAGACTCACAAGTGATTTTAAAAATAAATATTGATAAACTTTGAAATTATTGTGATTGACACCATTTAATATTCTTGAAAATCAAAGGTCAGATAGCTTACATTCCAGAGAGCATTAATTGTTTAAAGACATCATTCATACACTATTTCCTTCCCAAATCCTAAACAAGCTTTGTTACACAACATAACGACATAGACCACAGAGAACCAATTTTACCATGAGGTTTAAATATGTGAGATTATGCCCGTGTGATATAAACAACCACAACAGCAACTCATTGCCATCTAGGCATTACTGACTCATAACTGACTCTCCAGTGGGTTTTCAGAGATTTTTAAATCATAAGGAAGTTGATTGCCCCATTTTTCTCCCAAGGAGCAGCTGGTGAATTGAAATTGCCCACCTTCGGAGGTAGTACAATTCCCTACTGACTAGGTTACCAGGAGCTTCCTAACGTAGATAAAGACTTGGTGAAGTATTCTTTGAGATCATTGTCTCTGGAAAAATAAGATAGCAGGTGACACACTTTGTGAAGTAAATGCTCTATGGTTATTTTTTATGATTGTTCTCCTTGGGAAAGAAAGGAAAATTATTTGTTTCTATTTTGATACTAATTTTTTTTTATTTAAAATAGAGAATAACAAAACTCTTCTTTTTCATTCACAAGAACTGGCCATCATAATAATTTAATTTAAAAGTTACCTATCAATGTAATAAACTATGGTTTCAGCTTTTCTACCACCTCAGAATTAAAAAACAAGAATCTGACTTAGAGCAGATCTTAAGAGGAGAGGAAGGAAAGAAAAATATTATTTCATGTCTAAGTGAGGCTGGTGAGTAATTACCCTGATATAAAAAAAAAAAAAGGTGGTGAGACAATATGGTAGAAGTGAATACTGGACAAAGATTGAAGATTGGCCACACACTTCTTACTTAACAAAGTTCGTAGGAGGCTCTGGTACCTGAATATGACTCTTCTCAGTGTATAGCTACCCCACCTGGCAATGGAAGCCAGCCACAAGCAAATCCTGTCCAAAGATGGCTATTAACCTACTCATTTCTATGTACCATTAACCAATTCAACAACAATAACAAAATCAAAACCACTTCCTCATCCAGAACATCCTACCGGAGATGAGCATGTGGAACAGGGTGACTTGGTCACCTTAACTTACTCATTTTTTACACCACTGACAAGACCTTCTTCAACATAATTAGTCTTACCTCTGCTCAGTTATGGATTTGTATGCATGTGGTTAAAAGAGGGATTTCACAAGCAATTCCCACCAGCTGTCATTCTTCCTACGGAAGGGAAGAAGTGACGAGAACCCCATGCCTGTAGAATTCGGTGACTTTAATTGTTTATTCTACAGAAGCTATATTAGACCACCTCTGTGCACGGCTACAAGCAAATGTGTTAATTTTCCTTTCATTTAATCCCACTGTCAGGCTCAATTATATTTTTGGTTGTAGTAAGTCAGTGTTTCTCAAAGTGTGATTTATGGATGAGGTATGCCGGAATTACCAAGGGTATTGTTTTCAATGCAAATTTTGGAGCCCGAGACCTCTTGAATTAGAATCTCTGGAGGGAGGCTGAAGAGTCTGCATTTTTAATAAGAACCCCAGGTGATTCCTGCCCACGCACACATGGAAATTTGAACACCGCTGTAATAAGAGGTCTGTCTTTCATTAGGACTTACGGTCTCCACGAATAGATTCTCACCACTAATTTATTTTAGAGCTCAAAGGGACCTTGGAGATCACCTCATTCAGCATCCACATATTAAACGAAGATGTGTTTGAAATTCTAAAACGATTTGATTATGTCAATGAGAAGACAGCTATCAAGAGGCTATATTTGATCTAAATAACAACACAACAACAACAACAAAACCCCTGCCATTTATTGGGAAACAGCAATATGCTTGGACAATAATGGGAATTTTTACTAATAAAAATAAACCTCAGTTATAGACAACAAAGGTCAAAAACATTCTATACCCAATTGTATATTATCAAGAATAACGAACATTAGCCTACAAGTGGATACATAGGTAGACAGATAACATGAAGGGACTCAAAGCTTGAGTATACATGAGCCTACCTTCAATACCGTGCTCTCCAGTCATGGGGACCCTCTATCAGGCTTCCAAGGCTGTGTAAATCTTTAGGCAAGGAGATGGTCTAGCTTTTCCCTTCAATGCAACTGGTCCAATTGAGCCACTCATCTTTGATTAGCAAAGCAACAAGTAATGTTGTTGTCAGGTGCTGTCGAGTATGACTCCCAGTGACCCTGTGAACAACAGGTTTGAACCCTGCCACATGTAACACACCCCTGGATTAATCAATGCTATTTCTTCACGTGTATTTCATGTAACAACAATCTGCAGGTGCTGCAAATGTAGCCACCGTAAAGTAGAGCCAGGAGAAAGTCAAGTTGTAGCAATGTCTTAATCATAACCACACACCTTGAAGGAATGAGTTGCTTGTCATGGAATCTCAAGACTGTAGTTTCAGGGGACATCAAAGTCAACTGACATGACAGAGCCCAAGAAGGCTGTTCTACACCCTATTTTATTCAGTAGCGTCTGGGGTCTTAAAGCAGCAACCAACTAAGGTACAACTATTGATCCCTCCCTCTGTGGTGCAAAGAAGAAAAGGGAAAATCAAAGAACTATAGACTCAATTAGTCCCTTCTATACTAGTGGACTGCAAGGGCCTCAGATTCCGTGTTCCTGATGCCAGAAGAACTAGCCTGTGCCCATTGGCTAGTGCTGACCACTATGAGGTCGTTGTCACAACAGGGGGCTTCTGGGTAGAGTGTGAGAGAAATGTAGAACAAAGCGCTAACTCATTAAAATGGCCAAGTCTGCCTGACTATCACTGCTGTTACTGTTATGCACTGTTGAGTCAGAACTGACTCACAGCTGACACTCTAGCAGGTTTTCAGAGGCTGTGACTCAACTGGGAGGAGATTATCCATATTTTTCCTGCAGAGCAGCTGGTGGATTTGAACTGTCTGCCTTTGGGTTGGCATGCAAGACACTGGTGGAATTCCCAAAACTACAGCCTGTAGTCACTCTTTGAACCTGAAATTGAACCCAGTCCTCTGGGATAGCTTTCAGTCAACCGATACACATGCCTAAAAGGTGAAAAATATTACCAGTGAAGGACTTACTTCTCAGTAGAATCAACCAATCAAGACCAAAAGGGAAGCATGTGCTGAGGGACGAAGCTTAGAAGACAGAAGAGAGTATAGAGAGATGAACTGTAGGGGGGAAAAAAAAGACCTACAGCATGGAAGTAGGAAAAACATTATTACCATGTGGAGGTTGTAATCAATTCCATAAAACAAAATGTGGAGCAATAGTTGACTGGTATACCAGTCTGCTCTGTAAATTGTAACTCAAATCAGGATAAACATTTTCTTTACAAAATGAACCTTGGACACGGAATGGTGACTTAGGACACACACGTTGCGAAATATCAGACCATTTATATTGAGTTGGTCACTAACTCCAAGTTGTTGATTGCCTTTGAGTTGAACGGGACTCATAGTGACTCTATGAACAAAATGCAGGGGTGGGGTGGGGGAGAGAGAGAGAGAGAGAGAGAGAGAGAGAGAGAGAGGCTGTGCGAGTGAGTAAGTGAGAGCTGGAAGGCTTCTTTCAAGGGTGAAATAAGCAAAAGATGTTTGGAAAATGTAAGTGAATATGCATATGTTGGGTTATGATTGATTTAGCTTTTCTAATTCACTTGCAGGAGAAACATACAAAAATAAAGGAGAAAATGCTGTGCACTGGTGAATACGCAGTTGCCAGAGAGAGAACTTTTCCTAGCAAAAAAGTATCTCATGTCTTCCTTTAGGGGTTACTTTAATTTTAACAGGCTTTATAAAATTACCTCAGAACGGCTTTGATAAGTCAGGAAAATGAGATGGTAACCTATTTGAAAGCCGAGTCTCCATGGTACTTAAAAGGGCTTACCACTTGGTTTATAAAGAACAAAATACAGTATATTTCAATTATTTAAATATGAAGTAAAAGAGCCCAACCTGTAATTACACGTGAAAAGAACACTGACTTCAACAGAAGGAGCGGGAAAGACAGTCTATTTCTGTGGAAGAGCCTGATCCCTATCCTGTCGTTTTGGGATTTGTGCCGTGAACAACGAGTGCTCATTCCCAGATGGCTGGCATTTTTGTGTTGACTCTTAAAGAAAAGATTGCTTGGTCTCAATCTGAACTGAAACTCTGGAGACAGATGAGGATGAAAGGAGCCATGAAGTAGAACCATTTAAAAATAAAACATAGCAGGATAACCCAAGCTGGGTGAGATGACCACTTAGGCAAGCCCATGAAATGAAAGAATTGTTATAGCTTTTAGCATTCAGTTTGGATGCAATGAATGGTCCAATGTACCAGTCTGCTTCCATTCACTGGTATTTATTTCAGAATATTCATGAATATTTACTTTCAGTCCTATTTACTACTATAATAAAATCTGAAGTGATTAAAATACAAAAATATCTTGATTAAAACAAGAAAAAAAATGCCAGGATTAAAAATGGCTATATTAACTGAGGATTGTGGTTTGGGGAGGTAGGTGGCATGGTCTCTGGAGCCAGTGAGTAGAATCAACAACTGATTTAGTTTTCCAGAAATGATTATACACTTATCTAAGAAGGTTCTTCATTAGTTATGAGAATGAAAGGGAGCCCCCACTGGAAGAGCTAAGACCTCAGCTTTTGCAGGTTTGACTGTTAGGTTCGAATCTCTGGGGAACCCTGGGCCCTGTACAAAGCCAATATCATCCCACTCTGTGGTCTAACAGATGAAGAGGAAGAGAATGCTGTGTACCTCACAGAGGTGCTATGATGCAGAGTGTGGAGCCACTAGTATTTAAAATGTCATCAGGGTAATAACTGGCTGACAGATTTAATCAAAGCGTCTAGAGTGATATGGATTAGGAAGAATGGCATGATGGTCTGCTTCTCAAAATTAGCCAATGAAAACCTATGGATCCTACAGAAATGATGAATCCGTAAAGTTGGAAAGCACTACCCAATGTCTACAGCAATGGACTCCAAACTCCAAGAGGTCACGAAGATGGTCAAGATCAGGCATTGTTTCCTTTTGTTGTAAAATGGGTAAGTCTTCAATCAGGGACCTCTCCAAATTACCAAGGAGCAATAACATTAGTTTGAGGACTAAGGTGCATCTGATTCTGACCATGGTCTTTTCAATCACTTACTATGCATCCGAGAGCTGGATAATGAATAAGGATGAGAGAAAAAAAAAAAAAACTGCTGTCTTTGAGTTGGAGGTGTGTCCTGAATATCCCATGGATTTCCAAAGGAAGAAACAGATATGTCTTAGAGAAAGTGAAGCTAGATTGCTTCTTAGAAGCAAGGATGGCAAAGTTTCATCTCACATACTTTGGGCATGTTGCAAGGAGAGGTGATTCCTTGGAGAAGGCCATCATGTTTGTAAAGGTAGAGGGACCATGAAGGAAAGGATGGATTGACACAGTGACTGTAGCAATGGGCCTGTGTGTGTCAGAGATGATGAGGATGGCACTGGATTAGACAGGGTTCAAATCTACTGTTTACGGGGTCGCTATGAGCTATTTTTGACTAAATGGCACCTGATAACATCAATGACCGTTATTAGGAGGATTCTGGAATATAGTAGATATAATTCTTGATACATGTATGAAGTGTAATAGGCAATCAAAATGTTGGAGTTCAGTATTCATATTCACACAATATCAAGACAGGAGGAGAATTCAACCGAAGAATCTTCAATTTGACAACTTCAAAGCTCACTTGTGAAGAAGATCATTTTTCACCCCTGGAACTGGCTTCTTTATTAGCTTAGAAAGGGAGAAGTGATTAAATGCTTACATCCTAATTAAAGGTTAATGGTTGAAATCTACTCGCTGCTACAAGGGAGAAAGATGAGACCATTTTCTCTGATGAAGATTCATAGAAAAACCCAAGAGGGAAGTTCTGCTCCATTCTGTGAGATCAGTATGAGTCAGAATCAATTGACTATCATGGATTTGGAAATGTTATTAAGTACTGTCAAGTCAGATGGACTCAAAGTTGATCTTCCAGTGGGTTTTCAGAGGCTGTAAATCACATGGGAGATAATTGCCCATATTTTTCTCAGAAAGGCAGCTGATAGATTCAAACTGCCTGACTTTGGGTTGGCAGTACAACTTCTTGCCACTAAGCCACCAGAGCTATTTTTTTTCGTTATCAGTTTAGAAACAATTAATCATTGTCCTCTTTATTTTGGATGAAATATTATGAAAAGCAGTTGCTAGGAAAAGATATCATATTTGGTAACGTTGAAGGTCAAAGAAAATATTCTATGAGATTTCCTATGAGATGAGTTGGCTTGATGGCTGTCAACATTGAAGTTAACCTTACCAACTATCACAAAGATGGCATGGGCCTGCGCAACATTTCATGATTTGGGACAGACTGGGCAGTAACTACCACCAACATAAGTATGGAAATAATTTAATGATTCTCTTCTATAGAAATTGTTTTGTCAATGAATGCTTGGTTGCGGTAAGGACTTGAACTGCCAACTCAAAAGATAATTGGCTCTAATTCACCCATTGATCCACAGGAGAAAGATGAACAATCTCCTCCCATGAATTTACAGACTCTGAAAACCTGCTGAAAGATCAGCGATGAATGGGTTGCACCTTGGTTGTTGTGATTTGTGCCGTCAAGTCGACTATGATTCATAATGATCCTATGCAGTATAGCTCTGAGCCCTGCCCTATCCTGAGTCAATCTCACTGACTGACATACCTCTATTACCCCAGTTACTGTGTCAATTCATCTCATCCGGAGTCTTCTCTCCTCCACTTTCTCTCAATATCCTTCTGATACACAGTAACAACAACAATAACAATTCCACATAGAATATCCATACCTATAACTGGCTACCAGCTTCAGCAATCAAGTCCATCAAGTACTGTCCAACGTCATTGAGATAGAAGAACCTAGGTTCTCCCCCAAGTCAGCAGTGACAGCAACTTTCACTTGACCATGGGAAGAAAGGAGCTCCCTTTTTGATTCCTGGGTAACAATTTCAAAGCAAAAACCTAGCTAATAAAAGCACTCTTGTTCTTATACCTTGACCTATAAATCCCAATCTGTTTCAGCTCGGGGGAGAGACATCTGGATACTGGCAGCTGCTGTTCTTTCCTGAGGGGAGTCAGCTAAATCTGGCCCTCAGTCTGCATTTGGGAGAGGGCATTTCCTCTTAAGTGTCTGCTTAGGTATCAACTCACATCAAAAGTAAACACTGACAAAACTTTGTATACAAGCAAGCACCTGAATTTGAACAGCCATTCAATGGACATGAGTGACAGTACATATCTTTGGAATATGTGCAGCTGTCTGCCGTCAGTGCATTTGTCACTTGATCCCCAATTCCCAAAACTAGACAAGTGACATATTCTAAAAAGCCTCTCTTTCTCTCAAAAATAAAAATCAATACATTTTTTCATTTTCTTCTTCTTTTTTTTCTATTACACAACCACAAAAATTTATTGATGGCAATGGACCTGCTCTATCATGTGCAGCTTCTTATCAGAGGATGAAATTTTGAGCTCTCAAAACTATGAGTGAAAACCACAGGATTAGGCTTCCCCATCTTCCTAGAGTTTCAGTTGTAGAGTTCAGCAAATGTTTGCTAAGGACATGAATCTTGCGGCTTTTCTGGGGATACAAATGCTTAACTCTTTTGTCTGCTAACAAGAAAGTTCACAGTCTGAGCAGACTTTGCCATGCCTCATAAGAAAGGCATGGAATTTCATTTTTGAGAAGTCCTTAACCGTTGAAAACTCTACGGAGCCCAGCTCTACTCTGGTACATGTGGGGCCACCATGAGGCAGAGTTCACTGAATGGCACCTGGTCGCTTACAGACCTCAGTGCCAGGCTAGCTTCTTAGAATATGAATATAAATAGGATGGCACAGTTTTCCACTCCTTCAACATTGTTTCCTATGTAAAGATTTTAAATAATAAAGGAAACACTGTTGTTTTTGTTGTTGTTATTGTTGTTAAGTGCCGTCCAGTCGCAGGCAACTCAGAGTGACCCTATGAACGAAGTCCTGGACACTTCCTGTATAACTTTTGTCCTTTCTCCAGGTTCATAGGGTTTCCAGAAGCAAGCTCCTGTGGAAGTGGATTCCACTCCTGCTTCCAAGCTTGTTTTAATTGGGGAGTTCCACCAAACACTGCCCACCATGGGTAACAGTATTTGGCTTCATAGTAACCACAAGATACCTCTGTACAGCAAGTGGACATACCAGGGTTACATGACCTTTGGCTTAGGAAACACTATTTGATTAATACTTTAAATAATACAATCCACTATTACAAAAACCAGAAAAAATTAATCTCTATTTCTGTATATTGTGGATGACAACAAGTAGGTTTGGTTAAGCTCCCCCCTGGGGAAGCTTCCCCTGTCCCTCAGCCATTCGATGGAAACCCCTAGAAAGCACACTGGGAAGTATCGGCTCAAGCACTTTGAAACAAGAGCATTCCTGATCGTGAGCTAGATGTGATCACTGCACCAATTCTTCTCTATCAGGGACCTGCTGATACGGTGCACAAGGTGTCTGAGCCAGGGGCTTTTGATGCTACCGACTCTGCATTCCCTCCCTCATGTCTACATTTTTGTTACTGTTATGTACAGTCCAGTCATAACAAATTCCTAGCTGACCCACCAGCTGGTCTTTAGAGGCAGTAAACTGCACAGTAAGAGACCACACCTCTTTCTCCTTTGTAGCAGCTGGTGAGGCTCCATAGTCAATACTCTTGACACCAGCAGCCAGGAAATTAAGACATATTGTGATGGGAAAGCCTTCTGTCAGAGACCTCTCCAAAGTACTGTGAGCAATGATGTCACTCTGGAGACTAAGGTGTACCTGATATAGGCCATGGTCTTTGTAATCACTCCCTGTGTGTCTGAGAGCTGGACAATGACTAGGGAGGACAGAAGGAGAATTGATGCCTTTGAGCTGTGGTGCTGGAGAAGAGTATTGTGTATACCATGGACTGCTAAGAAAATGAACAGATTTGTCCTGGAGAGGGTGAAGCCAGGCTCCTTGGAGGCAAGGATTCTAAAGCTTTGTTTGACACACTTTGGACATGCTACAAGTAGGGATCAGTCCTTGAAGAAGGATACCATGCTTGGGAGGGTTGAAGGATAGCACAGGAGAGGAAGACCCTCTATGAGGTGGATTGATTCAGTGTCTGGGGTAATGGGGGTAGATATGTCAGAAACAGTGACATTGGCACAGGACAGAGCAGAATTTAGGGCTGTTGTACATAGGGTCTCGATGGCACATAACAACAACAACAGTTGAGTTGGCAGTGCAAATCCATTCCTGCTCTTTGTGGTCCAAAAGAAGGCTTTGCGTGTGCCAACTAACTTGGGGCAAATGGTTAAGGTTCTCCACTGCTAACTGAAATGTTAGAAGCTCAGTCAACCCAGAGGTCCCTCAGGAAAAGAGGCTTAGTCCAGAAAACCACGTCCAGAAAACCAGCCATTGAAAACCTTGTTGGGCATGATTCTACTCTGCTATCAAGGGAGTTACCATGACTCAGAGCGAATGGAAGAAAGCAAAACCAACTGGTAAACCTTTAGGCTCCTCACATCCTCAGACCTTGGCCTCAATGACACAAGAAGACTCAGAATTGTTGACATTTATTTCCTTGGGTGGCAGAGGGCCCTGGGAGCAGCCACTAGAGGAACGTACAGAATGGATCAGAAAGGAATTAGACTTGACTTTGATGTTGAAGAAACTGGGGTGAAGGAGTTAAAAGAACTTTTATTTACGTGATATGACCACCATAGATATAAGGGTCAACGTAACAGGTTTTAGACTCCCTGAAAAGATTTTGTCTTGATTTCATTCTTCCTGTGTGAGAACCATCTTGGATGATGAGTTTTAGGGATTATTAGAAACATATCTTTTAATGTAAGATGCCTGCATTGTTGAAGAGGCAGAGTTTGCTTCTCAGTTCATCAGCAAGATGGCACTTTGATAAATCACAGAGTGCTCGGTGCCTGAAGAGGCAAAGGCTTTTCCCTCACAATGGGAGACGAAGAGGCAAATGAAGCGGTACTCAGAATCGCCTCAGGGGAGGTTTGGTGATGATGCCCACTGTGTTGCCCGCGGGCGTGGATAACAACCGGGAGGGCTCCAAGTCAAACAACGTGCCCATTGTTCTCTGATCAACCTGGGAAAGGAACTTTTTTATCAAGCCCATAAGGACTGATGTTGATTTGGTTCTCAGTACTTATAAATAGTTGAACAGAGATAATACAAATGCCTAGTAGATTTCTCTAAAAGGAAATGGGTTGCATTTCCCCACCTTCACTTTACTCTTTATTTTTAAAAGTTTTATTTTCTACTGGTTTACACACAAAGTTTATATACATTGTTTTTCACACTGGAGATTAAGTATTTTTAATTGACGTTTTAATTTTGGAATAGTTTTAGATTTGCATACAAAGAAATAATGGAGATTCTGTACGTCCTTCATTCAGTTTCCCACAGTGATAATATCCTGCAAAACTATGGAACAGCATCACCAACAGGATAGTGAATTTAGTTTTTGTTGTTGTTATGTGCCATCGAGTCGCTTGCAATTCATAGTGACCCTATGTACAAGAGCCCTAAACGCCATTCTATCCTGTGCCAACCTCGCTATCTCAAACACACTCATTCCCACCACTCCACTCACAGAATCGATTGATCTCATCGAGGGTCTTCCTCTCCTGCGCCATCCCTCCACTCTCCCAAACATGATGTCCCTCTCCAAGGACCAGTTCCTCCTTGCAACACGCCCAAAGTATGTCAGATGAAGCTTCAGAATCCTTGACTCCAAAGAGCCTTCTGGCTTCACCTTCTCCAGGACAAACCTGTTTGTTCTCCTAACAGTCCACGGTATATTCAACACTCTTCTCTAGCACCACAGCTCAAAGGCATCAATTCTCTATCATCCCTAGTCACTGTCCAACTACAGATGATAAAGGAAATCACAGTGTAGATCCCTACTATTGTCCTTTTATAGCCAAGCTTGTATCCTTTCCATTCTCGGCTTTCCTTGTGAACAACTGGAAATTCTCCCCTAGTCTAAGCCATCTTCAAAATCTCTTACAAAAATAATAAAAAAAGACTCTACACTAGGATTGAACATTTAATTGTGCTAATGCGAAATTTATACTTGGACCAAGAGGCAGTCGTCAGAACAGAGCAGGGCAACACTGCATGGTTCAAAACTGGGAAGGGTGTACGCCAGGGATGCATCCTGTCTCCATACCTTTTCAACATGTATGCAGAGCAGATTATCTGAGAGGCTGGGCTCTATGAGGAGAATTGTGGCATCAGGATTGGTGGAAGATCTATTAACAATCTGCGTTACACAGATGACACAATCCTGCTCGCTGAAACTGAGGAGGACCTCATGCACTTGCTGCGGAGGGTCAAGGACTGCAGCCTTCAGTATGGAGTGAGGCTCAATGTCAAGAAGACAAAGATTCTCACCACTGGACCAATTGGCAGCGTCAGGATGGATGGCGAAGAGATTGAGATTGTTCACAGCTTCAGTTTGCTCGGCTCCACAGTCAACACTCTTGGCACCAGCAGTCAGGAAATCAAAAAGCGTATCGCGATGGGAAAGTCTGCTGTTAGGGACCTCTCTAAAGTACTCAGGAGCAACGGTGTCTCTCTGGAGATTAAGGTGCGCCTGATACAGGCCATGGTCTTTGCAATCGCTTGTTATGCATCAGAGAGTTAGAGGCAAGGATTCTGGGGCTTTGTCTGACATACTTTGGACATGTTGCCAGGAGGGATGGGTCCTTGGAGAGGGACATCATGCTTGGGAGGGTGGAGGGACAGCGCAGGAGGGGAAGACCCTCTATGAGATGGGTTGATTCTGTGACTTGGGTAATCGGGATGGGTGTGTCAGAGGCAGTGCGGTTGGTGAAGGATAGAGCTGGGTTTAGGGCTGTTGTGCATAGGGTCGCTATGAGTCGGAAACGACTCGACGGCACATAACAACAACAACACTAGGATTGCATTTTTAAAATAAAAATTTTGTTGGTGATTCAGGCTGAATCCTCTATCCTCTAGGATTGGATGTGAATGAAGACTGGTCGTTGCCCTTTGCATGCACCAGCTAACACTAAGTAGCTCCAAGTCTTGTGCTAACCCAGCCTTTTTACAAACTAGAGCAACACCATCACCACAGTCACTTCATGTGAATTCCACACAAAGGCAGCACCTTAACGTCAACTTTCTCTTCTTGATCTCCTGCTCATCTCTGCTTCACATGTATTCCCCATTATTCCAGCTTGTATCCTGGGGAAATTTTTCCCCCCTATGCCATCATTAACAACAAATTATAAAGTGAATATTGGGTACTTTCTCTCTTCAGCATGCTTTTAAACATCAATGGAAACTTGATAATCTACATTTAACAGTTCCGGAAGACCATGTAAGATATCAATGGAGGTGAGTGGGAAAGACACATAGGGAAGCATAGAATTCAGGAAAAAACAACGAAGAATGGGCTTTTGTCAACAATTGTCATTAGTGATCGGTGAGAAGTTGATATGCATGGTGCCAACTGAATGGCTTGGCTGTCATTTTCACCTTCCAGATATCACTGTGGCTCTCTGGACACCAGTCCAAGAGTCAGTGATCTCATTTGTCTCACCCTGGGATCTTTGGGGCCATGGACAAATGGGCCAAAATGTATTTTCAAGGCTGACCTCATCTTTTCTGGCTAGTGAGTAGACTTTGCACTTCAGTTGATGAGGGCAAGTGAGAAGTGAACCAGATAAATTGCTTGATTAGAATCCTCATGAACCAGAACTGATGAGAGGGGCACAAACTTACTTGTGAATTAAAAACCAAATACATCTTTCTGAGGCTGAATGCTAACACACACACTGATATCCTACCCACCGTGTCTGCTTACTACTTGCAAACCTGGGTCAGCTGGCATTCCAGAATTTTCACACCACTCTATGGTGCTTGAAGGTGGACCATACTTGGTTGAAATCCTCATTTTAGTCTACAAATGGCCTTCTTTAAGTATTGACATTCTTTTTTGTGCTTTCAAAGAAATGTGAAGGAGGAAACCCTATTTATAATTCAGCCAATTTTGATGTCAGATTATGCTTTTAGTTTTAGATTCTGTCACACACACACACACACACACACACACACAGAGCGCGAGCGAGTGAGTGGGAGCGAGCTCTGGTAGATTAATGTTAAGAAGTTGTGCTACTAATCTGAAAGTATGTGGTTTGAATCCACCAGCCGCTCTGCGGGAGAAGGATGAGTCATCAGCTTCCATAACTGCTCTAAAAACCTCCACTGGAGGGACAGCTGTGGTTCAGTTCTCACTTGACTGTACAAAGCAACATACGAAGATGTATATATGTTGTTATTATGTGCTGTCTAGTCCCCTGACACTCACAGAAACCCTATACACAGTAGATCTGAACCTTGTCCTGTCCTGAGCTAATCTCACTATCTCCAATACACCTAGACCCATTGTGTCATTCCATATGCCCCAAGGTATTCTTGTCTTGCACTCTCCTTCTATTCTTCCAAGCATGATGTCCTCTCCAAGAACTAATCCTTCTTTCAAACATGTCCAAAGTATGTCATATGGAGCTTCTAAATCCTTGCCTCCAAGGAGCAACTTGGTTTCACTTTGCACAGGGCAAACCTGTTTGTGCTCTTGGCAGGCCATGGAATGTTACATACTCTTCTCCAACAGCATAACTCAAAGGAATGGATTCTTCATTTTTCCTCTTCAGTCATTGTCCAACTCTATGATACATTACAAGTAATTTTTGAGAACAATGGTCTGGATCAGGTGTACCTTAGTCTCTAGACTGACATCATTGCTCTTTAACACTCTGGAGAGGCCTCTGACAGCAGATTTTTAAATGAAATTTGTTTTGTGATTTCCTGACTGCTGGTGCCAAGAGGTGATTGTGGAACCAAGCAAGCTGAAATTGTTAACAAGACCAATCTCTTCTCCATCTATCATGGTGCTGCCAATTAGCCCAAATGATGAGAATCTTTGTCTTCT
>NW_006399764.1:23254822-23257608 GCF_000299155.1 Elephantulus edwardii | reverse complement strand
TATATATAAATTAATTAAAAGATTCCCAAAATGACAGAGGGGAAGAAGAAGAAAGACATAATTTTTAGCTTTTTAAATAAAGGTGGTGCTACATTTAGTTAAAATGATACAGGATTATATTCTCAGTTTATGGAATGGATGGAGGTGTGTGTGTGAGGGGTGTAAGGAGAGAAAGGGGCAAGATGTAGAGAAAGAATGCATGTTTTGAGGAGGATTAAGGGAGAAATAACATCCAGTGTTTTTCTTCCTCAGGTGTCATTTAACCTGGCGATAAGAATTTGTATAAAAATTGCTATATTTTTAGGAAATATGTGAGTTTCATTTCTTCATGCTCCAGAAGCTTCAGAAATGAATACCAATTAATTTGGAAGATTAATAGGATTTATTTAACGTATTAATAGAAAACAGTGATATTAGATACACATTTAAAATGAGCATTTCCCTTACATTTAAAACAACTAAGTCTCTACAAGACTTCTTCATGATATAAAATAGATGAGGGAAATAAGAAGAACCTGTTCTTTAAAACAATGCATTTGAATTTTGTAAATAAACTAGCATTAAAAAAAGTCAACTTGGGGAGATGGAAGGGAGGGAGGGGATAAATTGTGTAACAATGAATAAAAATCTAACTTTTCTGTAAACTTCTGTTAATTTTAGAAAAATATCAGTGCTTTTACACATCTATTGACAATTTTCTTTTAGAAAAAGTAGCATTCATTTATTGCTCTAAATTCAAATTCTAACAATATATGACTATAATTACTAACTGTGTTTTTCATTGCTCTGAAGGTGATCAAGGGAAAAGTTTGCTGGACATCCTGTTCCTCATCACTAGTGAACCAACAAATGAACACAGAAGGAATCAGCCACACATCCAAACTTACCTCTTGGACGTAATCTTTATGATGATGAGAATCAAGCATTTTTTTAGACTATGAAAGCTTATTTAAATAATCTTATCAATGAGTAAAATGCAGAAGCTATATAAAAGACATTTAGAAACACATGTTCTTAGAGTATGGTAACTCTGAATCCTTGCCCAATTTCTTAGTCCAAAGAAATGAATAAAATGCAAATAATTTGAGCAAATTATTTCAGCAAATAATTTGAGAAGCTGGACTGTATGAAGAAAAGGTAGCATCAGGATTGGAGGATGATTCCTCAACAGCCTTGCTTGCTGAAAATTAGGAAGACTTGAAACACTGAAGAAGATCAAAGACTACAACCTTTATTATGGACTAAATCTCAACATCAAAAAGATACTGTTGAAACCAAATTCACAACAATTTCATTTTTTTTGGATCTATAATGAACACTCTTTGTACCATCAGTCAAGAACTCTAAAGACATAATGCATTGGGAAAGTCTACTGTCAAGAAACTTTCCAAAGTACTGAGGAGTAATGGTGTCAATTTAAAGACTAAGGAGTACTGACACAAGCTATGGTCTTTTAAATCACCTGCTATGCATTTGAGTAAAATTGAGAAGGGGATCTGTTAGGGATGTATTCTGTCTCCATACATTTTCAATCTGTATGCAGGACGGATTATCTGGGACGCTGGGCTGTACGAGGAGGAATGTGGAATCAGTATTGGTGGAAGATTCATCAACAACCTGCATTATGCAGATGACACAACTCTGCTTGCTGAAACTGAGGAGGACCTATAGTGCTTGCTGCAGAAGGTCAAGGACTCCAGCCTTCAATATGGATTGAAGCTCAACATCAAGAAAACAAAGATTCTCACCACTGGGCCATTTGGCAGCATCATAATGAATGGTGAAGAGCTTGAGATTGCTCACAGTTTTAGGTTGCTTGACTCCACAGGCAACACTCCTGGTACCAGCAGGCAGGAAACCAACAGACAAATTGCATTGGAAAAGTCAGCTGTCAGGGACCTCTCTCGAGTACTGAAGAGCAACTACGTCAGGCTGGAGACTAAGATGTGCCTGATGCAGGCTATAGTCTTTGCAATTGCGTGCTATACATCAGAGAGTTGGACAGTGAATAGGGATGATAGAAAAATAATTGATGCCTTTGAGCTGTGGTGCTGGAGAATAGTGTCTAATATACCATGGACTGCTAGAAGAACAAACAGGTTTTTCTTGGAGAGGGCGAAGCCAGGTTGTTCCTTGGAGTCAAGGATTCTGAAGTTTTGCTGACATATGTATGTTGCAAGGAGGGACTGGTCCTTGGAGTGGGACATCATGTTTGGGATAGTGGAGGGACAGTGCAGGAGAGGAAGACCCTTGATGAGATGGATTGATCCAGTGATTGGCATAGTGGGAGTAGGTATGTCAGAGACAATGAGGTTGGCACAGGATAGAGCAGGATTTAGGACTCTTGTACATCGGGTCGCTGTGAGTCACAAGTGACTTGACGGCACATAACAGCAACAAAATGCATTTGAGCACTGGACAATAAGGATGTCAGAAGAAATGAGGCCTTTGAACTGTGGTGTTGGAGTACAGAATATTCCACTGATTGTTATAAAGAAAATATCCCAAATATGACCCAGAGAAAGTGCTGTCAGAGTGATCCTTAGAGATGAGAATCTCACAGTATTTAGGAATGTTAGAAGGGACTATTCCTTAGTAAGGGATATCATTATTAGGTATACAAATCACAGAGTGCTACATGATCACATTTACATACAATTGTATCATGTCCTTAGAAAATATACTTTGGTAAAGAAATAATAACCAACTGCTCTCTGAAATGTTATTCAGCTTTTCTTCTGATTAACCCTCTCTTGGCTCAACTTTGTTCTTAATTCCATGCAATT
>NW_006399764.1:23211293-23254559 GCF_000299155.1 Elephantulus edwardii | reverse complement strand
CAACAATCATTTAAAGATGTTTTCTTCACTGCTCTCCTTTTCTCCTTCCTTATTCTCACTCTTTTCTTCTGATATCAAAGGCTCAGAATTCTCTTGGAGCTCTCGTGGTCTAACAAGATAAATTGGGTTTCACTGATCATTGCTGTTGACCTCTTTTAGTGGACCCTCAGTGGACTGACACAGTGAATGCTGCAATGACCTTGAGTATATAAGAGATGATGAGGCTGGCACAGGATAGGACGGGGTTCAGATCTCTTGTTCATAGAGTTGCTATGAGTCTTACCTGACATAATGACATCTAACAACAACAACAACCACCTCCACAACCTTTCCAGTAGAAAAGAGTAGAACTACCTATAGGGAAGAAGATTGGGTATGTTTTTTTGGTGTGAGGTTTTGTGTTGTGTTTTGCTCTTTTTTTTTTTTTTTTTGTCACTGAACTGAATCTGATTCTTAGTGACTGTCCAGGACAGGGTAGAATTGATCCATAGGGTCTACAAGGTTGAAATCTCTATTGGAGCAGTTTGTCCTTTCCCTCCACAGAGACGTTTTTGGACAGCAGCTCAACACTTGCCCACTGTGCCTTGAGGGCCCTGGTTTTTCCCATTAAGAGTTGATGGCATTTTACTCATGTGTATCTTCCATGAAGATTCTGTGAGCATCATTCCTTGGAAACGAGGTCACTTGAGATTGCATTCACAATTCTTCCAGGTTCCATAGACAACTGTAGTTTGAATCCAGGAGATAAAAGAATCTACTTATTCAGACCACACCCACTCATGGAATTTTAAGAAGCAGGGGATGATTTTTTTTTTTTTTACAGAAAAATCAGTTCCTATGGGATTTAAATTATTCACCATCAAAGAATAAATTTTAATTGTTTAGCAAATATCTTCTCCTTCTGCCTGTTGCTGTTTTACTTAGCCATCAGACTCGCTTTGTTGAATGGGATGTACACAGCTGTGATCAAAGCTCACATTAAGTAGAATTCTGTGCTTGTGTGATTTGACTTAGCTGTCTGTATGCTTGCCGTCAATCCTGAGACCAGAATCCTAGCAGGAACTGCTCCTTCAGACTATAAGAAAGATATCTGGGGCAGACAAGACCTTGACCCCTAATTTGGAACAAAGCTGGCACAGACGGTCATAGACTTGTGAATGAGAACATTTTGTTATAATAAACTGAATAGAGTGTTTTTATAAATGCTGTCACAACAACAACAAACTGAATTGAGTGTTCTTATAATTGCTGTACTGAGCACGACGGTATCCATATTGGTAATGCCTGTCTCATCTCTGGGCAGTATTTGGGATTTTTTTTCCCTGAAAACAAAAATAAATAAACCAGAAACAATAAAATTATAGAGTATGGGGAAAATAAAAAAGCAAGTCTACTTTTATGTAAAAGGCTATTTGTGTTTTTATAGCACTTTTTAGATTGAAAACCAATAAAAATTAATCAAATCCCTTACATTTTGAATGCATACTTTTTTTTATTAACCTGTGGAAAATACTCATTTCATTTTCTGCTTTATGTGTATTTGTGTGTCTTTGCAATATGAGCTGTTATACATTTTAAGGAATGATTAAATACCCAGTTTGATATTGGAATTCAAACAGCAGAATTAAGAAATACAGAAACAATGCTAGTTTACCACATAATCTGCAACGATCGTTGCCTTAGGATATATGTCTACGGTCAAGTGCACTGATGGGTACTTTCAATCTTTGATGTTATGAGTAGGTGATGCAGTGTCCTCTTTATTTTTGAAATGGAGAAATCTAGGATGCTTTTTTAAAAAAAAAAATTAAAATTGTGTGTTCCATCACAGTTTGTCCTCTTTGTACAGGAATTGGAACTCACAATGATGAATAAGTACATCGTGTAGGCATGACATCTAAATAGGAACAGCAAGGCAGGAGTACGCTTGTGGAGGGAGGGAGGGAGGTGAAAGCAGGAGGAGGACTTGTGGATGTTAACGCTTTCTGAACTAAGTCTGCGGCTCACTGAGGCTTCACACACCCGTCCTATATCACTGCCATCCAGTCACGACTTGCTCACAGCTGACCCTCCACCAGGATTTAGAGGCTGTGACTCACAGGAGATGAGACGGTCCATCTTTCTCCTACAGAGTGGCTGCTTAGATGCGAACAGCCAAAGGAAAGCTCAGTGTTTTAGCAGTGCGATCTCTAGAGACTGCTGAGCTGTTGGTCAGGATTGGCTCTCAGCACACGGCTACCGGCATCGCCTGTGCCTTTCAAACTGCACAGTATGCAGGCCAAGACATTACTCTTGGGTTGCCCTTGCCCAGAGAATGTACAGAGAAGGGTAGTGGAGGGGTTATTGATGGCTCTGAATTGATCTGTCTTCGTGGAGACCCAATTCTGTAGTCAAGGTGGGAATCCCATTGGCTCCAACAGGCATATTTATAAACAACTGATTTCTCGGTTTTGTGCCAGAGACCTTATAGAGTAAAGTAGAAATGCCCCACGCTGTATCCAAGGCTGTAAGTATCAGTGGAAGGTGCTTTCTCCCACCGAGTGTGAATGCCTAACTTTTTTGTTGTTAGTTCCACGTTTAGTCACTGGACCATCAGTCCCTCTGGATTTATCTTCAGGAGTATAATCTGAATGGAATCTTTCAGCACCTTCTATAACTTGGACGTTTATGTTCAGCACTCTACTGCTGAAGCTCAATTCCCTGGATCCAGCCTTTGCCTTCTCTCAAGTTTCAGCTTCCTTGAGTCATAGGAGGGAATGTTTACTTCTCTCCCCACATAACTTTCTCAGTCAGACATAGTAACCCCCACCCCCACACATACAAAATGCTATTTTTTCTCCCTTTGACATCTTTTCTAGAAATTGATGGAAGATGCACCCCCATCCTTAAATTTCTGTTTCAAAATTGGACAAAATGTATCCAAAATTCTTATTTATTTCATTGTAAAATAGATAAGATGTCTCTGTTACCTGAGGCATCGTGAGTATCTCATCCTTCCTTGTGAAAGGGCTCAGCCGAATCAATCTTTGTGCTGAATCTGGACATGTTGTGAAGGTGTCACATGGTTCTAATAAACTACTATGCTAATACTCTCAAGCTTTTAGGCTTATTGCCAAATAAAATACTGTCAGTCAGTTGAACATTGTAAAAAAAATTATTATTCCTTCTAAAATTCACCTATTTTTTCTTCTGAGTTTTAAAATATATAGCCTACGTTTTCAAGGGAATCATTTAAAAATTAGTAGATAAATGGGAGTTTATTTCATCTCAGCAGTGAGATTTAGATCTTTTATACTACAGAGCTTGGGTAATCTAATGGTAAGGAGGTTTCTGCCATCACAAAGGCAAGTGGTTCTAATCCACCAGCTGCTCTGTAGGAAAAATGCAGGCAATCTCCTCTTGTGTAATTTACTGCCTCTGAAAACCCACTGGAGTGTCAGTGTTGGTTCAGTTCTGACTCAGTGGTATACCACCAGAACAGTCTTCTAGTTGAATCTATATATTCAATCATTCTTTCTACCTAGCTTGCTATCTAGCTATCATCTATCTAATCATCTATCCATTTTATACCCTTATATTGCATATGCTGGAGAAGGATGGGCAATCTCTTCCCAAGCAATTAACTGCCTCTGAAAACCCACTGAAGGCTGAGCTATGGATTGGTTTTGACTCGATGACACAACAATAAGAACATTACCTAGAGCCTTTCCCTTTCCCCAGTTATTATGTATCTGTTATCTAATAAAAATTTCCCTCCCACTTCCCTTTCTCTCCCAACCCTGGTAATCTTCAAAGAGATATTCAATTCTGAATGCATGTTTCCCTTAGCTTTCTCATATTAGTGGATTCCTCCACTGTTTGTCTTGGCGTCTGGCTTCATTTCAACCAGCATATTTTCAAGTCTTTACACAAGTTTTAGACAAGACTGAGAAGCAAAGTGACTCTCCTTCGGAGCTCCTCTGTGAGAGCACAAGTAATGGGTGGTCACAGGCTCTATCCGGAGAGCTGAGTCTTCCTTTCAGATGTCGGCCACTTTCCTTTTCTTTCTATTTAATTTGCTAAAGTGATCGTGTGGTGACCGTGTGGTTCTCATTTGGGTTCCTCGCCAGGCAGCTTTGCAGTAGAGATTTAATTTTTAAATTTAATTTTAATTAAAATGAGAGGCTGGAGATATAACAAAATGCAAGAAATGGCAATGAAAAAACTCCAATCCAATCGAATGCTGGAGGAGCATGCACTTAAAGATTCATGAGGGCTTCTGAGAGAGAGCACCCTTGTTCAGCATTATTCTCCTCACGTCTCTTGGTGATAAAGACACAGCTGTACATTGACATCTGCGGCAAAATTATAGATACATTTTAAATATGTTTTAGATAAATACATATACACTTGTGTATCATAGCACACTTTTATTTCTTAATGGCAGAACGTGGAGTGCATGCTACACTAGCAGTGGCAACACCATTGCATGAAATAGACACAAACTCACACACTTATTGCCAGCCAGTTAGAACTACCTCACAGCTAACCCTCCAGCTATAAATCACATAAGAGGAGACAAACTTTCTCCCTCTAAGCATCTGGTGGATTCAAACCAGCTGCCTTTAGTTTGGGAGCTCTGGTGGCTTAGTTAAGAAATTGAGCTACAACCCTAAAGGCATGCGGTTCAAATTCACCAGCTGCTATTCAGGAGAAGGGTGGGCAATCTCCCTCTCTACAATTTATTACCTCTAAAAGCACACAGGAGAGTCAGCGATTGGTCGTTTCTGACTCAATGGCGCACAACAGTGACAACAAGCCACCAGAGCTCCCTAGTCACACAGACCTATCATAATTAGGGGAAATTTTTAGTTTCCCCATATATTCATGAGACAGAGCTCAGCTCACTAATTCATGTGGTGGTGGTTGTTGCTGTTGGCTCCTTCTTACAGGAACCAACTGCACATACAATAGAAAGAAATGCTGCCCAATCGGGAACCCTATTCACAATCTCTGGTGTGGTTAACTCCTTCACTGTTGCAGTCATTCTATCAAACCATCTCATTGGGTATCTCTCTCCTTCACTGACCTTCGCTTTTCCAAGCATGATGTCCTTCTCCATTGACTGGCCCCGCCTGACAACATGCCCAAAGAATGGGCTACAAAGTCTCACCATCTTTGCCTAGAACCGTAAAGATATTTAACTTGAATCCCAAAAGCACTGCAGAACAATACATGGAAGTTCCGAGCTAATTAAAGGGGGGCTATGAAGAATGAGCTTTTGGAAGAAGAAAAACGTCAAATGGTTCATTTGAGCCCAATATGTAAGCGTCCCATCATTACTTCCCACTGAGCATTTGCTTTAGACATCTTCTACAGTGAATACTCCACCAGCGCCCCCCATCCCTGCAGGTACCCAAACTGCTAAATTCAGCTGAACACTACTAGAGCAAGGGACACAAACAGGCAATTTGATGCCAATGTATCCATGATTGCTAATCAAACCTACGTTCACGACAGTGCCTGGGAATCCTATTAAGCTTCCCATTACTCAACTTAATTCCCATTGCTCCCAGATACTATTGTAAACCTTCTCAATTTTCTTCAAATCATCAGCTCATCCATCATCCACTCTCTAAAATCTAACCTCCTGGTCTTCTTACTCTTTAATCTACAAAAACACCAGAATCTATCTTTTCCTTCTATCTTTTTGGTACAAGCAAGAGTTGACTCTTCAGCCACATAAGTGATCTACCATCCCTTGTTCTCTTCATCTTTCCCCACGTGGATTCCCTTAAACCAACGAATTTTACTGTCCATTTGTTTGTGTACTGAAGTTATCCCTGCCCCCCGGCGCCCGGTACATCATAGTATTTAATCACGTATACATTTCCAGTATTTACATACATACATATACACAAACACACACAAGTGCATGAGGGGGGAATAATTTTAAAAAAAATATACTTTCTACCTAAACTCTCTTTGCAGATATTTATACTTTCTCTCCTGTTATTCACAGATGCAATTCTTGAAAGTCTTATCTATACTTTGTGTCTCAATTTCCTGAATTCACTCCAGTCTTATTTCTTTCCTCATTATACCACTGGCCTTGCTCTCACAGAGATTATCAAGGCTTTGTATTGCAAAATAGAGACACTTTTCAGGCATCTTGGCTCATTCCTTGCATATATGTGTGTAGTTTTGGTATTCTTCTTCATGGACTTCTTGGATCCCATGCCTTATTTTTCTTTAACTGTACCTTTTGCTCTATTCTCATTAGATTATTAATGATCTTCAAATCTAAATCCTAGTAATTTTTTCCTCCTCTTTGCACCTAGTAATAATTGAGTTCGAGAATCTCTTAGTAAAATCATTCTTTGTCTCTAGAAACTGTGTATAAACAAGTGATTCTCAAGTCTACTCTATAGCTCAGATCTTCCTAGGCTCCAGGTTTACATATCCTACTGCCTAGTAAATATTTCCTATTGGAAATATCATGTTGTTAAAAGACCTCCTTATCACTTTTAGTCACATTTAATTATCTTCTTTGTTTTCTGTCTCAGAAATGATACTGATATTTACTCAAGACATATCTTACATTTGCTATATCATTAAATTACTTAGATTTTACTATTAAATTGCTTTCTGGATACTTCTATTTATTCTTATAGATATCACTCAAGTCTGAGGAAGTAATTTTTCCTTTAGAAATTACTTTGACCAATTATTATTTGTCCTCTCTTTTCCTATTACTTATTCAATGGTCTTAACTCCATATGACAATCAGCAATATTGGTCTCTTGTTATTTTGTCCTTAGTCTGTAGCACAGGGCTGGTTAACCTACAGCCCAAAGACAGACCTGACTCACTGCTTGATTTGTAAATAAAGTTTTATTGGAACAGTGCCACATATATTTATTCACATTCTGTTGATGACTACTTTCGTGCTACAAGAGCTGAGTTGACTTTAAGTCTGTAAGGCTCAAAGATCTAAAATATTTACAAAAAGTGGAAGACTGGCTCTAGAAAGCTTAGAGCAGCCACCATATGGAACTCTCTAGAAAACACTATTGCAAAAAACAAAAAAAGAAAACACGATTGCATACTACTTTGACCCATGTTCACTCTAATTAGAAAGTTTTAGAAGCTTTCTTTGGTCATCAATAACTGGAAATAAAACAAAACAATAATATCCATGTGGAATGTGCTCCTTAGAACAATCAACTAAATGAGCCCTAAAGTAATGAAGAGAAGGCAAGCCTGTTCTTGTTTTGTGCTGTTGAGTTGACTGACTCACAAGGACCCTAAGAGCAAGAGACCCTTGCCCCATCCGGCACCGCCTTCATTACCGCTGTTATACTCAAGCTCACTTCTGTAGTCATTGTTCTAATCCATTTCACTGAGGGTCTCCCACTCTTGCCATGGCTTCTACTTTCCCAGCATGGTGTCCTTTTTCAACAACTATTTCTTTATTGTCCAACTTTCAGATGACTCTGAAGTAACTGAAAATACCATGGATTGGAGCAGGTGCACCTTAATCTTAAGGTGATATTCTCAGTCTTTTGCACTTTAATACGATCTTTGACAATAGATTTTTTTCCCAGTGCAACATGTCTTTTGATTTCTCGACTGCAGCTATCATGGTGTTGACTATGGGCTCCAGTGAAAGGAAATCACTGGCTCCTTCAATCTTTTCTTCATCTATTGTGATGTTGCCTATTGACATCCTAGGCATGGATGAGTTCAGACAGATGCATTGATACAGAACACTTTGAATTAGACCATCATAAGATCTGCGCCAGGACAAATTGAAGAAGAACGGTGTTAACTTCACCATCAAAAAACCAACCAACCAACCAACCAAACAAACAAACAAAAACCAAACGCAAAAAAATCATTTCAAGATCTCTCCTGAAGAACAATGCTGTGAGTGATAGGATACTATTCATAAGCATTCAAAGAAGACTTGTTAAGACAACTAACTATTATTCAAGTACACTAACTTAAATGATGAAGAAACTGAAGCGTTCTATCAATCTTTTCAGTCTTAAATGGACTAAATATGTAATCAGGAAGGTAAAGAGGGGCAGAGAAATGGGGAAGATGATAATTTGGGAGGCAGGGAAGAAATGAGAAGAATGTAGATACTTTTAAAGGACAACAACCAATATTATAGAATAATTAGTATACCATATGTTGATTGAGAAGCTAATCTGCTATGTAAACTTTCACCTACACACCATTAAATATGTATGTGTGAGTGTGTGAATTTAGTTTTCTTCTTAGTTAAGTCTTTTCTGTCAGATATACTATTGCTGTTGTTGCTATTGTGTACCAGTAAGATGGAATCGACTCATAGCTGACCCTCCAGTGGGTTTTCAGAGGTAGTAATTCGCATGGAGGGAATTGCTCATCTTTCTCACTCAGAACACCTGGGTAACTTGAACTGTTTACCTTTTCACTGGCAGCATAAATCCTTACCACTGAGCCATCCAGAGCTCCCTATCCGTTAAAATGTGCAGCCATTTTCAAATTAGATTCTTCTTTTTTGCTTTTAAACTTACAAATAAAAATCTTTTACCATAGTTAACTCAAGTGTGATAATAGTTACCCATGGTGGACAGTGTTTGGTGGAGCTTAGAAAACAAGCTTGGAAGCAGGAGTGGCATCCACTTCCAAAATAGCTTGCCTCTGGAACTCTATGAACTTGGAGACACAATGAAAGTTATACAACTGTTCAGGTCTTTCATTCATAGGGTCTCTCTGAGTCACTCGAGGGCATTTAACAACACCAACATAGAGAGAGAGCTCTGTGGGCCTAGTGGATAGAGCATTATGCTACCAAGCCAAAGGTGGGTGATTTTAATCTGCCTGGTTTTAATTGTTTTGTGTCAAACATTCTTCTAAGTGGTATAGCACTGGTCTGTCCATTTACTGTACAGAGGTAACTCACGGTTTCTGTGAAGCTGAACACTGTGACACTGATGCATCAAATGTGATAATGGTTACCCATGGTGGACAGTGTTTGATGGAGCTCCCTGATTAAAACAAGCTTGGAAGCAGGAGCGGCATTCACTTCTAAAATAGTTTGCCTCTAGACATTCTATGAACTTAGAGAAACGACGAAAGTTATACAAGTGTTGAGGTCTTTCATTCATAGGGTTGCTATAAGTCATCTATGACTCAACAGCACTTAACAACAACAACATCATGCTGGTTTTGAAATATCAGGCTAGATACATCCTTAAAAATTACCTCTATTTTAGGGCTCAAAGTCCAAGTGAAATACCCCCAAAGGCACTAACTTTCTCCCTCCCTCAATGCTGTATTATTTCAAAGGGAAATGAGTCTAGAAAAAGGAGAATCTTTTTGTCTTGCTTCAGAAATTTAATGCAAAATCTACAGTCTCTGCTAGAAGGACCTGGGAGGAGTTGCTATCATCTATTATTTTGCAAGTACAGCTCTTCTGTGGTATCCTAGTAGACTATTTCCAAGACAATTCAGATACCAAAATGTGAAGATATATAGGACCCATATGTGAAATGGGATGGTATTTACATAAAACCTATCCAAAGGCTCCTTGTTGTTGTTTTGTGCCACAGAGTCACTTTTGACCCATTGCAACTCTTTGTACAACAGTCCTGAACCATGCTCTATCCTGTGACAATCCTATTGTCTCTCTGACACATCTACCCTCATTACCCCAGTCACTGAATCAATCCTTTTCATCAAGGGTCTTCCTCTCTTGAGCTGTCCCTCCACCCTTCCAAGCATGATGTCCCTCTCCAAGAACTGTTCCTTCCTTGAAACATGACCAAAGTATGTGAGACAAAACCTCAGAATCTTTGCCTTTAAGGAATATCCTGGTTTCACCCTCTCTAGGATGAACTTGTTTGTTCTACTGGCAATCCATGGTATGTTCAATACTCTTCTCCAGAACCACAGCTCAAAGGCATCAATTCCCTTTCTATCATCAAAAGCTCCTACACACATTAAATCATCTCTAAATTACTTATTATAATACCTAATACAAGCCAAGTGCTATATAAACAGTACTTTATGCTTCCTCTACTTCATTGAGGAATTTCGTTGATCACTTAATAGCTTTTTACTTTTCCTGAATATTTCTGGCCCAGAGTTGATCGAATCCCTGCATAACGATCCTAGGGTTTGGAAGGTTGACTGTACTACGTGTCTTGTATATTTGAAACTTTCATGTATATTTTTCTTGTGGGCTGAAAACAAAATGAAAACTTTTAAAGGTTTCTTGGGGAAATTATTTTTAAATGTTCCAATTTAATATGTTGTTTATTTATCCAGATATAAACATTTCACTGTTTGGTTTTATACAATCAGCTCAAAGAACAAAGAACAAGATCAGGAAAGTAATTTTACTTGAAAATTTTCGATTTCTCAGTTGGTTCTAACGCTGAACTCAATTATTTTCTTGAAGCCCAATCCTAAAATATTTCTCAAAGTTCTTTTTCACATCCACTGTGCTGGCTTTGATTCTTTGTCCTTTGAATTTTTACATATATTGAGTTTCAAAGTGGCATCTCTGAGTAAGGAGGAAAGTCTTTAAAAGAATCTCAAGCTCGCCTGCTCTTGCTACCTCATTAACCCTAAATGGTGTCAGTCAGTTGAGTCTAATAGCTGTGAGTGTTACTACCATGGTCAGTTCCAAATTATAGTATTGATTAATTGATTGTCTTCTTCCAGTGGTGAAATATATTAGTGCTGGCGCAGGCAGCTTGGCTAGGAGCCAAAGCCTAATTTTCAATGGAAGGCCACAAGCAGTTTCTCTGTTTTACTACTGTGGTTAAGGGGATGCTCAAAACACACGGAGCTTCAGAAAGACTACTTGACAAAAAAGGAGAGAACTAACCTTAATGAATCTGGACATATCGATGGCCTCTCATCAAGCTAGACAAGCAAGTAGGAAGACAGTAAGTCAAGGATTCTTCATTTCTCAACCTCAGACATCCAGGATAGTCTTAAGACAATTGACTAGAGGGTAAGAGCAGTGAAAAAAAAAGAGATGATGGTCTAGAATGGTAATGAGTCAGCATCAGCATCCGTGGTCGTAAACCCTTTTGGGAGAGAAGCGTGATGACTGGGATACTTTCAAATCAAGTGGAGTTTGCAGTGGGCATGGATTCCCCTGATCATATGCACAGCTGTCCGGGGAAGATAAAGGCTCTTAGCACTTTGGCAACATCAAGATGGTAGTGTGGTCTTAGGATAATATAAACATTACCTAGCTGAACGTCTGAGCAAGAGAAGCCTGCTCTCCTTGTTAACTCTCTGTTTTAATGGTGGATGTAGAATGGATGAGTGTGTTTATCATTGATTCTTGTGGAATGGGATAAGCTAAATGGGGCACTGAGAGGTTAATAACTTTCACAGATCCATAACTTTGAGTTTGCTGGCTGCCAGATCAATACCTTTTCCCTACAAAAGGTGAAGGAAGAACTTGTGTTAGGTAGCATAATTCTAACTATACAACTATATTCATATTAAAAATATGTTTATAATCATTAATGGTATTTTCAGTATGAACACCATTATACTGTTTTTACAGAGAATTAGAAAGAAAGCAGCTTTCTTCTTCAAGAAAAGGCAAGGATTGTAAAAAGCAATGAGGGAAGTAAGTCAAGGAGATCCTAAGTTTGAGAGCTTTGAAATGAAAGGTTTATGCTAGTGTGATAAGTGGGGAAACAACTGACTTTAAAATGGGAAAACAGTTGTGACTCTGGAAAGCAACTATGAGTCAAATATTCTGGCAGAAAGCAGAAGTTTGTAGAACCAGTTGAGGCAATAAAGAAGAAAGAGACAGCAAGTGCTTTTTTTTCAATATGGAGAGCATTACATTTATATACAGGAAGTGGCTGAGCACGATTTGCCTTGGCTGAAAATTGAACCCAGGTCTCCAGTGTGTATAGTAAGAATGAAAGCAGTCCAATCATAAATGGGTCAAATGGTATTCTTTACAGTAGGTCAGCTTCTGAAAGCAGACTGGAAGGTCAGTTGAGTCACTTCTGGCTCCATGACAATGACTTTGACTTTCACTTTGATTATTAAAAAAAAAAAAAAAAAAGAATATGTGTTGGTAAGAAGTTACAGATCAATCAACACCCTTATCCACTGGTCATATGACACAAAGTGGTGCAGAATCTGTGGAAAGAGCTAGAAATTCCTCAAAAAGTTAAGCACAAAATTGTCACTTAGCCCAGTAGTAGTTATATAACCCCAGTATTTGAAAGGATATTTGGAACAGATATTTGTATGTCAATATTCCTTGTAGCACTGTTTATAATATTAAAAAAATTGACAAACTCTAAATTTACATTAAAAGATGAATACAAAATAAAAGATGATAGAGGCATACAGTGAAATATTACTCAGCTTCACAAAAGGAATGGAATTCTAACTCATGCTATGATTGTTAAAAATAGTATATTAAGTTAAGCAAGTTAAACACAAAATAACAAATACTTTATGACCATGCATAGAAGAATTATCTAATAAACAAATGCAAACACATAGAGATAAGAGTTTAGTGATTACCACAGGCTCTGAGGGGAGAGAATGAAATCTGATGTTAAAGGAACAAAAAGGTTTCTGTTTGAGATGATGAAAAAGTTTGGAAACAACTTATGAAG
Source organism: Elephantulus edwardii (assembly GCF_000299155.1). Classification (NCBI taxonomy): domain Eukaryota; kingdom Metazoa; phylum Chordata; class Mammalia; order Macroscelidea; family Macroscelididae; genus Elephantulus; species Elephantulus edwardii. Next base: position 23,241,915 of record NW_006399764.1, on the reverse strand, counting down.
ATAGCCGTTTATTGCTGACTCTTTGCCTTTGTAAGCATCATATCCTTCTCTGAGGAATAGCCCCTCCTAGCAACATGCCTGAAGTATGTGAGGCGAAGCTTTATCATCTTTGTCTCCAAAGATCACTCTGACTTTCTCCAAGACATTTTTGTTTGTTCTTTTGGCCATACATAGGATGTTTTGCACTCTTCTTCAACACGACAGCTCAAAGACATCAAGTCTTCTTCTGTCATCCCTGTTCATTTTCCAGTTCTCAGATGCATAGCAAGTGATCAGAAAGACCATTACCTGAATCAGATGCACCTTAGTCCTCAAACTAACATCATTACTCCTCAATAATTTGGAGAGGTCCCTAACAGAAGACATTCTCAGCACAATATATTTCCTGATAACCTGACTGCTGGTACCAAGGGCGGCGACTGTGGATCTAAGTAAGATGAAGTTGTTGACAGTTTCAATCTTTTCTCCATCTATCATGACGTTGTCTATTGGTCCAGTGGTAAGAATTTTTGTTTTCTTGACATTCATATTGAGGTCTGTTTTCTTTGATCTTTTGCAACAAGTGCTTCAACTTCTCCTCATTTTCGGCAAGCAAGGTTTGCTTCAAAGTTTGTTTCAAGCAAGGTGTCATCTGCATAATGCAGATTATTGATTCTTCCTTTGACCTTGATGTTATGTTCTTCTTCATGGAGTCCAGGTTCTTGAACAATTTGATCAGCATACAGATTGAATAGATATGGAGAGAGACTACAACTCTGACACAGTCCCTTCCTAATTTTAAACCATACAGTGTTCCCTTGCTCTGTTTGCACAACAGCCTCGTGGTCTAGGAATAGGTTTTCCATCAGCACAATTAAGTATTCTGGGATTGCTATTTTTCTCAATGTTAGCCAGAGCTTATTATGATCCACACAATCAAATGCCTTTGCATGGCCAATAAGACTTAAATAGAAGTTCTTCTGGTGTTCTTTACTTTCAGCCAGGATCCATCTGACATCAGCAATAATATCCTTGGTTCCATTCATTCTCCATACCTACTCAATACATATGCTAAGCAAATAATTTCAGAAACTGGGCTCTATGGAGAATAATGTGGCATCAAGGTTTGAGGAAGACTTCAACAACCTTTATAGTGTAGATGACACAACGTTGTTTGCTGAAAGTAAAGACGACTGGGGGCAGAAGATCAAACACAATAGAATTCAGTATGTGTTATAGCTCAACTTAATAAAAAAAAACACCAAAAAGTTTTACCGCTAGGTCAATAGGAAACATCATGACAGATGGAGAAAAGATTGTCATTGCCACAAGGAATATCGTAGGTACCAGTAGCCAGGAAATCCAAAGATGTGTTGTGTTTGGAAACTCAGCTGTCAGGGACATCTCCAAACTCCTGAAATGCAATTATATCAGTTTAAAGACTAAAGCTGATCTGATTCAAGCCATTGTCTTCTAATCACCTGCTGCGCATCTGAGAGCTGGGCAATGACTAAGGATGACAGAATAAGAACAGTTTAAAAGTTATATATGATTGGGTATTACGGTTAGGACAAGAGCCCAGCCTCTTCATAGTAGAGTTGCATAGTGGAGTGTACTCGGGGCAGTGTGGTGGTGGTGGAGGGGGATTGTATACCAAGGAAGGATTTTTTCCTTTGACTTTTCAAAGATAAGAGCGAACTGGGAGGGGAGAGGGGTGGGCAGGGAGAAAAACGCAGCAATGAATGAATGGAAATCAAAATCTCTGTAAACGTTTCTTTAAAATTTATCTTTTTTTTTTAAGTGATGCTTTTGAGTTGTGTTGTTGGAGAAGAGTGCTGAATAAATATCCCATGGATGGCCAAAATAACAGACAGTCTGGAGAAAAGTCCAGCCAGAGTGCTCCTTAGTGTGAACGATGGTAAGGTTTCATCTCACATACTTCGGGCGTATTGTTAGGAGAGGCTTTTAAAAAATAATTATTTTTCATTTCAATGAACATCTACAGGGATTTTGGAATTCCATTCATTCATTGTTGCACCCCTCTCCCCGTTTGTTCCTCTCTTTCAAACGCAAAAGAAAAACTCCCTCATTGGTACGCAATCCCCCCCCCACATCCCCCAACCCCCAAATATAATCCACTCTGCAACCCTCATTCCGTACTCTTACGATAAACATAATGCCCTAAAATAGAAAATATTCTCTCCCCCAAAGACTTCAATGCCGTAAACATATTTCATCCAGTTTTTCTCAGTCTTACCCCCATCCCAATATCAGCTTCATTCTACAACAGTGGCACCATTTAGCATTTGTCCCTCTGTGACTGAGATGCCTCACTCAGAATAATGTCCTCCAGGGTCACCCATTTTGAATAATATTGCATGAGTCCCTTGTTTTTCAATGCAGCATAATATTCCATTGTGCGAATATACCACAGCTTCTCTACCCGTTCGTTTGTTGATGGGCATTTGGGTTGTTTCCAACTCCTTGCTATTGTAAACAAAGCCTCCATAAACATGGGTGTACATATATCTACTTGGGTACCATTTATGGCGAGAGGCTGTTTTTTAGATCTGGACATTATGCTTGGAAAGACTTTCAGTGAGATAGATTGATATAGTGATTGGGGTAAAGAGCTTAAATGTGTCAGAGACGATAGATTTCAGATCTGTTGTTAATGGGTTTGCTATAAGTCATACACAACTCAAATAAACCTAATAACAGCATTGCACCTTGTGATACTATGTACAACATAGGGTTGTATTCATATTGTGACCTTATGTATATCAGCTCTGAACCCTGTTTTATTTGCCAAGTTGCTGAGTCAATCCATCTCATCGAGGGCTTCCTCTCTTGTGCTGTTTCTCAATCCTTTCAAGCATGATGTCTCTCTCCAAGGACTGATCTCTCATTTCAACAACATAATAATAGTTAAATTCTTACGTAGTTTTTGTTGTTATTATGATAATGTTTTGTTAGTTTTTTTCAGAGAAAGTTTTCAAAATAGCATTGGCTTCCTTTCACCAATCTCATAAAAATTGTTTATTGATTATATACAATTTCTATGTGAGACAGGCTGTATGTCAATAATAATGTGGTATTTTCCCATAGAATTTCAACTATCCTTGGTTTTATGCCTCAGTTTTTCTTTAATATTTTCTACAAGAACTAATATTACATTTTTACATATATAGAAAAAAGTACTGTAGTCATAGATTTACCCTATGATCTTTTCTTATCTTAAGCAGGTTGCTAACTTTCTTTCAGTCTTTATGTTGTTATTCGTGTTATTGTCATCGAGTTGTAGACTACTCATAGAGAATCTATGAATGAAAGACCTGAACACTTGTATAAGTTTCATCATTTCTCCAAGATCATAGAGTTCCCAGAGGCAAGCTATTTAGGAAGTGGATGCCACTCCTGCTTCCAAGCTTGCTTGAATCGGGGAACCCCACCAAACACTGTTCATGCATTTGACATATCAGTGTCACAGTGTTTAGCATCACAACAACCACAAGTTACCTCTGTACAGCGAATGGACAGAACAGTCTATATGTATCAGGTACAAATCAAGAACTGGGATATATAGTCTCTCAGGTCTATTTTACCTCTCTTGTCTTGTCATATGTACACTACTATACACATGTTGAATCAAATGTTAAATTAATGGGTGTTGAAGAAATACAACTATTTCTTTTTAAGATGGAATGATTTCAGTGAATCTCACCACTCTTTAGAGTATTCATATTATAGTTCTAACCCCAGCTTGTTCGTTAATAATTTAAAGAAGTGTTTCTTATTTAAGTTATGTGATAATTTTAGTTAATATTACTCAATGAGTAAATGCGACTTTCACATGCAGCAATGTTCGGAAAATGACCTGCAGAGCCTTGTTCTTCCAGCCATATGATCTGCATACTCAATTAACCTTTCCTTAATTAGATTAACTTATCCTTTCCTGAGATTGTTAAATTAATACTGTAATCAAAGATTTCTAATAAAGACCTGGCTCTACTCCTGCTATGTGTAACATTAATTACTTCTTCACTAAAAATAATTTTAATGGGGTTCACCTAGTGGGACATCTTTGTTAACCAATTTGGTTTATTTCCCCAAAATTGTGCTAGTTAGAACTTCAAGAACAATTCAAAAGTCATCTAGAGAAACTCCAGTCCTTTTGGCTCCTGGAAAGTAAGTCACTAATTAGCATAACCAAAGCCATGTGTTCTTTCAGGTAGCTAATGACTAATCCCATATTATATTAATGATCCATTGTGAGTTTATCTTCTCAACTAGGGTAGGAATGATTGGTAGTTGTAGAACAGCTTTGAACAATTCCAGGAGAACATTCAATGACCTTTATAAAGACATGTCTATGTCTGGACTGACAGAAAGAAAGAGATAGAGTCTAAGGTTTCCCGAATGATAACTGGCAACAGTGAAGACATTTAACAATAATCTCTGCAATAATTTTACTCTGGGCCATCTGAAAACTAATTTATTACTGCCCTTCATTCTTTGTTTCTTTTTTTCACATGTTGAACACTTGGTGAGAAGGGAATTTGGGAAAACCCAATGGCAGTGTGTCTTACTGCCGGTTTCCCCCATTGGTTAGGCCTCTTATTAAAGAATTTCTCTTTCTTCTTGTAACTTCAGGATTTTTTTTTTAATAAAAGGCTCTGGGAGCTTGAGTTTCAAGAAAACAAAATGTCCTTAACTGACAAAATTTTAAGAATTAATGAAATTTCCTTATGGCTACCCTTAGTTCTAGGAAAACATTTTTAGGTATTAATCTTGCTATTAATACATGTTAATTCATGACATAAAAGAATATTAGCCATGGAAAATTTTTTCAAATGTAAATAAAATTTTTATTTTGTATTGCTTTGCTTAAGAGCTCACATACTTTGTTTTTCACACGGAATCTTTCCCATTTCCTTTGCCCATACCTCCCTCCACCTATCGAATTGCGCAATCTTGTGGTTAACTACTCCTCTCCCCACTCCACTGCCTATCCTCACTCCTCTGCTTCCACCCACCCCCTCTCTGGAGCCTCATACACATTCTACAATAATGGTCTTATACACTGTCCTTATGGGGCTGAGTCAGTGCTAGCATAATGCTCTCCAGTCCCTCTCATGTTAGGTAATGGTTTACAAAACCGTTGGTTCAGTGTGCTGTGTAGTATCCCATTCTGTGAGTGCACCATCATTTCTCAATCCATTCAATTGTGCTTAGACATTTGGGCTGTTTCCATGTTCTTGTGATGGTGAATGACACCACTAGGAACACTGGTGTACAAATCTCTGTGCCTCAGTTCTACTTTTTTCAGGGTATATTCCAATTAGTGGAAGAGCTGGATCATATGGAATTTCTATGTTCAGCCTTTTTGAGGAAATGCCAAACTGCCTTTCAGAGTCATTGTACCATTTTACAATCCCACAAACAACATATAAGAGTTCCTGTCTCTCCATATCCTCTCCAACATTTATAACTTGCTGTATTGTTAAACTTTGCCACCGCTTCTGGAATGAGATGGTAGCTCCTTGTGGTTTTTATTTGCATCTCTCTTATTGCCTATGATTTTGAGCATTTCTTCATGAAACAGGAAAATTTTAAATTGCACTTAGCAAGAGAAACAAAACACGTAGCAAGAGAAACTTATTTTCTCACTATGTTTAGCCCATATACTTGTGAGGTTCTGAATGCATACATTCATTAGTCTATGGCTAGCTTTAGTTTGATCCAACTAGGAAGAGTGACATGGACAGCTACATGGAGACGAAGGCTCATCAAAGCAAACTTATTGACCTTGATCCTTGGATTTATAGCAAACAGTTTTGAAACACCCTGTTGTGCGGAGGCCATGTTTGCAGCTCCTAACCAAAAAATCAGCATGATGATTGTCTGATATTGTTGTTCTTAGGTCACATCAAATCTAGTGTGACTGAACAACGATCTGAACCTTTTCCTAGTCCATACCATCATTATTATCCATGAGATGTTTGAACCCATGGCCACAGTCACTGTATCAATTCATCTCACCAACAGTCTTCTTTTTCACTGACCCTCCACCTTTCTGTACACGATGTTCCTTTCTGAGGAACAGCTTCTCCTAACAGCATGCCCAAAATATATGAGACAAACTTTGCCAATCTTGCCTTGAGTATTCAGGTTGCACTTTCTCTAAGACATACCTCTTTGTTCTTTTGGCATTTCATGGGATATTCAATACTCTTCTGTAACACCACAAAACAAAGGTATCAAATTTTCTGTAATTCTTAGTCAATTTTCAGCTATCAAATGCATAATAGGTGATTTGAAGGACAATAGCCTGCGTCAGTGCATCTTAGTCTCTAAACCTATGTCACTGTTCTTAAGGATTTTGGAGAGGTTCCTGATTCCTGACTTCTGGTGCCAAACTGCTGATTATGAATCCAAATAAGATGAAACAGTTGACTACAATCTTTCTTCCATGGAAGAAATGGTATATTCAATAATGTCAATCACTGTAATCAAAATTTTAAATCTTTTTTCCATCTATCACAATGTTGCCTATTAGTTCAATGGTGAGGATGTTTGTTTTCTTGATGTTGAGTTATAATCAATATTAACTAAAGTCTATGATCTTTGATCTTCTATAGCAAGCCCCACAAATCTTCCTCTCTTTCAGCAAGCAAGATTATAGCCTAGGAAATCCGATAAGGAAGTTCTGTTTTGTCCTACATTTTCACTGTGAGTCATATTCAACTTGATGGAACTCAACAACAATGCTCAGCCTCTACAATTTCTTATATACCCCATTGAATTCTCAGTCAATCATTCATCTCTTGTCTAGACACGCTTTTACATCCTGGATAAGATTAGGAAGAAGGCACCTGTCAGAAGATTTAAGACCTAGGCATTCTGAAGGAACTGGCAAGAGAATAGAAACCTTCATTTGGTTTTCTGGTGAGATGGTTTTGCTTCTTTCAACTCAAAACTGTTGGGTATAATCTCTAAATATAGTGATGATTAGTACAGTCTCTGGACTTCAACCTATGTTTGAATTCTAGTGCTAATACTACTACCTGTGTTACTTTCAGCAAATATCTATGTTTTTCTAATATTGGAACCTTTATTTATCTAATAGAAGTAATAAAATATGATACGGATTCCAAAAGTTTACTATGATGAATGAATGACATATGATACCTAGCTGCTCCTGACTACTATATAGGGCATTATAATAGAAAGTACAGGAAGAATGGGACAAAATTATGGAACTAGGCTCAAAATCACAGAAAAGCCCAACCCTGCTGTTCTGACTAGTAAAGACTACAAGAACTCCAGGCACCATGGCCCTTATTTACTTTTGAAATTGAGACTGAGCTCACCTTTGTGGTTCAACTTTCAGCCAAACGACAGACCAATAAGATGAAAACCAGAGAGACATTCATTCCTTAAATCAATCATGTTGTTGTTGTTTTATGCCGTCGAGTTGTAGACGACTCATAGCGACCCTATGAACGAACAGCCTGAGCACCGTTCGTACATAGAGTTTCCAGAGGCAAGATCAAATATCAACATGGAGTCAAGGTCAAAGCTCATGGGACAGAAAAGATAAGATAGAAGTATTCGTGAGAATGAGAATCACAGCGAGGAAGCAGGCAGAATACTAGTACAAAGTGAAATTTGTAACTAATGTCATAAAAGAAAATGTGGATGAGTGGATGAACCAACCACCAATGTGTTCTATAAAATTTAACTCAAATGACAGTAAGAGAGAAGAAGAATGAATGACATTTAGAAGAAAAGTACTTTACATATGAAAAGCAGATCCTTTACCCTATTGCTCTTGAATGATTTCAACTCATAGTGATTCCATAGGAAGGTTGCCATGGAATTGGAACTTACTTTTAGCTGATTCTCCAGCTGGTTTTCAGAAACTGTAATTGCGCAAGAGACGATTGCCTTTCTCCCATGAAGCCATGGGTGGATTTAAACTGTATGCCTTTGTATTGGTAGTGCAGCTCTTACCACTACCTCACCAGAACTTTTTAAGCCTATATTTTTCTTTTTTTTTTTTTTAATGGATGCAAGATGCTCCATCTTTCTTTCCCAGAGTGGTTGCTCTCTTGAATTGCTGACCTGTTGCCACTAGCGTGCCTCTAACAGGCATAGCGAATCAAATAAAGATTAAATAAAGATTTCAGGGTTAAAGGATATGCTCATTAAGAAAGCTTGCTTTCATTTAAAGGTGAAGAGCTCAGTACTCTGTAATGTGTTAGATCAAATTGGGTGTCTTATTTCAAGACAGATGATGTAGCACTCATAGGCTACAAAAAAAAGAAAGAATAATTTCTAAGGTGACCTCCTAAAACAGCACAGGTGATGGTCTGTATCTTCAACACATGGAGAAGAGTGAATAGGATAATAAATTACAGAAGAAAGAAAAAAAATGTAGTACTATAAAAGAAGACAAACACAAAAAAGTTATTCAAAATCTTTCAATGACAACTTGAAAAGGATAATTTGTATGCACATATAAACAAATAAAAAAGCTTACTAAAAACTAAATAAGGTTGAAGAGCTTGAGTGAATTGGTGTATCACATGTTGCATCACTAACCAAAAGATCAGTGGTTTGAATACACCATTTTCTCTATGGGAGAAAGATAGTAGCCACCTATCATAAAGATTTACAGTCTCATAAAAATCAATGAAGGGTTTCGATGAGGTGTATCAATTCAATGGCAATGGTTTTGATGATTATGTTACACTGAACTTAGTAGGCTTGGATTTGCTCTTCAGTTCTCAACTTAAACTCCAGTTTCTTGTACATTTCATTATAATACTTTGTCTTCTTTTCTCAAGCTGATTTTTAAAATTTTCCACCTAACTCTCTTACCTTGACATTCCTTCCCCTTGTTACGGCTTCCCCCCTTCCCAATACAAGTTTTAGAGTTTCTTTTTACATTTGTTTGGTTTATTCTTTCTCTTTTGTCTTTGAAATGACTTTTTGTTTCTTCATAGATAATATCCTTGATGCTATCCCATAACTCATCTGGTCATTATGTTCAATGTATCAAAATCTATTCTGAACATAGTTTCGGAATTTAGTGTCATAGTTTGGTTTTTGTAGACTTGCTTTACTTTTCTTCAACTTCAATTTGAATTCTTATATGAATAGTTGATGATGTATTACACAGTCAGCACCTGACCTGGTTTGACTGCGGATATATTGAGCTTCCCCAATTTCTCTTTCCATAGACATAGTCAAGCTGATTCTTGTATAGAAATTTAAGTGAACATTATGTATGTAGTTGCTTTTAATGTTTTATTTTTAAGTATTTACAACGAATAAGTTATTCATTGTATTCAATTATCTCCAATCTCATTTCTGTCACCAAAACCATTTTTTCCAATCAGTCATACTTTGTTGAAGAACAAATTTAATACATGATTTTCAATCCTGTTGGATTCTACAGCCTAAACCTTGAATGATTAAGGGAGAATCAAACGAGGAAGGGAAGAATACACAGAATTACTGTACCAAAAGTATTTGATTTACTCTGAACCAATCATTTCAGGGAGCAGTATAAGATCAAGAACCAACTATTCTGAAGAAAGAAGTCCATGTTATTCTGAAGACATTGGTAAAAAAATAAGGCTCCAGGAATCAACAGAATACCAATTGAGGTGTTTCCAGAAACAGAGGTACTCTTGTATGTGCTCACCACTCTCTGTCAACAAACATGGAAGATTTATGGACAACAATTTTTTCCCAACAATTATGTATTTGTTCCTGAAAAAGATAATGCAACAGAATGTGGACATTATGGGATAATATCATTAATATCACATGCAAATAAACTATTGATAAAGATTATTAAAAGGCTGATGGTTCAAGCTAGATTCAGAATAGGTTGTGGAATGAAGAATATCATTGCTAATGTTTGGTGTATCTTGGGTGAAAGCCAGAATACCAGAAAGATGTTTACTCATGTTTTATTGATTATTAAAGGCATTTCAATGTGTCTATGAAAACAAATTATAGTTACACTGAGGACAATTGGAATCCTAGAATACGTACTTGTGATCATAAGAAACCTATACTTAGACTAAGAAGATATTGTCCAAAACAAAGGAAGGAAACACTGCACAGTTTAAAATCAGAAAAGCTAGATATTAGTGTTGTATCCTTTCTCCATATCTACTGAATCTGCCTGATGAACAAATCATTAGAGAAAGTGGACTTTATGAAGAAGAATGTGGCATCAGGATTGGAGGAAGACTCAGTAACAACTTGTGTAATGCAAATGACATAACTTTGCTTGCAGAAAATGAAGATGATTTGAAGCATTTACTGCAGACTATTAGACTACAGCCTTTATTATGAATTACATCTGAGCATCAAGAAAACAAAAAAATCCTTCTTACTGGACCAATAGGCAACATTATGATAGATAGATGGAGTAGAGATTGAAGTTGTCAACTACCTCATTGGACTTGGATCCACAATCGACACCCATGGTAGCAGCAGTTAAGAAATCTTAACACTTATTGCATTGGGAATAAAATCTTCTGTCAAGGACTCCTCCAAAGTTCTAAAGAACAAGGATGACAGTGTAAAGACTCTGAGATGTTGGAGTAAATGAGTAAATAAAGTGAGTAAATGGGTAAGTAAAGCAAAGAGGAATGTTTCATTAACAAATATGTTGGAAATCTATGCATAAAAAATTTTATTTTGAGAGATTCACAATGCATCTTTGCTGATAATTGTATTTAAAAAACCTGTATTAAAAATCTATATTAAATAGATTCAATACAGTATTTTTCAACTGTTATAAAATTTATATTTTTCTGCAGAACACTTGTGACCTGTTCATAGGATTTAATTTAAGAACACTGTTCAAAAATAATGTCTTAAATAAAATGCAACTAAACTTCACACAGATAGATGCTTGACAAAGTGCTAAAATTTTTTTTTTTGCAGATGAAGAGATTAGGACAGTAAAGTGTGAAGTATACTTATAAAGTGATAAAATAAGGGGAGCTCTGGTGGCCTAGTGGCAAGGAGCTGCAACTACAATCCCAGAGGCACACGGTTCGAATCCACCAGATGCTCTGCCAGAAAAGGAGGAAAAATCTCCTCCTGTACCAGTCAGATCTGATTTGATGGTACACTCATGCAAAAATAAAAAAGAAAAAAATTAAAGTGATGAAATAACTATTTAAAAGATATTTAAATGTCCCAATCTTGATCTAAAAGATAATTTTAGACATGATACAAGTTCAATCATTAGGCAATAATGTAAATTGTATATGATTTGAAAGTCAGAAATGATTGGTTTAGAATTCTTGTGTTACCTCTCACCACGCCATAGGAAGATTTTTGCCTCCTTGAACATCATTTTCTTCATCAGTGGTTTTTATTGTTGTTGTTTGATGGCTTTGAGTAGACTATGATACAAGTGACTGTACAGAAAACAGTTTTGAATATTTCCTTATGACATCCTCAAGGCCTCTGCTATGCTTGAGACCATTGGTACAGCTATTGTGTAGGGTGTCACCCTTGACAATTTTAGTTTCTAGCCATTGTGTTAGCCCCTATTTGGGGACGTGGTCTCCAGCTACCTTAACTGCGGACATAATGGTCTTGCAAATCGTCAATAGCTGTGGGACCAAGATAAGAGAACACTTTCAACATTGTGAGTCAGTGGGGATGATGTTGAAGGTGGTAGAGAGAATGAAGAGACGTCACTGTTGTGAAGAAATTGTAGCAAGGTGTAACCAGAGGGAACCTGGAGGTAAAGGGCACAGTTAAAAAGGTTTTGCTTGCTGGATAGTTGAAGGAAAAGCTGACTTGTAACTGTTCTGAGATAAAGTTTGCTGGATGATTAAGGAAACAAGAGGCTTTTTGCATTTGTGCTTTGAAACGGAACCTTGACTTTCACTAATTGAGGAACTCTGCATTGCTAATCTGGTTCTGGACCCCCAAACTTAACCTGAATTTACATTGTTATGGTAATCTTTGCCTTCTCTATTCTCCAACCTATTTCCCTAATAAACCCCACAATTGTGAGTAAAGTCTGTGAATCTTACAATGGACATCAGACACAATGATTAGTAAAAATATGTGCAGGGGCATGTGGGGTGGGCTGTCTGACCATTATTGATGGGGACAGTTCATCTTTATGTAGTGAGTAGAAGTCAGACTTGGCCATTCTCACATTGCATCTGCTCCTTTCACAACGTTTCAATCCAAATTGTTGAGGGTCTTCCTCTCTTTCTTGGATCACTATACTTTTCGAAGCATGATGTCATTATCTAAAAAATTACCCTCTAGTATCAGAGTATACAAACATGAATCCCTTCTTTTTGTGCTTGGCTTAATAAACGGCATTAATAGTCATTATACTTATTTTAATTTCTTTTTTATTAGATGAAAATGATTATGTAATAGTGTTTCTATTTTTATTCACATGAGAATATAACCTTGGAAAGATAAGAAAGCAAGCAAACAAAAAAGTGTTTGATCTCTATTTTGCAGGAGAGGCAGTTAACTTTACCCTTTCTAACCCTGAGAGACATGATCAAAATATCTTTTCTGTCACTAGAATGTGAATTTTTTCACATAGGTCACTTCTGTTTCCAAACCTGTTTAAATGTGAGCATAGAACGTTCTGATGTTCAAAATTCCAACAATAATAACATCTAGAGGCTAACATATATATCACTTATTATGTGTCAGGCATTGTTCAAAAGTATTTTCTTAAATATATTCACTCATTTACTCTTCACAAAAGCCATACAATAGAAATACTACCATTATCTCCAAGTTTAGAGAATACAAATCTTAGACTCGGAAGTCTTAGAATGGTTAGCCCAAGTTCAAAGAGCTACTAAATTGTAAGCTCACTGATACAATCGCTTATTGCAGTCAAGTTGGAAATGGCTTGCAAATGACCCTTCCACTGGGTTTCAGAGGTTTCATGTAGCATAGGAGGCAATAGCCCTTTTTTTCCTTCTGTGGAGCTGCTGGTGGATTTGAACTACCAAAGAACGGGGCCGACATTGGGGGTTAGCAATGAAACTCCCTACAGATTAATCAAGCAGACCTCCATAAGTAGTAAACTGTTGTTCATAGGCGCCATCCAGTCAGCTATGTCTCACCCTAGGAACAACAGGTATGAACCTTGCCCCAGCCTGTGCCTTCCTCAGGATCTCTGATATGTTCCAGCCCGTTGTTACAGTCACTGTGTTAATCTAGCTTACTGTGAGTCTTCTCATTCTCTGACCTTCTGACTTTCTCAGCATGATGCATTTTCTGGAGGCTGGCCCTCCTGAGAACATACCCAAAATGTGTGAGATGAAGTTTCATTTTTTTTTTTTGCCTCTAGATGACCCTTTAATTAGTAAGTGCTAAATATCTAGGCATGCATTGATCTAGAGTTTATGCCAGGTTTCCCATGATTTAATTTTTTTTTCCACAAAGAAGTTAGGTTATAAATAGATGTGTATTACAACTATTTTTACTAGAAATAAAAGAACAATAAACTAAAAATGGAACTAAAATGGAAAAATAATTTATTAATACAATTTATTAACTATAAGATTGGAAGCTCTAATGCCACAGTGCATTATATTTCTACTCCTAACCCAAAGGTCATAGGTTACAAGTCCTCAGGAAAGATTGTCAGTCTCCTCCCATGGAGATTTAAGCCTCTGTATCATGATAGAAGGTCCCTTTGAGTCATAATCTACTGAAAAGCAGAGGGCATTACTAGTTTTATCACAATGAGTACCTTAGACCCCCAAACAATTGTTTGGGCTTTTGGTTTTTTGGTTTTTTTAAGAAGAACTCAGAGACATAAAGTACTCAGAATTTGGGAAATGCTTTTGCATAAATGCTGAACCAAAAAAGCAAGGCGATTTAGATCATAAGAGTATTATGAACAAAGACACACAGATGTTCAGAAGACATCAATTATGACTGTGGTTGTCAGAGAAATGTATATTGGAAAAATGAATTGAATCCTAATATATAAAACTGACATGCTTTGGGACTAAAGAAAAACTGGCTGGAAGTACATTCATTACAGTCTCTTCTTATTTGATGTCAATGACATTTTCATTTCTGAAGGATCTTCGCATACATTCTTTGTACGCAGATTTTCCATTTTTTTTCCCCTTAGAGGATTATGACCCAGCAACTCAAAAAAAGGATAACAGAGAATGTGAGAAGTAATATTCTTGATTTTAAACTGGAGCTACCTCACTAGCAGGGTTTTCAACTGGTCTGTTTTGGTTCAGCCATCTGCCAAGGATCTATATCCCAGATAGACTGAATCAGAATCCACATTTAAACAAGATCTCCCCATGTGATGATTATTGTGCTCGAGGATCTTGTCAGTGTAGAATCGGACCCAGTCTACGTGAGGTGGAAACGCAAAGTCTCAGCAGAGGGTCAAACTCAAATTAATTCATTGTACATCCTGCATTTTTAACAGATAAGGAGTATGCGAGCATATGAAGGAACTTGAACATCTATTTGCAAATTTTGTATTTAGATCTATCAATTAAAACAATCATTTGAGTTCATTTTAGAAGTCATCACAGATTTTATTACTAGATAATAGTATTTAAATTGTGAGCCAGTAGACCAGATATTTTTGTGGGTGGAGGGAGGAATAAGAGCTGTTTATTTCAAAGAATTATCATTTTAAGATTAGAAGCACACGATTAAGTTGCAATGGGTGAGAGAAAATGTATTTGCTAGAGGATTCTAGCAAAAAGTATCATTATGATAGATGAAATGTTTATATTAAGGAAATGAGACTTAAGGTAACAAAGCTGAGTTAATGACAACATTTTGTTGAATAGAAGAGAGAATGGAAAATAAAAGCATCGCATGATAACCTGCTATTGTTTAACAGAGATTAGACATTTAAAAATGTACTAATCTATTTGCTAATCTGTTTTTTCCACTTTATTCCCTCATTACCAATAAATAGCTATGTGGTTTCCAGAAGAACTGAAATAAAGTGTGTAGGCGAGACCACCGCCGAGGGCGAATAATTTCATAGCAGCAGCAGCAGCAGCTAAATTCAATCAACATTTGAATCTATAGGCATCTGCTGCTCCGGTTGAAATCTTTAACCCATTATTGGGTTTTTACACATATTCACACCAAAGTCATCCATAACTCAGAAGGGAAAAAATACTGTATTTCATTGAGAGATCTATATTATTTTCAGAGAAAATCTATCACTCAAAGGGAAGATCAACTCAATACTCATATGTTTTACAAGCAAGATAAACGATATATAAGAGAACATCATTTTGGGTGACCAATCCATCCATTGTAACTCATGTTTTTCACTGCCACTCACTACATGCCAGATACTATATTAGATTCTTGGATCCACAGAAAGAAAAAGGTGTAAAGCATGCTGTATACATACCTTATTTTAGCCACCTTAGGTATTTTCAGACACAGTCCCTGGCCTCAAGAAGTTCAAAACCTATCTGAAAAATAACACAGAAACAGAAATTATTATTTTTAAAAAATATATAAAATTCTCACATGTTTTAATGGGCGTACGTATTCCTCAGACATTTGACCTCTCAGAAGGTGGGTCCGGGGTTCTGCTTCCAGAAGGTCAGAGGATGGAAACCCGGTGGTGCCAATTCTACTTGGCATAAATTGGGTCTCTATGAGTCATAAACAACACAAGCTCACGTAACAAAAACAAACAAAAAAGTATTTTCTTAAATAGATCGTATTTCTATAATCCCTTTTGATGGGAGGGATTGAGAAACAGGAAAAATATGTATTCATGAGAAACTAGTATCATTGTACATGATATAGTGTTTAACTGAAATAATGAAATGCCATGTACTGACACTGAACTTTTCTTCAGCTGATAATATATCTCAAAGGAGTGAATAGTGACTCTTTAAAAGTTTGAGCTGAGATTATCATAAATCACACAAATTACTGATCACATAAAACGGCTAACCTGTCTTCTTATAATATCTACTTAATCAACTCCATTGAAGAGTTTGGCTTATTGCTTCCTGAAAATATCTGAAACATTTAAAAAATCTCATCTCTTGGGTTTACTAAGTGTTTAAGGATATCACTTAAAATCTGGCAGCCAAGTTAGAGTAAGCCCTTATTCTGTTTTACATGTGCTAAGAATAATTCTGAATCTTATAAGCTTTAAACATATACTAAAAAAATCAATATTAATTTTTCTATATACACACTTCAGGAACCCATATATAAAATGGCATTTCCCCCCTAATTTCTCAACCTGATCATTTTACAAGGTAATAAGTCTACCTTACTGCTCTTTACTTTTGAAATTGTCTCCCTCTGTCTAGCACTCATTTCTCTCAACTCTTTTTGCATATTCAACTGTTCTTTCTTCTTCAGCAAATACACTACTAAAAAGGTCTATTTATACTCAGTGTTGAAGAGACAAGTGTTCATCTCATGTTAGCGATATCTGCTTACTAAGAAAGACTTAGAAGAAAGGCTTGGAATTCGGCTTGTGGAAATTAACCAATGAAAACCATATGGATCATAATAAAAAATTATGTGATAGAATCCTGGAAGACATGAGGCTTACATGGGAAGGCACTACAATAATTGATGCAGTCATTACCACAACGGACTTGAGGGTGACAGAGATCACAAGGATGTCTTGGGATGGGGCAAGGTTTAGATCTGATGTTCATAAAGTCACCATGAGTCTTATTTGACCTAATGGCACCTAATAATAATAACAACATGTTGCTGCTGTTGTTATGTGCTGTCAAGCAATTTGCAACTCATAGCAACCCTATGTACAACAGCTCTAAACCTTGCTCAATCCTGAGCCAACCTTATTATCTCTGACACATCTACCCCCCTGACCCCAGCCATTGAATCAATCCATCTCATTGAGGATCTTCCACTCTTGTGCTGTTCCTCCACCTTCACAAGCATGAGGTTCCTCTTCAAGGACTGGTCTCTCCTTGCAACATGCCCAACGTATGTTAGACAGACCTTCAGAATCCTTGCCTTTAAGGAGAAGCCAGGCTTCACCCTCTTCAAGATGAACCTGTTTGTTCTTCAAGTGGTCCATGGTATATCCAATACTCTCCTCCAGCACCACAGCTCAAAGTTATCAATTCTCCTTCAATCATCCTAGTCATTGTCTGATACATAACAAGTAACTGGGAAGAACATGGCCTGGATCGGGTGCACCTTAGTCTCCAGGCTGACATCGTTGCTTTCCAATACTCTGGAGACGTCCCTGACAACAGACTTTCCCTAAAGGAATTTTTTTGGCTTTGATTTCTTGGCTGCTGGTACCAAGAGTGTTGATTGTGGAGCCACGCAAACCGAAGCTATTAACAATCTCAATCCCTTCACCTTCTCTCATATGCTGTCACTTGGCCCTGTGGTGAGAATTTTGCTGTCTTGATGTTGATTTCCAATCCATAATGAAGGCTGAAGTCCTTGACCTTCTGCAACAAGTGCTTCAGATTATCCTTAGTTTTAGCAAGCAGGATTGTATCATTTGCAAAACATAGGTTGTCGGTGAGTTTTTCTCCAAACTTTTTGCCACATTCCTCCTCACAGAGCTCAGCCACCCAGATGATCTGTTTTGCATATAGATTTAAAAGATACGGAGATAAGACCCATGTCGGCTGTACATCCTTCCCAATTTTGAACCAGGCTGTGTTTCCTTTCTCTGTTCTGACAACTGTCTCCTGATCCAAATATAGGTTTCACATTAGCATGATCAACTGTTCTGGGATTGCCATTCTTCTCAGAATTAGCCACACTTTGTTGTGATCCACACAATCAAATGCCTTCACATAGAACATAGTAAAAGATCAAGCCAGGGCTTTCTATTAATTTTTCTTGGCTTCTTCTTGTTACAGCATGCTGGAGAGTCAGAACCAACCCAGAGCTGACCCTCCGGCGGGTTTTCTGAGGAAATTCATTGCACAGGAGGAGACTGTCCATTCTCCTGTGGAACAGCTGCTAGCCTTCAGGATTGCAGCACAGCTCCAAATTCCTAGTGTGTGTTTGGATTGAAATGATAACTAGGATGAGAATCTTAATGTCCCTCTTAGAAAGTTTAATGACCAAATCTTTGATCAATCCAGTTGGACACAAAGGTGCCAGCTCAAAGGTGGCGGCAGATCATAGAGCTTTGAATGTGTATTGATCTCTGCAGTTGGCAATAATTCTATCTCCTGAATCAAGTTCCTGAAAGGGCTCACTGCGCTTCTTCCTAGGCTCTCCTTCCAGGATTTTGACACTCCCCCTCCCACCCCACCCCCCCACACTTCTAGTCCACATCTTGGTTCACTCACATTTTATAAAGTGGAGTCTGTTCCAATTTCACTGCATCAGCCGTGACTGAACAAGTTGGAAGCCCTGACTCAACCAAATCAAAGATCATGGTGGTGGTGCAGGGCCTGACAATATTTTGTTCTATTTTACAAATGTTTGCTAGGCTGGAGCCAACTTGGTGACAGTTAACAAAAACAACATATGGACCAGAGCTTTAAGTAAATGGAAATTCAAGCCTTTAAGTCATTAAAATGTTTGGTGTTAGTTGGATCGCCGAGCCTATGCAAAGTTTCACTGCTTGATTTCTCCCATGAGATAGTAAACTATAGCATCGTACAGGGATCGAGTAAATCTCATTCACAGTTTTATCTAAGCCACTAACACAGTCTAAAGCACATAATGAATCTCTTCCTCCTTTTTTTCAAAACTTGAAATTTATGTGATGAAATGCACCATGAAATCGTCACAGGAAATATTATTCTTAATATACTTAATCCTTCGGGAAGATGCACAAAGCTTTGTTTAGCCCAGGCTTCAAAATACCTTTAAGGCACAATCTGATTTTGCTTAGGAGCTCAAAGCAAGTGGAAACATCTAAGCATTTCTGCAAAACTGTTTTCACAGGTTTTTATGTGCAGTTTTTGGTAACACGGCAAGAACACTGCAAAGCCATCAGGAGGAATAGATTCAGAAGCCCCTCACTGCAGTGGTGTGATTTGGAACGTCTCTCTCCCCTTCACGGTGGACTTAATGCCAGTGGAGAGAAAATGAAAGGTAATTTTCTTCCTTTTTCAAAACAATAACCAATCATAGAACCAAAGACCTTCTGCTCTTCACATATTACAATGAAATAGCTTTTGAAGTTTAGACAAAAATAGAGACATCTGACAAGCAGTATCAGGTCCCAGCCAGCATGCCTCCACGTATTTAGGGCTGACTTTGTCTCTGTCTCACTGGCTCCTACAGTCAAAATCACTATACCCACTGATTCCTTTTAGGCAACCACCTGCTTGAGGCCATTTTACAAAAGGTCTCTTCATAAATCTTGCCCATCTGTCATTTCATTGTTTTCCTCTTGCTGGGTAATTTTAGTCTTGTTTGGTAGAACTTAGCATTCTTGGTTTTCCACTTCTTTTCCTTTCAGTACTAGGTAAGCGCACTGGAGACGTGGCGGCATTATCGGTTTGCTTCCTTTCTGTGAAGAGGAACCTTTCTTGTAAGACAGACCTGCCTTTCGACCTGAGGTGAGAAATCCTAGCTCTCTAGTCCAGTGTTTGAATCGTTGCTGGATGATACCTGTAGGCTAGAATTCATGGTAGCTTTAGGAATTTTTTCATTCACTCACATCAATATTAATATATAATTTACCTTGGCAAAGCCATTCTCCCCTTAATATAAAAAAATGCATTTTGAATTTGCAAGTTAAGCCTTTTTTAATATTTTCATAGACTTTAAGACACTTTCTGCTACATAGCGTGACAGGTGCATAGCTTGAAGAGTACAGTCAATTTCATTGGATTATATATGCAGGAGCTGTTACCTTGGGACCTCTTCTGCTTTGAATAGTTTACACAAGACAAACTAACAAATCCATGGTTATTGACTGGGGTTGGCCCTGTAGGATGGAGTAGAACTGACTCGCAGGGTTTCTAAGGAAGGCCATCCTTACAGGAGACAGCTCTTCTCTCTGTCCTGGAGCTGCTGGTGAGTTGGAGTCACCAAACTTTTGGTCAGTCATTGAATACTTTCATCACTGTTTCACAAGCTATCAAATCAATTGAAGACTCAAAGAAAGAAACTCATTTGCCTCTCAGACTGTTGGCCTTTCACATCTCAGAGCAAGCTTCAATCCAATGATTCTCGATCTGATCGAAGCAGCAGGAGGAATTAACAACAGAAACACGCACAATCATTTGAAAGTCCTGTTAAGATCACAAATGAATCAAGATGTTTTAATTTTTTGTCCTCTTTCTTATGGTCAAAGAAGAATAAAAGACCTCTTTCTGATGATCAAGGGTGGAAAAAAAGTCCACTTTTAGCAACTGATATAGCTCAGTCACCAGACTTCAGCTCATAGGACATGTTCGGTTGGTCAGTGTGGAGAAGAGTGTGGTACAAACAGGAAGAGAACTCCTTTAATAACATGTTTTGCGTTTCTTTTTCATCCCCCTGCTTTCTATTAAAGTTCTGACTTAACATTGTGATGAAAGAAACTCTATGACTTCCCAAAGAAAAGCTGGCTTTAATGAAGTCTAATCTATCCTGATGTGGTTTACAGCGTTCCCAAGCAGGCATGGGAAAAAGTTCGACCAAGTTCTCAAAGTATCCATCTACTTTGGCCGTAAATTCAGTGTTGTGTTGTGTTTCTGTTTTTCTCTCCCACACAAACAACACATATCTTAGAAACAGCCTTTCATTTAGTGTTTGGTTTTAGAAGAATATAATTTAGTTTGGCTTTTAAAAGAGTTAGCTTGACTCACCAATATATATTTGAATTTTGAGCATTAAGCCCCTCCCCATTTTAGATTTATTCAGTGAGTTGGAATCTCTTTAATGACAGTGTCTGAGTGTATGGCATTCCTTCTGTTAAAACATCAAAATTCCAAATTTTATTACTGATACATGAATATTTTATCTGTAATTAATTTATTTTAATTAAAATAATTATCACTTGAAAAAAGGCTATGTCAAGAGAAAAGCCAGAATTTAATTTGTATACTATGGCTCGGTGATTTTTATTCCTGTGTATAAATTAAGAAAAAAATTAACTCTTGTAAAGTTCCTTTCAGTTGCTAATCCCATTTTATATTTTTTTTCAGTCTTCAAAAGTTGTGATTTTAGTGAAATTATTATGACAAATTCATTTTCCATTCAACCATTCATATATATTTTGTTAAATGATATTGTAATTGTATTCTTCCACCTTCTACTCTGTGATTCTTGCTTCATCCCTTTAGCCAACACTTTTCTACCTGTTGAGCCTGACTGGTAAGAAAATGATACTTTTAGGATTTTGTATGTTTGATCATTCTAAGGAATGACTGTTTGCCTGGTATCATTTTTCCATTACAGGCTTGTCTATCGTTTGACTGACATCCATAGAGGTGCGATTTGGTCCAGGCGTGAGGGGTGACCAAGGATCACATTCCTAGCGGTCCTCCTAGTCTCCAGCAGACCAGCAAGTCTTGTCATTCCCTCCTTCCCCCCTACCCGGGATCCTGTTTAGAGCAGTCTGCAGGTGGGCAGGGTGCGATCTACCTCTCCAGGTCTCAGAATCATAGAGGTTCATGTTTGTTCAAGCGGCACAGCTGTCCTCTGGACTAACTGCTTACATATTCGTCATGTTTCCTTCCTTCTCTTTGTTCAAAACAGGGATCGACCAAGAGTTGAACCTTAGGTGACTGATCATAAGCTTTTAAGGCCCCAGACTCTAATCTTAAAGCAGTATGTAGAATACTGCCTGGATGGTGGATTACGGTAGCTCTATTTCAAAACACTAAGAAATAAGATCATCAACAGTAGAAGCCAACAGTAAAAGAAACCAAACAACATGACTATCTGATTTCAAAATAATGTGTTATTTTAGGAGTCATGTAATGGCGTGTCTTATTCCAGATTGTTACTTGCATATATAAAAATATATTTAATATATCATTGTTATGTGCCATTGAGCCAACTATCACTCATAGTGGCGCTATGCACAATAGCTGAACCTTATTCTATTCTGAGCTAATCTCACTATCTCTGACACGCCTACCCTCATTACCGCAGCTACAGTATCAATCCATCTCCTTTGGGGTCTTCCTCTTCTGTGCTGTCCCTTGGCCCTTCCAAGTATGATATCCTTCTCAAAAGACTGAACTCTCCTCCTACATGCCCAACGTACCTGAGACAGAGCCTCAAAAACTTTGCCTCCAAGGAGAAGCTTGGTTTCACCCTCTCCAAGACAGACTTATCAGTTCTCTTTGCAGTCTGTGATATGCTCTTTTCTCCAGCACCACAACTCAAAGGCATCATTTCTTCCTCTTTCATCTTTGGCCACTGTCCAGCTCTCTGGTGCATCGCAAGTAATGGCCTGGATCAGGTGCACTTTAGTCTCTAAACTGTCATCCTTGCTCTTCAGCATTCTGGGGAGGTCCCTGACAGCAGATTTTTCCATTGTAATTCATCTTTTGATTTCCTGGCTCCTGGTGCCAAGAGCGTTGATTGTGGAACTGAGCAAGCTGAAATTGTTAGCAATCTCAATATCTTTGCTATCTATTATGATGATGTCAATTGGCTTAGTGGTGAGAATCTTTGCCTTCTTGATGTTGATCTTCAATCCATATTACAGACTACAGTCCTCTACCCTCTGCAACAAATGCTTCAGGCCCTCCTCAGTTTCAACAAGCAACGTTGTGTCATCTACATAATGCAGGTTGTTAATGACTCTTCCTCCAATCTTGATGCCACGTTATTCCCCATAAAGTTCAGCTTATTTAACCTTCTGTTCTGCACATAGATTGAAAGGGTATAGAGATAGGACTCATCCCTGACACATTCCTTTTCTGATTTTGAAACATGCTGGGTCTCCTTGCTCTGTTCTGATGACTGCCTCCTGGTATAGATTTCACCTGAGCATGATTAGCTTCAGGGATTCCGATTCTTCTCAAGGTTAGCCACAATTTTTTGTGATCTACCATCAAATGCCTGTGTATAGTCAATGAAACACAGACATTCCCTTAGAATGCTCTGCTTTTGGCTAAGCTCCATCTAATGCTGGCTGTGATGTCGCTCGTGCCACTTTCTCTTCTAAACCCAGCTTGTATTTCTGGTAATTAATTATCTGTCTAGGTACTGCTCCGGTTGTTTTTGTATAATATTCAGCAAGATTTTGCTGGCATGTGGTATTAGTGATATTGTTCAATACTTCTCACACCCTGTTTGGATCTCTTCCAGTCAGTTGGCCAGGTGATTGTCCTCCAGTTTTCTTGGCACAGCCTGGTAAGCACTTCCAGGAATGCATCTTTTTGTTGAAATATGTCAATTGGTATTCCATCAATTCCTGGGGATTTGTTTTAGCTAATTCCTTCAGAGCAGCTTTAACTTCCTCCTTCATCACCATTGCCTCTTGAACATAAGCTGTTTCATGAAATCTGTCTGTGTCCACCAGTTCTTTTTGGTACAGTGACTCTGTGTACTCCTTCCATCTTCTTGAATGCAATCTCTATCATTCACTATTTCCCCTATAGCATCCTTAAGTCTTGCAAATTGAAGCTTGAGTTAGTTCTTCAGTTCCTTCACCTTAAGAAATGCCCCACCTGCTTAAGAAATGTCCTACCTTGTGTCCATCTTATTTTTATAATATAGTATCATGCAGTATTGTCATTTTCTGATTGGTATATTTCACACAGCGTGATGTCTTACAGACTTATCTATGTTATATAATGTTTTGCATCTTCATTGTTTTTCATTACTGCATAATATTCCATAGTGTGAATCTACTACAGTATTTCTGTTCATTTGTTTGTTGATGGACATTTGGGGTGCTTCCATCTCTTCAGCATTGTGAGTACTACAATATCCATGGGTGTGCATGCATTTCTTTGTGTCACAGCTCTGGTTTCTTTACGTATGTCCCTAATTTTGGGATAGCTGGATTAGTGCTTTTTCTTTAGTAGTTCTCTGGTCATTTTTTAATTTTTCTAAAGATAAAGTTAGAATTTTGCATTACTTAAAACACAAGGTAAAAAAAAATTGGGGACAAAGAATTCAAGTTCCTAGAAACAGAAGTAATACAAAATTGTCAAGTTTCCTTTTCACTTGCATATTGTATAGTAGTACAGAGATTCTGTGAGCAACTGTGTATTTTTAAGCTTTGATGAAGACATTCGGCCTTCTAGGTGACATGCAGCTTTATTTGTTTTTCATGTCACCACTTTTATGTTTATTTTGAAATATACTGAGTAGTTTGGAGCTTTGCTAACTGAGCAACAATAACAACCAACCCCACAACAAATCTCATCTTAACCTATATTGCCACAAACACATAATTAGAACACATCACAATTAGGTTTTAAACTTAGAAAAAAATATCCTATAATAATGAAGATTCCTGGAAGCTTTCACAACACACTGGGCAGAATATGCAAACAGTAAAAATGTTCATCACAAAAGAATTATTATGTGAGTGTGAGTATGTGTGTGTGAGAGAGAGAGAGTAAGTGAGTTTTTACATGTTCCCCTTAAGAGAGAAAAGTAGGTATTTCTGCAATCCCAACTATTTTTTATCACAGGAAATGTAAGGGATAATTTTTTAAACTTTTAAAAAGGTGAAAGTATAGCACATATGTAGGAAATGGCATAAGCAATAAATCATACAAAATAGATACAAAGGCAAGGAAAAACCTCATCCTCCTTCCAATCATTGCACTGTCTTCTTATCAAAGGGAAGAAAGCATTTCTGAATTTCTAACCCTATAATTCATAGCTGCCCACTCTTGAATATTATATAATCATGTACTATTTCCTATGTTGTGCCTGACTTCTTCCCTTAACATGTGGCTTGCCAGCTGAATCCATGCTATAGATCAGCAAATATTACCTGAGTATTATCCTTTCTATATACAGAGTGCATTCTTGATGGATATTGGGTCATTTCCAGTTAAGAGTAGTTGTAATTAATGCTGTGATAAACATTCTTGTAGGTATGTCTTGGGACACATGTTGCGTATAATGAGAAATGGAATTACTGGATCATATGGCAAGCATATGTTAAACTTCATTAGATAATGCCAAACTGTTTTCTCAAATGATTGTAGCAATTACACTCCCCTGAAGTATATGAATGTTACTGTTGGATCATTTCTTTGTCAACACTTCATAGAGGTGTTTGATTTGAGATTCTGTGTCACGTTAAGGAAACAGGATACCAAAATAGAACTGGACTTGCAAAGAAAGGACTCATAATTCAGGAGAGTCGTGGAGACTCAAAAGCCACTAATTAGGATCATCCACAGATTCATGATGGGTTGGTGAGTCAAATGGAGAGTTCAGTGTTTTTTGGAAAGATTGATGTGCATCCCAGTCTCCTCTGGAATTTCAATTCAAAGGGAATTGTGCTTGTGTGTGTGTGGTTTTGAAGCAAGATTTCACAGGCAAGGAAGCAAAACTAAAACATAAAAGAAGAGTCTTAAAACATGTGAGAATCCTTTGAGATGGTTAGATAGGTGTATTAAGGATAAAGAAAGCCAGGAGAGGCTTTTGTCTGTGAGAAACTATTGCATAGCAGTCTGGATTCAATTCTAACAATCATATCCTTTTTTAACGAATCAGTTTGGAAACATACCAATTCTCAGAAAGAATGGGAACACAATTCCAGTATTCTCATGTCAGTCTTCCCCACTAATGTGTACTGAATGAAACCTTTTGTTATGTGGTTACTTAATAAGTTAATGATTTTATAATTACCATATAGAATATATTTTTAAAAATATCCTCTAGAGTTCAAAATAGTCATAGAATCGTAAAATTGAAGAAGCTTTGGACAACATCTGTTCAGCATTCTCACATTTTAAAATTGAAGATATCAAAGGGCATATTTGTATAGTCATTTCAGCAAGGACAGCAGGTGACTGCAGATGCAGAAGGATTTGGGCTTTACAGTCAGGAAGAGAATTATCAATATGTTCATAAAAGAAATAAAAAAAAATTCTTCCTTTATTTCCTTTGCCCAGTTTACTTGCCCTGATTGAACAGAACTTACAGAGCTCATACCTTACAAGAAGTCCACCCTGATCTGTCCCTCCCCATGTCTGTACGAGACTCTTCTGTTATATCTTAATAATGTTGGAGAATGATTTCTAGTTTATACTTATCTAGATGCTTATCTCTTTCCATACTGGACAGAAACCAGAAAGCACAAACTGCTCCTATGCTTTGAGTCCTTAGCTTATTTTGACAAGCTTATTTGTGGAAGGAAAAAAAAAATCAAAATATGGGCCATAATCATGTTGGTATGCATTTAATTAAATGGAGTGAAATCTATGAGGTTTATCCATTACATGAATTCTTTTTGATGGTCATGGATGGATTTGTTTCTCATCTTCCAGCCACATGATA
This sequence comes from Elephantulus edwardii, assembly GCF_000299155.1. Classification (NCBI taxonomy): domain Eukaryota; kingdom Metazoa; phylum Chordata; class Mammalia; order Macroscelidea; family Macroscelididae; genus Elephantulus; species Elephantulus edwardii. The sequence continues at coordinate 23,215,497 of NW_006399764.1, read as the reverse complement.
GAGTAGTATTTCTTTGTCCCTGGCTAAGAAAAGTATAGCTGTGTAACCTGAACAGAAGTAATACGTACTAGCTCCTTTAATGTCCAATGAGTAAATGAATCATCTTCTTCCCTGACCAAGTGATGGAGATTTCTGATTTGAGACTTAAGAATTCTCAGCCAACTTACAAAGAATATGCACCACGAAAAAGAGCCAAATCTGTGTTGTCTTAAGCGACCAAGACTTTAGAGTTTCTAGGAGCCTTGATAAAAGGTTTTCAGTGGTTAAAATGCTTGACTGCCAGCCAGTGGGTCTTGAGTTCAAACTATAGTTGAGCCACGTTGTGAGACAAAAATGAAGCCATGTGCTACTGTAAAGAATTATAGCTGGAAAACCTGATGAGGAAGTTCTATTCTGTTCTATAAGGTCTCTGGGAGTCAGAATGAAACTCGACAGCAATGGGTTCCAAGTTTTGGTTTTGAAGCCTGGCTGATATAGTTTTTTTCTTGGCGACTAGCCAAAATGTTTTAGTTAAAACACACCCAGAGGCTCTGTGGCAATAAGATGTGATGATGTCCTTCCATAAGTTTGCAACCAAAACCAAAAGTCCCATGGGGCAGTTCTACTCTTGCAAGGGGGCCACTGTGAGTTGAAAATTACCAGAAGACACCCAACAAGACCATAAACCATGATTGTTCCCTATTCTTGCCTACAGTGACTGAGCTGTGGTGGTGGTGAAGAGTGCTGAGTGTCCTATGGACTGCCTAAAGAACAAACAGATATGTCTTGGAGAAAGTATTCCTCAGAGACAGAATGGGGAAGCTCTGTCTCACGCATTCTGGGCATGTTGTCAGGAGAGTGCTCTCTTGTCCATAGGGGGCTATTCCTCGGAATAGAGCACGCTTGCAAAGCTGGAGGGTCACTGAAGAAGAGGAAGACAATCAACCAGACGAACTGACACAGTGGCTGCTGCAAAGGGATCAAGTATCTCCGAGAGAACAAGGATGACACGAGATAGGTCATCGTTTATAACTGTTGTTCATACGGGCACTATGACTTGAACCTGACTCAAAGGCACTTATCAACAATGACAATGATTGTTGACTATGGGATGAAACTTTGGGGACATTGAGAAAAGATGAGGGGGTTGTACATGTGGGAGAAACATGAACCGTGGGGTGCAGAGGCTGGATTGTGGGCCACAGCTGTAAAATGCTTGTCCCTGCTCCCCGGCTCCTGGCGCCCACACCTTGTGCATCCCGCTCCCTTGCGTGGGGGGTAGATATAATAATGATTTGCTTCTAAAAGAGATGACGGCAAACGTGAAGAAATGTTACCGAGGAGACTGCATTACAAAAAGACCATGACTTCCATCTTCTTAGCCCTTTTTCACTCTTCTTGGTGCTCTTGTGCCAGGAAGAGCCAGACATGATGTAATTAAGTCACCAGTGGAGAGGCCCGCAAGGCAAAGAATTGGTGTCTCTGGCATACGGCAAAGTGAATCCGATGTGTGGGCTTGGAAGTACACCTTATACAATCTGCCAAAAGCCTTCTTAGTGAACTTGGAAATGGAACTTCTGCCATTGCAGCACTGAAATGACCACATCCTTGGCTGACATCTTGACAGCAATCTTTTAAGAGAACTGGAGCCTGCGGTACTCAGCTCACATACCTGACCCTAAACCATATAAACGATGAGAAAATAACAATTGTTTCTAGCTGGTATGGTGTTGAATAATTGATAGCTTACATGCTTAGTTTATATTTCCCAAGCTAAGCACACTGTATCAATAGGAGAAAAAAAAACAAGTGACATTATGTCAGAGATGTGATACATGAAATCCAAACCAATATTTTAACTAATTATTGCAGCATTATAGTTTAGTTATAACTTATTAGTGAGTGTATGTATCCCAAGACCATTTAAGTACCAAATTTATACTTAAGTTTTTTGCATCAGTTAATCACATCAAAGACATACAGACTCAGCGGGGGTGGGGGGAGATATAAAGGTATGAGCAAGGTTTACTAAATGAAAATAAAATATAATTAAAAATATAACAGTTAACATAGTTAGCTATATTGGATCTCTTTGATTTTTGCAGATAATAGAAAAGTTGATTTGCACTTTAAAGAGAAACATGGGTTTTTATTAGCCTATATTCATGCAGACCCAATATAAGCTTGACTTCTACTTAAAGAGCTAACCCAATTCTTGTACTGTGCTGAAAAATTTATCAAAAAATGATCAAAGCTGTGCAGGGACAGGGTGAGACGAGAGCTCTTAGGCTATTTTGAATCAACTGAATCTAAAAATGGGGGCATGACACCTACACTCTTCTTGTACTTGTTCAATATCATAAATCCTGGATAGAGCTGTTCACTAAATCAGGGAGTTAACATTAAATTCTATATAGTAAAGAATTTTTAAAAGAAAAGCTTCAAGGGGAAAAAAATTACAACTTATTTTGCCAGAAAGCAAAAGTTCAGTTATTAGATTAAAAGAAATATATATATAAAATTCACACCACACACTGGAAAACCTTCTGCTGGTAACTTAAAGACCAGAGCATGGGGTGGGTCCCAGAAGAGGCACACGGCTTAGTACCAAGCTAATAAGAGATATGACAGACAGCCATACATGTTATTAAAAGGTTTTTCCTAGGTGAGCACAATAATTTTCACGTATTTGAAGTCTAGCCTGCTTCAATCCCACCAGGAATTGCGGTTGAATACTGCCTTTTCCAGGGAGGCAACTATTCATAATTTCCTTTTCTTCTTGTTTGCTACGACAAAAGATTCCATCTCAGGAGGCTCTGATTAAGATGATGAGACCACGAATAAAACAAATAGTCTGTTTAAATATCTGCCTGAAACCAGAGCTGCACCACTTAATATGAAACTCTTCAAAACCAATAATGAAATAATCATCCCTTTTCCAGACTGATAAGAAAATGAAGGCTAGATGTAGATTTGGGGAAACTAATGTGCAATGGAGGAGGGAAGGGGAGGGAGGGAGAGTCAACTAGAGAAAATCAACTGTTAATAAATATCAGACACTGCAGGGAAGTCACAAGATAAGCTGGAGCATATGTTCCTCCAGCGAGAAAATGGCAATAATTTCCCTGAGAAGAGATGCTGATAAGGCCCCCTCCTCTCTAACAGGCAATCATGTTGCATTTTATATTATTTGAAAAGAGCTTGATTATTTTCCTTTGAGTGAAACTAGATTGATTCACATTTACCTGTCAACAGAACGCTCCACTCCTGTTTTGCCTGTCTATTTAAAGTTGTATGACCTGACTATGAAATTCCGTAGACAACCCATCAGTTCGATGTAAATAAAGAACAAAAAGTGACCAGTTCATGCTTTTTTATTGTTTCTTTTCTGTCAAATTACATTGAACTAAACTTCACAGCCTGAGCAATATGACATATTTGGATATTTGTAACATAATTTGTAATGGACTGAGGTCATGGCTATTGCTTTATTCAAGGTCAGATACAATCTTTAAAAATCATAGCAGAGAGCTAAACTGCCTATGAAAATTATAATTATCCTAAACAGACTACAAGACGACAATAGCATAAAAACATAATATTATCTCTTCTGGATTAATAAACCTGTGTAAATGTATAAACATTGCTTAGGTAAGGAGATATAGACAAGAGGAATAGGTAAGCATAAGCATGATTATTTCGGTTTCATTTCATTTACTGACATAGAGTGAGACAGTAGTCCTAGATACAAGTGTATCTCATTGTCCAGTGTAATACATACATTGTATAATTAATAACAAAGGATAATAAAGGATAACAAGAAACAAGTCACTTCATCAAGCATGTAAACTTTTGGATTGTGACTTGTGTGGTTAATGAAATACATACTTTGAATACTCTTAAATTTGCTTAGTTTTCTTATTCTACTAAAGAAAATAATTGAGTGAGGTTATCAAGGGCCAGCCAAAGTCTATGACTTCTAAATGCAGTAATTATGTTGTTATTAGTTGCATTCAGTTCATTCTGACTCCTGGCTCCCTTCTATATCACAGGACAAAGTGTTGTTGCCTGGTTCTGCATATCTTCCAACCCTCTACTGACCATATTCTATTAGGATCCATTGAGTTTCCACTGGTCCACTTTCAGAAGTAAATAGACATCTTCCTCCCTAAGTAGGTATTAGCTTGGAAGGTGCACTGAAACTTGTCCACCATTGGTGAATTTC
>NW_006399764.1:23140649-23211109 GCF_000299155.1 Elephantulus edwardii | reverse complement strand
CCTGCGCCGTCCCTCTACCCTCCCAAGCATGATGTCCCTCTCCAAGGACCGGTCTCTCCTCACTACATGTCCGAAGTAAGTTAGACGGAGCTCCTAGATGTATAGGGAAGGCAAAAAAAAAAAACAAAACACAAAAAACAAACAAACAAAAAACCCCCAAAAACACCAAAAAAACCATAAAACTTTGACTTGTAGTGTTGTAAAAAAGTATCCCATATGGCACAGACTTCTTAAAGAGCAAAAAGATTTATATTAAAAGGGGAGCAGGCAAAATACTTCTCAGAGGAAAGATGTTGAGGTTAAGGGAGGAAGGGGAAAATTTGTGTCACATACTTCGAGCATGTTCTCAGGAGAAGTCCTTGGAATAGGACATTCACCAGACACAGAAAAGTAGAGGGTTAGTGAAGGGAAGAACTATCTCTAATGAAAAAGACTGACTGAATTTCACGTGACCACAGTCATGGGTTATAGCCCAGGGAAGATTGTGAAGATGGCACAAACTGGGTATAGTTTCAATCTGTTGGACGTGAGAAAACTATGATTTGGAGTCTACTGGACAGCGTCTAAAAAAGTCCGCAGCATTACAGCAACACAGAAGCCACCACAGTACAACAAACGAACAGATAGTGGATAGTAATTACAATATATCTACCAGTTGTTCCACGGGAGAAAGGTGGACAACCTCTTCTCATATGAGTTACTGCCTCTAAAAACCCATTGGAGTGTCGCTTGTGCGTTGCTTCCAATTTAATAGTACATAACAACAATAACAACAGATCATATCTAGTGGATAAGGTGTTGAGCTGTCAACCCAAAGACAAGGAGTTCAAATCCACCCACTACTCCATGGCAACTTCCACCTATGCAAGCAATATACAGCCTCTGAAAAACCACTAGAGGGTCAAGAGTTGGTTCTGACTCAATAGCATGTAACAACATAGTGTATTGTATCTATATTCTATCTATCTGTACATGAAACAAATTTTTAGATTAATACTCTAAAAACACTCAAAGCTGTGGTGTTGAAGTAATTGTTGTTGTTATGTGCTGCATAGTCAGTCGGTTGCAACTCACTGGTCATTGTCCAACTCTCAAAGTTTAACTAACTACAATACCAGGCATGCACACACACACACACACACACACACACTCTTTGATCTGATTAGTAACATAACTTTTATACATAAATTAGCAATTTTCCTCAGTCATGAATACAATTTAAATTCAAAACACATGTTCACAAAGAGAATGTAAAAATATATACACGGTCTTTAAATTGTTCACACTGTCAAGGAACAGAAACAGCTATAAGCTGTCAAGAACAGGAGAGAAAAATTTCCTTAAAAAGTAGGTTTAGAATAAGAGTTGTGGGTAGGCCAAAGCTTCATCATGACTAATTAATTACAAATGTTTCATTAAGACAGATATTTAGAAAATATGAGAAAAATATTTCCCACATTCTAACCTTTCATTCTTACACCCAAATGATTTTGGATAATTAAGAGAAGGCTAGGCAGTTTAAGGTGGGGCTTAAAGGTCTAGACCATTTACTAGTTATGCAATTTTGGACAATTTCTTTGTGTTCTCTGACATCTGGGGTGCTCCTGGGAAAAGCAGAGCATCCCTTCTGAAGAAGGGAGCGTTGTTGATTCAGCACTCAGTGCGCTCTGCTGCTGTGCTCTCTGGAGGTTGGAATCCACCATCCACTCCACCAAGGAAAGATGTGCAATCATTTCCGCCTGTGATTTCAGCCTCAGGGACCTGAGGGAGCATCAGCTGTGAGCCAGTCTGACTAAACAATGAGAAAGAATGAGAGAGGAAGAGAGAGAGCGAGCGAGAGAGAGCAGGAGGGCAGGAGGAAAGAGAGAGAGAGAAGGATAGAGAGAAGGGGAGAAGAGAGAGCAGGAGGGCAGGAGGAGAGAGAGAGAGAAGGAGAGAAGAGAGAGAGGAGAGGAGAGAGAGCAGGAGGGCGGGAGGAGAGAGAGAGAGAAGGATAGAATTGTTGTTGTTATGTGCCGTCGAGTTGTTTGCGACTCACAGCGACCCTATCTACAACAGCCCTAAACTGTGCTCTATCCTGTGCCAATCTCACTGCCTCCGACACACCCATCCCGATTACCCCAGTCACTGAATCAATCCACCTCACAGAGGGTCTTCCCCTCCTGCGCTGTCCCTCCACTTATCCCAGCATGATGTCCCTCTCCAAAGACCTGTCTCTCCTTACAACATGTCCAAAGTATGTCAGGAAGGATAGAGAGAGATAGAGAAAAGGAGGAGGAAGAGGAAGAGGAGGAGAGGGAGTGGGAAGAGGAGAAGAAGGAGAAGGAGAAGACGACACAGAGACAGATATGTGAATATATGTGAAAGGTTGTTGCAAAAATCGCACGCAACCAAGAAGTCAAATTATTGTTATTACTAATAATGAACATTTCTTCCTACTTCCTAAGGATATAGAGTGAAATGACTTTCTAAGGATATAGAGTGAAATGATATCAAATAGCTATGACTCTAAGTAAATGAGAATTTTTTTTATCCATCCATAAACTGATCCATCATCCATCAAATTAATCACTCAGCAAGCAACTTCTGAGAAATTGAGAAATTAAGATTTCAGTATATCTGCCCTCATGGACTGTGTTATTTAATGAAAAGCTTAGAAGGTAGATACCAAGGCTATATTTAGATTTACTTTATTTCATAAAGTAGTAATGATTCAAATTGCTCTAAAGTTGTATAGATTAAGATTTTAATTTGAACTACTTTTTACAAATTATGCTATTTTAGCAAGTGATTAGTAATTTTGGGGTCATATTCTTCTCATTGGTAGAGGGTGTACTAAAATAGTGCTTTTTAAGTCATCATGCATATTAAATAATGGATATGATACATGTGACACAGTTTCTGGTGTATAATATGTGCTGAATACTAACTTTACATTCTTTGCCTTCCTCTAAGAAACTAGAAAGCAACTCAGGTTGCAATGGTGCTTCCACTTGCCCTAGACATCATAGCTAAGCCTTAGGATTTTTCTGTTGTTGTTAAGAGTGCCATCAAGTCGCAGGCGACTCATAGCGACCCTATGAAGGAGAGTCCTCAACACTTGGGTGCCTTTCATCCTCTCTCCAAGTTCATAGGGTTTTCAGAGGCAAGCTATTATGGAAGTGGATGCCACTCCTCCTTCCAAGCTTGTTTTAATCGGGGAGCTCCACTCCACTCTCAGTCCGCATTGGGTAGTCAACCATTAACACATCTGACACATCTGTGTCACAGTGTTCAGCCTCACAGCAACCACAAGTGACTGTGGGATGGCAACTTGTACACCAGGGCTATACGACCTAGAGAAATGTCTGAACAAAAACAATGAAAGACTGGCCTGAGCTTCAAGCCAAGCAAAAGGATTTTTCTACTGAACATAAAAAAAAAAATAATTATCACATAATATGAATAACACAATAACACAATAGGCCATTCTGTGATCATGATGGGCCCAGATAAAGACCAGACCAAACCAAACCAAACCAAACCAAACCAGAATTATGTCTGAAAACAGAAAACTAGAGCAATGGTAAAATCAAACCAGCCAAACACACCAAACCTTCTCCTGTGCTGGCTTTTATGAGCAATTATTTCTCCTTTTTTCAGTTCTAGTCTGTGTCACTCAAGTCTGTTCTTCTTCAAATAAGAGTTAAGATCACAGAATAGAGAGCTCTGCTTTCATTGCCTACAGTATGTTGTGCGGCTAATCCAAAGCCTTTCATCCCCAGCTGCTGCATTCCACAAAATGCTCTCATTGCAAGTTACAATCTTGGAAATGCAAAGGAGGGTCACTATGGGCTGAAAATGACTTAACTGCAGTGAATTTAATCACAGACTCCCAGCAGCATCTAATCCAGAAACAAAGTCCAGACTGCTAATATTTTATGCAAAATCGCATAGTTGTTGTTGTTGTTAATTGCCGTGGAGTCGTAGACGACTCATAGCGATCCTATGAACAAAAGACCTGGAACACTTACATAATTTTCATCTTTTCTCCACGTTCATAGAATTTCCGGAGGCAAACAATTTACAGAAGTGGATGCCACTCCTGCTTCCAAGCTTGTTTTAATTGGAAAGCTCCACCAAACACTGTCCACCATGGGTAACCATTCTCAGATTTGACATATCAGTGTCACAGTGTTCGGCATCACACTAAACACAAGTTACCTCTGTACAGCAAATGGACAGACTAGTGCAATACCACTTAAAAGAATGTTGAAAAAATTTGTTTGAGTTTGTATTAGACTTTTGTAAATGAACTAGTGAAGAAAGCAAAACAAAACAAAACCCAGGCCTGCGGGTCACTGATTAAAATCACCCACCTTTGGCCTGTTGGCCTTTCTGTCCACTAAGTCATCAGAGTTCTTTCTCTGTTGTTGTCACTCAGTGCAAGCTCAAATTTCACATTATATCCTAACTTGCTTTTATTAATGTCCTGTGGTTTCCCAGCACTTATGTGGTAAACAGTAAACCCAATTTGCTGGCCTACAGGTGTTTTCCTGGTGGTCTGAGTCTGGAGAGCATTGACATTCCTCGGCGCATGCCATGTCTCTTGTCTTCACATCTCATTATTTTTCTGCTCCGTTGCCCTAATCTTCCACTCTGTTCTGGTTTCCTTTCCTGTCACCATTCCTTTCATGTTTCAAATACTCAGCACATGCATTTTGAGTGAATGAATGCTCCTTTCCCATATTTACATTGTTATCTTTACCCTTCCCCACCCTTTTTTGTTTTGTTTTGTTTGTTTGTTTGTTTGTTTGTTTGGGGTTTTTTTGTAACCCCAGTGCTCACTAAGCTACAGGAGAAATTTTGCTCACCATTCAGACAGATAGGGGCAGGGAATTGTATAACATCAAGATTTCTAATTATACACTCTCAAAATGTCGACAGGGATAATGAGGGTAAGAAAATCTGTCAGTGGGTGTTATGTAGTAAAAGAAAATAGGAAGAAAATCAGGGCTTTCTTATTTTGCACAAAAGAATAAAAACATGCAGTTTAGGTTTGCTTATTTTTTGTTATAAATCTTACTTGTCTTCTATTTAGTTGAGATTCGTTATGATTCTGATTTTACTTGGCCCTGTGACTTTAAGATTTTTCAAGATATAACATTTCCATTGGAAAATTTAGATAATAAACACATATGAATATTTAGCTTGAAAATATGCCTCAGAAAATAAAAGGAAACTCTTGAATTGTGCTATTGGTAAAGAATATCAATTAAACCACAGACTGCCATTTTGTCTTGCTCTGAATAAAGGCAGTCGTGAGAATTTTAGTCAATTTCATATCCATGAATACTCTTAGACTTGTATAAGACTTTGCATTTGAGCCTTGATAGAGCTGTTTTTAACCTAGTCTCAAATCCCCACACGTTCTAAAGTAAAAAGCGAACTTGGCAATGACCTTAAGATTTCATTGGCTAGAGGGGTTCTTCAGGTAAGATGAAAATATATGGTTTTCCACACACTAGATAGATGACTGCATGCAATATTTTGCTATATGAGTGAAAGTAGAATTTTTTTTTCAATATGCCAAGTTCTTTATTGGTTTCATTTCTTGCATTTGAAATACTCTTCAATGACATCCTTGGCCTGTGATTCTTTGCCATAGTCCTTAACAACTACACAACTGCAGCCAACTACTTTGTGGGGCTTTCCTTCTCAGTCAATTTTGCAGAGGCCTCCCCACTCCCCTAGTTTCTTATTATCATCAGCCTTTATCAGGTTGATTTGGTGCTCAGCACAAAGGGCCTCTACTAACTTCACATACATCGGCTCATTACAATTGGATGCACGCACACGTACATGGGCCTTGGCGCTTGTCTAAGGCTTTGGCAGCTTCGCGGATTCCACGGGCTAGGCCATCGTGGATGAGGGCAGTCTTTAGCAACTCTTGTAAAGCGGTATTAACGTCCATTACAATGCCTTCCTCGGCCATGGCGGTGGGTTACGGGTGGAGCGGAATCTTGAACACACCGGGGCCTCCACCTGCCCCCGCGGCGATGGGAGAAAAGCGAAAGTAGAATTCCTTAATTGGTGCCTATCGTATTACATTAGGTTAGATTCTATGAATCAAGCCTCTGACTTCCAGTTTGGTCAAATCTTGTATATTTTTTCGAGTTTCTGTCAGCCCTGTAAGGAGGATGTTATTTATGTTTAATTGTTTGTACTGTCCCACAGGTCAAGTGCCGTCTAGAAGGCATAGATGGGAAGACGGTTCAGACCTGAAGAGAGTCTTTAATAATACGGAGATACAGTATCATCTCTTATCAAGAATAGGAAAGAGTGAGGGGTGAGTGGCTGTTGCAATTAGAGTTCCAGCAGATACACAAAGGTCGCTTGACTCCTTAAGGGGTTCTCAATGTCTTAGTGCTGGACTAGGTATTGATGTTAGATAACATGGAAGGCCTTCAAGCACATTTCCTTATCCAGGTCCTAGTGGAAAGTTCTACTTGAAAAATATTCATTTGTTATCTCAAGAAAAACCATCAATGCAATTGCTGTGCTATCTACCTGGGACATGCTCCTGACTTTCTAGTTAGAAAACTCACAATCTACAAAACACATATGCACCTGTGGAACTCACCTGGGGGGGCTTCAGTTATAGAAAACATTTATGTGAAGGAAGTTAGAACGCTAGAACCAAGGTAAAAATTATGAGAATTAGCAAGAATACTTGAAAGAAAACCCAGATCAACTTAACTGCAGATGCCTTTGGTTTAAAAGGTGGCCACAAAGGGGTTGAATTGCACCTCTGTGATTTAGAACTATCACAAGACAGAACACAGAACATTTGAGCTACAGAGGTCAACTTCATAAGGCCCAATAGAGTGAATGAAAAACATAGTGTAGATCTTAACATGTAGTTGATTAAATATGTTGCAATCACTTGCTATGCATCAGAGAGCTGGACAATGACTAGGATGATGGAAGGAGAATTGATGTCTTTGAGCTGTGGTGTTGGAGAACAGTATTAAATATACCATGAATTGCTAAAAGAACAAACAGGCTCATCTTGAAGAGGGTTAAACTAGGCTGCTCCTTGGAGGCAAGGATTCTGAAGCTTCGTCTGATATACTTTGGACATGCTGCAAGGAGGGACCAGTCCTTGGAGAGGAACATCATGCTTGGGAGGGTGGAGGGACAGTGCAGTAGAGGAAGACTCTCAATGAGATGGATTGATTCAGTGACTAGGGTAATGGGGGTAGGAGTGTCAGAGACAGTGAGATTTACACAGGACAGAGCAGCATTTAGGGCTGTTGTACATAGGGTCGCTATGAGTCGCAAGTGACTTGACAGTACATAAAAACAACAATAAAGTAATTTATATAAGTATGCATACATATATAAATAAACACAAATATGTCTTAAACCTCACTGATAAAAATTAATGACTCCACTATGATCAGTGAATTTAGCACTAGCGGATTCATGGTCTGAATTCTGCTCTCTTGCTTATCAAAGTTTGAACTATGAATTGTATTTTCTGTCATATATTGGAGATACCTATTTGTTTACTCTTAGCTTGTTGTTGTTTGAGGGTAGGCACAAAAGAGACCAACAGTCTGTGCTTGTAGTATGGGTTTGCTCCCTAGTGTTTGAGAGTGAGGAAACAAGTGGTTCTTGTTTCTGTAGGCAGCCATTGATTTTGTGGCCAGGAGGGAGTCAGCATGGCAAAGAGTAATGTCAAGAGGAGACAAAGCAAGATTATCAGAGTCTGGTAGGACACTGTGATATCCTGCAGGAAGGGTCTTTTTTGTACGTGGATTTCTTTATATAGGAGATGGAATGTTTCCTTACCACTTAATGCAGTTTGAATATGATCTGTTTCATTTTTAGCATCTTGTTGCACATCCATAAAGAGCCCTTCAGCAAAACACTTTACTTTTCTTTATCCAGATGAACTAGAAATGAAATTTTTAAGACTAAAATCAGCTTATCTTCTGGAGGTCAAATTCAGAAAAGGCTTATTTTCTATATAAAGAGACTCTAGATGGTACAGAAACTCACGTGTGACTGTTAATCAAAAGCTCGGTGGTTCGAGACGTCCCCGAAACACCTTAGAAGAAAAACCTGCTGACGTGCTTCTGAAAAGTCATCCCTTGAGAACACTCTGCAGTAAGTTCTTCTCTGACTCTTGTGTTGTTGCTGTGTGCTGTTGAGTTGACTGTGACTCACAGGGACCCTATGCACATTGGCTCTGAATCTTGCCCTACCCTGAGTCAATCTCACTGTCTTTGATACAACCGACTCCCTTCCCATTGTCAATCCATCTCATCCAGGGTCTTGCTCTTCTGCACTGACCCTCTACCCTTCTAAGGATGATGTCGTTCTCCAGGGACTGGTCCCTCCTGGCAACATGTCCAAAGTACATGAAGATGGTACTTCAAAATTTATGCCTCCAAGGAGCAAACTGGTTTGGCCCACTCTAAGCAGGAACATATATAAGGTCACCATACATCACAGGTGACCGGACGACAACTGTTGAAATGTTACTGAAACCTTCTAAATCTTCACTTTACAGAGGAGGAAACCAAGGTTCAGAGAGCAACGTGACGTGCCTAAGGTAGCACAATTTCAACAGGACTGTGTAGTTGCAAGTTTCATGATTTTTATTATCATATTACTCGGCAAAGCAATTTTGAATCTTTATGGAAGATTTCCCTAGTTGGCAGATACTGGCTATAAATGGATTCTTAAACAGATATCAAGTAATACCCTGGGTAATCAGCATGCTTTTGCAGGGAATGAAATACTGGCTGAATATTGGGGGCACTTCCCTTATCCTGCTAATCCAAAATGATAAAAACATTCAGAACAAAGAAATTATTCAAGCCCACAGAAAACCATCATTGATCCCTTTTCCCTGCGTGGTTTGCCTCTCTATTGTAAAAATTGTTTCCAAATTCAAAAGAAGCTGTTATTAAAAAGAGAACCTCTTATTATATGAAGAACACTATATGCTGCAAATATCTCAAATTGTGTACTAAACACAGTTTCCCCAAAGAGTTAGAATAGCACAGCTATTATCAAGTCATAAGGAAAAAGAATAGCAACCCCTGAATAAATATACGGAAATTCTTATCATGAAAAGTGGCTTATTTGACTATAAACAGTGACATCTTCTAAAAAGCATTCTTTCCTTTTGTGTAAGAAACACATAAACTTGTCAAATTCTGTCACCCGCATGCCAGGAGCAAGAAGAAAATGAAAACATTGAGAGTAGACAGCACTAAAGAGCAATGTCTGAGGGAGGTGGAAGGAAACAGAAAGATGGGAAATGAAGACAAACACAGGAATCGTCTTTTGAGGTTAAAGTTGCTCTTATCTTTTCCTGTTTCAAGAAAAAGCATATTCATGGACTATGTGTGCTCAGACAAATTACATTTTCAAAGCTGAGTCGAGCAAATCTCAAAATCCACTGTTCTGCTAAATCCAGGTTTACTTTGACAGTAGCCTTAAGAACAAAACAAAGGTATGTCTCTAAATGATGAAGTAATAGGATGAAAACCCCAATAGTGACAGTACAATCTATGGGCCATTATTAATCATAAACCAAAAAAGCATTTGTTTTCTCTTACACAGGAATGATCAGGCTCAAATAATTGAATTTCATGTGTGTGTGTGTGTGTGTGTGTGTGTGTACAACATTATATAAGAACACATACAATCTTTCTAATAAGAGAAATAACATTTTTTTCTTTGAGAAAATATTATACATATTATTTTAGCACTGTGTCTAGAAGGTGACAGTAGCACTCTGATTGCAAAACACTGTACAGAGAGAATGTTACTGTATCTATGTTGAGGGAGCTCTGGTGGCCTAGAGATAGGAATCTGAAGACCACATATATGAGATAAAGGATTCCTCTTGTGTGATTGCTTAACAAAAACCTGCTGGAGGGTCAGCTATGGGTTGAGCCTAACTTGATGACACATAACAGAAACACTGGTAACCTAGTGATAAGCAGATACACTAAAATCCCCAAGGCATGAGTGTTGAATCCACAAGTTACTCTGCTGAAGAAAGATGGGCAATCTCTTCCTGTGTGACTTACTGCCTCTGAAAACCCACTAGAGCATCCCCTATTAGTTGGTTCCAAGCCAAGTAGATATATAAAAACCTGCCCCGCCCCCTTCGGTAAGCAGTTGAGGGCAAATTGTACCTGGTTATATCTTTCTTCCTTGACTGATTTTTCACCCTTCTGTTGTGTAATTTCCAGTCAGAACCAACTCATAGCTGATCTTCCTGTGAGTTCTCAGAGGTTGTAAATGGCAAAGGCGTTGATTGCCTATCTTTCTGCTGTGGAGCAGCTGGTGAATTTGAACTGCACACTCCCCCCCCCTTTTTAAAAATTAATTTTAATGAAAGTTTACAGAGACTTAGGGTTTCCATTCATTCATTGTTGCACTTTCCCCCCTCCCCACCCCAATTCACACTTCTCCTTGAAGAGTAAAAGAAAAACTCTTTCATTGTTACGCAATCCCTCCCAACAAGTCCACTCCACTGAAACCACACACTTTTTAACCAGACCGACTTCTTATCACTCTGCCACCAGAACACGCTATTAACAACACAAGTTTTAGGCGAGCTCTGGTGGCCTAGTGGCAGGAAACTGTACTGCAATCCCAGAGGTGCGCGGTTCAAATCTACTGGATGCTCTGCTGATGAAGGAGGAACAATCGTCTCCTGTACCAGTCAGATCCAATTTGACGGTACACACATAAAAAAACAAAACAAAACAAAACAATCCCACAAATTTGGTTATTAGATCAAATGCTCTCTTATCCTTTCACAGACTAGTAAAAAAGTTCTTACACTCGAATTAGAAATCCATCGTATACTTCTTTAATGATACAGATATCTACCACCATAATGTTGTTGTTGGGTGCTGTCAAATAGACTATGACTCATAGTGACCCTAAGAACAACATATTGAAGCCTTGCCCTACCTGGGACCATTCTCATGATCCCCACATGCTGGAGCCCACTGTTACGGTCACTGTGTTGATCCATCTCATTGAGGGTCTACCTTGCTTTTTCTGACACTTTACCTTTCTAAAAAGTGGCTCTGATATCCCTACAGAAAAGGGTTGAGTGTGTCAGAGATTATGAGGTTGGCGCAAGATAGGACAGGGTTCAGATCTGTTGTTCATAGTGTCACCCTGAGTCCTACCTGCCTTGATGGCACCTAGCAACAACACATAATATCCTTACAAATGTAAACATTTTCCATCCTCTTCTAGACATCTTCCATAAGGAGTAGAAGATAATTAAAGTTATCCCCGACAACTATGTTTGTTTTCTGTCTTCTATGATTGTTGGGTAAATTGGGAAAAAAAAAAAAAAGTTCTTCATTAAAATCCCCCAGAGTGGAGCTTTGGTGGCCTAGTGGCAAGAAGCTGCACTGCAATCCCAGAGGTGCATGGTTCAACTCCACCAGATGCTCTGCTAGAGAAGGGACAATCTCCTCCTGTACCAGTCAGATCTGATTTGATGGTGTACACACACATACACACACACAAAATTAAAAAGAAAAATAAAAAATCCCCCAGAGCAAACTGTTAATAAGTTACTAAATTCATACTTTGATGAGGCCACATTTCTTCAGATGGAAACTCAGTCAGTAGTGCCATAACTATTACCAGGGTCCTCTGTAATCCGGAGGGCAGGGTGGTGGGGCATCTTATTTTTAGTCAAATAGCTGTTAGCATAAGAGCTCTGCCTCGTGGTTTTGAATTATCAGGATGGTTGATACTTTGAGGAAGTGTACCTCTAACGAGTCATTTTAGGAATGATGCACATACTCCTATCTGAAGTAGGATATGTTTAAGTAATATGAGAGACATGGTGACTTTACGGCATGCTTCGCTTGGTCTTTCCAATTGATCTTTCTTGCTCATATTTAATTAAAAATCCTTCGCTAACTCTTCGAAGTCCTCCATTCAAATGCTGCTGTTTTGGCTGGGCTCTGTCCTCAGAGGTGTTTGCTCTCAGCTCCTGGATAGTCTCATGCATTTCTCTTATGTCTCCATAGACTCTCAAGTCACCTGTTCTCAGCTCTTCTCGAGCTCCAAGAATGATCCCCAGATGCCTGTTTGACAATCTAGAATCTATAATCACATTAAAAGCTATCACTTGTCAAACAGTATATCATGTAGCAGGCGGTACCCACAAATTCTGCAAAACAAACATCAGCGTGATATACAACATTCCCCCCATTTACCGAAGAGAATACTTGACGTTCAGAGAGGTCAGGTCACACAGCTGGTGGATGATAGAACTTGGATTTGATTCTATTCTAAACTTGACCAGTTGGAAACGCATGCTCTTTCCATTACGTTTACGAGTGATACCAAAAGGGATTTCAATAGCTTCTACTTTTTCACATCATCATCTATCAACCTTTTCAAATAGAAAACTTGGAATTATCCATCATTTCTTGTCATCCCCGTAACAAATCAATATACCATTCTCTTAAATATAATTTTATTCATCTCAATCCTACTGTTAAAGTTGAGCTTCTTATTACATCTTTCTTGTGCTTCTGTTTAGAACTTCCCACCATTTTCCCTGGATTTTTAACCAATTTTCTCCACCTCTGCCAGAGTCATGCCCCACCCCCCAAAAATCACATTTTACTAGTTTCTTTCATTGTTTATTTTTCCTATGCTTATATTCAAGCAGGATTTTAATGTTATTTATTTATTTATTTATTTTACTTGATAAACAATGCATGTTTTAGGGAGCTCTGATGGCCTAGTGGCAGGAAGCTGCACTGCAATCCCAGAGGTATGTGGTTTGAATTCACCAGATAATCTGCTGGAGAAGGGACTATCTCCTCCTTTACCAGTCAGATCCAATTTGATGGTGCACACACACAAAATTATAAATTATATATAAAGAAGTTATCACTGAATATTTAACCTTTAAATAGAAATACGGTACTATTAAAGAAGCATTCTAGAAAGATGAGTCTGAATGTAGACTGTGAGGAGGATTGGAAGGAGAAAGGAAGCTACAGGTTCTACACTTTGCTATATTCTTAGTATTTACATTGTGGATAAATATATGGAAGGAACATCTCTGATTTGGGACTCTGATTAAAATGAGAACATTAAGAATTTTTCTCTGATTGATCTGTGCTTTTTTTTTTTTTTTAGGTCAACTTCACCTAATCCTGGCTGCATTTCTGCTAAAATGAAGGCTGGGCCCCCGGGAACAGATGTGAGTTTATCATGTGAGCTCAAGAATAGGGACCTCTGATTTCTAATCCAGGCTGATACCCTCTTTAGCTTTGGGGAATTGAGTTGGTAAATCAGCTTTGTGGAGAGCATGGTCAGTAAATAAGCACGGACCTTTGCATTTTTCATTAGTTAATATGCTGATGTTTCTAGTGTCTGTTTTTGACAGTGCAAATGCATCTGAGTTTTGTTCTCTTCCCTTAGATTTCTATTAATAATTATCAAATTAGGTTAATAAATTTATTGATGATGTTAATCAGCTTTTAGAAAATCTGAATCAGCTCATTTAATTTATTTATTTATGTTTGGACAAAGTTTAATTTCAGGTATTTTAAAAAGTTTTCCAAAATCTCAACATGACATGGACGACACTTTCAAGTTCCTTGTCTCCAGTTGGAACATAGAGAAATCCATCATAATTTTGATATATGCATGAAATATTTGTCATTATTATGTGTTGTCAAGTCACCTGTGACTCGATAGTGACCCTATGTACAACTGCGCTGAACCCTTCCCTGTCCTGAGGCGGTCTCACTGACTCAGACCCACCTATTCCCATCGCCCCAGTCACTGTATCAATCCATCTCATCCGGGGTCTTCCTCTTCTGCACTGTCCCTCCACCCTTCTGAGCACGATGTCTTTCTCCAAGGATCGGTCCCTCCTGGCCACATGCAAAAGTATGTGAGATTGAGCTTCAAAATCTTAGCCTCCAAGGAGAAACTTGGTTGTACCCTCAAATTAGTAAGATATATACATTTAAATATTTTGAGAGGATTTTTTATAATTTATTGTTCTTGTGATTAGATGCTATTTGGTCAGCTATAACTTACAGAGATCCTCAGAACAACAGGTCTGAAAACCTTGCCCTATCTTATGCCATCATGAGCTCTGAAACGCTCCAGCTCATTGGTACGATAATTGTGTCAATCTATCTTGTTGAAGGTCTACTTCTCTTTTACTGATTCTCCATCTTTCCCAGTATATATCTATCTCTATCTCTCTCCCTATACCTATTCTCTCTCTCTCTCTCTCCTATCTATCTATCTATCTATCTATCTATCTATCTATCTATCTATCTATCTATCTATCTATATCTATCTATCCTGACAATATGCCCAAGGTATGTGAGATGCAGTTTCACCACTCTTATCTCTAAGGAGCACCTTGGATGCATTCTTCCGTGACAGATTTTATTTGTTCTCTTGACAGTCCATGGTATATTCAATACTTTTCACCAACACCACAATTCAAAGGCATCAATCCTTTTTCATCTTCCTTATTTTTTACCCAAAATTCAGATGCATATAAAGCAATTGAATAAACCGTGACCTAGATCATGCCAGTCTTTAAATGGATATCTTTGCCTTTTAGCATTTTGGAGAGAGCCTTGAGAGCAGACATTTCCAATGCAACATATCTTTTGATTTCCTCGCATAGCTACCACGAGTGTTGATCAAGTATACAAGTAAAATGAAATTGTTGACAGCTGCCATCTTTCCTCCCTCTATCATGATGTTCCTTATTGGTCCAGTGGTAAGGATTTTTGTTTCTTGGTGTTGATATGCAGTCCACATTAAGGCTGTATGATGTCATCTTTGAACTTTTGCTGCTAAGCGCTTCAAGTCTTTTTCACTTTCAGCAAGGTTGTGTCATCTGCATAAGTAGGGTGTACATGACTATTGCTGTAATCCTGATGTTACATTCTTCTTTTTATAGTCCAGACTCTAAAATTACTTGCTCAGCCCACAGACTGGATAGTAATGGAGAAAGGACACAATTCTGTTGCACATTTTTCTTGATTTTAAACTATGACATTTTCTTTTGTTCTGTCCCAACAATGGCTTTTCGAGTAACTGTTCTAGGATTTCTGTTCTTCTTAATGTTACCTTTAATTTATTATGGTCCACACGGTCAAATGCTTTTGTATCAACAAAGCACAAGTAAACACATTTCTAGTATGATCACCTTTCAGCCACGACCCATCTGACATCAGCAGGAATATCTCTAGTTTCAAGGTGTCTTCTGGACTCCTCTTGGATTTCTGGAAGTTCTCTGTTGATGCACTGTTTCTGAAATATCTTCAGTAAGATTTTACTTCCATGTAAAGACATTGTTTATGAAATTGCACATTCTTGGATCACCTGTTTTGTAATATTAACATGGCCAATAATAATTTCTACCCAAGTTCATGCCAATTCATAGTTACTCAATTGCTGTCAGAGGCGATTTGTCCCCATATTATTTTCAGTGATTGAGATTTTAGAAGAATATCACCAGACCTTTTTTCCTAGTTTCCTATGAATGGACTTGAGGCTTTAACTTTAGGTTAGCTTCTGGATGTGTTAACCATTTCCATTAGATTTGACTTAACAGTGAAATTAATTTGATGATGTATCATTTGGAAATTTTGCTAATATAAATCGAAAAACCTTAATGCAATGTCAGAATACTTACAATGTCAAAATTATTATTATTATTATTTCAAAACAGTAAAACAAAACAATAACGGAAAGAATTTTACTGTTTATATTCTATCTTGTCCTTGAAAGAGCATATTAGGAAAGATATCCAAATGATCCACAGCATTTAAAGAAAGGTGAACTCTTTGGCTACTGTGCAATGCAAATTACTTCAGAGTAGCTTTGCAGAACTCTGGGGGTGGTAATTTAGCCTAATGGGAACTTAATAACTCATATTAAACACATTACTAAACTGATGCCTTGCTTACAGTAAATTAGAGCCAATGAAATTATAAATCACTTATTAAAGAAAAAAAGAATTATCTTCTTGAATTAAATTTGAATCTTCTCTTAACTAAGAAACAGCAGGTATGAAAAAAAACAAACCTCGTTGTCTGTAAATGAATTCCAATCAGGATTTGTATTCATGTTGGGACACCAAGCAAACTGCTAATTCAAGCAACCCGTGCCTTTCACGGAATTCCATAATCTTGTAAATGTGAACAGACAGTTCTTGGTTACGTACCGAACCACATACGCAGTGATCACAAGGCCATATTCTTCATGACCAAGGATCACATGTGTGTAATTCAAAATACGAGAAAGTGTACTACCCAGAAATTGTGCTCAATCACTTCACAATAATAATGATTATAAATGGATTTAAATAAATAAAAATAACAATTATTATGACACAGATCCTACAGAACCATAAAGTATTCCAAAACTCAGATTATGAATAAATACCTTTTCAGTGATGCCTAAAAACAAAGCATCAAAGGTTTTGCTTTTTTGTTTTGTTTTGTTTGTTTTGGTGCTTTTGAGTCAAGTATACAACACTATGAACACCAGGTCTAAATCTGTCCTGTCTTGTACCATCCTCACTATTTCTCACACACTGAAGTCCATGGCTTTAGTCACAACATCAATCCATCTCACAGAGGGTCTTCCTTTCTTTCACTGACCCTCCACCCATATAAGCATCATATCCCTTTCAAGACTGCATAGTGGAGTAGACCTAGGGGGAGGGATTGTAAAACAATGAAAGAATTTTACTTTCAAAGAGAAGAGGGTACTGGGGAGGGAGGGAGGCGTGGGCAAGGAGAAAAGTGCAACAATGAATGAATGGAAATCCAGAGTCTCTGTAAATCTTCATTTAAGATTAATAATAATAATAATAATAATAATAATAATAATAATAAAAGAAATAGCCTCTCCTAGCAACATGTCTAAATTATGAAAGACAAAGCTTCACCATCCTTGCCTTCAAGGAGCACGTCAGTTGCACCTTTTCTAAGACATCCCTGTTCATTCTTTTGATAGTCCATTGGACATTCAGTGTTCTTCTTCAGCACCCCATCTTAACCGCATACATTCTTCTTCTGTCATCCTTATTCTTTGTCTAGTTCTCAGATGCATAGCAAGTAATGGGAAGAACCATGTCCTGAATCAGGCACACCTTAGTACCTTAGTCTTCAAACTGACATCACTCTTCTTCAGTATTTTGAAGTGGTTCCTGATAACAGACATGCCTGAAACCACCATTACTATATTCTTACATAGCATAGAGAGGATTAGCCAGGAGATTTCTAAGATGCCATTCAGTTCTAACTTCTGGCTTATTTTCTTAGGAGCAGTTTGCTTCTTAGTAAGAAACTAGCTAAGCATGAAATGCTAATTAAAATTTTGATTATATAATCCTCATTCACTCATCACTGTAGCATCAGAAGGGATTCTTTTTTTTTTTTCCCCAGGATCAGATTTAATCGAGGAGATATGACCTGTATAAACGAAATTTTCTTTTTTTTAATTTTAATGAAAGTTTGTGAAGAACTTGACTTTCTAGTCATTCATTGTTACACATTTTCTTCTGTCGCCCCTCCCTTCAGTTTGCTTTTTTCTTTGGGAAAAAGTTCTGTCATTGTTATACAGTCCCGCCCCGCCCCAGACCATTTTACCATGCAACTCTTATTCTGGACTCCTGTCATGCCAATAATATCTAATCATATATTCCTTTTATACAGTTCTTTTATCTGTTTCAATGCCATGTATTTTATTTATCCCCTCTTATCTATTCCCCCCCCCCCAATCCCTATATCGGTCCTGTTCTATAACAGTGGCACTATGCAGTATTTGTCTTTTTGTGACTGAGATATTTCATTCAGCATAATGTGCTCCATGGTCACCATTTTGTATAATATTTCATGAGTTCTTTGTTTTTCAGTGCCGTATAATATTCCATTGTACTAATATACCACAGCTTCCCTATCCATTTGTTTGTTGATGGGCGCTTGGGTTGTTTCCAACTCTTTGCTATTGTGAACAAAGCTGCATATATCTGCTTGGACCTTCTAAGAATCAAATCCCTATGCACATGCAAAAACTTCTCCAACAGGGTAAAAAGGGAAGCCCCAGGCTGGGAATATAAATTCTATATATAAGTCATATATATATATGACTTATATATAGAATTTATAGAATACTGGAATGCCACAACAAGATAAAGGTAAACAACCCAATTGCAAAATGGGCACAGGATATGAACAGACACTTCACCAAAGAAGAGACTCTTAATAGACCCTCCAGAGGGTTTTTCAGAAGGTATAAATTACAGGCAAGGAAAATACCTTCTCTCTCAGAGAGGCACCGCCTTTGGTTATAGGTGCAGCTGCTTACAGAGGTTACGACCAGAGCTCCCTGTTACAACACTGCCACTGTTGTTCATTGTAGCTGAGTCAGCATCTCCTCCTACCTGCCCCGCCAGTGGCTGTTCAGAGGCTCTAAATCATTGCATGGGAGAAGATTTCTGATCTCATCTATGGTGTAGCTGGTAGATTTGAAGCATGTGCCTTTGGGTTGACTGCATGACTCCTTACCCTGAAGCCACCAGAGCTATATTAAATGAAGATAATACACACAAAATTTTTAAAATCTAGCTTTAGTCTATTTTTTTTTCCTTTCTTTTTTTTAAATTTTTTAAATTCTTTTTTGTGTGCGTGTACCGTCAAATCAGATCTGACTGGTACAGGAGGAGATTGTCCCTCCTTCCCCGGCAGAGCATCTGGTGGGTTCGAACCATGCGCCTCTGGGATTGTAGTTGCAGTTCCTTGCCACTAGGCCACCAGAGCTCCCCTAGCTTTAGTCTATTTCAAAGTGTTAAAGTATATTTAAAGTTTTATCGGTTACTTTTTAGAAAGGTGAATAGATGACTGTACCTAGTTTTCAGATTTTCTTAGAGATCGTATTATGGAGGATTCATTATTTTAATTATCTTTTCATCGTGAGTAGGCTGAGAGGGAGGTGGAGAAACTCTAAGAGACTGGTGGTCATGGGATCATATCAACTATTTCTCTGATTCGGTGTAGAGAAATGGATGAAGATGAAAACAAAAGCCCTTGAGGACTGTGGTTCTAGTGATCCTGTGACCAACAGATGAGAACCTTGTTCTATCCTGAACCATCTTCACAACCTCAGCCACGCACGAGGAACTGTGTCACTGTGTCAATGAATCTCATCGGGTATGATATAGGTATTTGAAAATAGTCTATGCCAAATTAAGTGCACTGCATTTTATTAACCCTTAAAACACCCCACACTCTTAATACCCTGGTTACTTTTAAAATTATTACTAGAGACTACCATCAATCAGTTATCAGTGATGTTTTTAGGCTGACTCAACTGAATTTATTACAAACAATGCCATAGAAAGAGGCTTCTCTACCACTGTGTTGAGCTGCAAAAGGTCAACAGTTGGAGTTTACACGAAGCTTTGGACAGAAAGATGGTCAGTCTCTCTCTAAAAAGCTTAGCATCTTCAGAAAGCAAATGAAAGAAGGAATTGATTTGCCTGCAGTGCATGTTTCCCTGATCTCTAAATACACTAAAACATCATGACAAAAGGTAAATTTTGAATTAGGGAGAGTCTAACACTCCTGAATAATAAAATACTTCACTTCCAAACCTGGCAGGTAGAGAACTATGAATTCCAGGCTGGGAGAGTCTAAGGAGAATGGGTCATTGCCCCTTCACACTATGCCTCTTGGTAATTCTATCCCAGTGTTCTATTACTTGTTTGGCTTTGTTCTTTGAATACATGTATATTGTTTATCCTTTTATTTGCTAAAATCCTAGTCTTTCTTGCTGGAAGATCTCTCTTGATTTCTTACCTAGTATTCTAATAAGTATAATAGGAAATGCCTGCTGAACAAAGATCCATGTAAACATATTCCACACTTGTCCTGCCTTGCTTCCAGGCAAAATGACAAGCTTGAAAGAACCTGGAGCCCAACGCCACAGAGTGCTTCCCCGCCCCCTACAAGCCAAGGAGAAATGCGAGGGATCTGGGCTTTTGGTTGATGGGCATCAGGCCTGCCTCAGCTGTCAGAGACCCAGCTGTTCAGTTTCCTCCTCAGCGATCCTGCTCGGGTGCCCTCCAGCTAGTTTGCTCCCTGATAAGGTCCAGTGGAAAAGAGCTGAACACTTGGCTTCTAACATCAAATGCAAAACAAATTTCACAACAAATTGCATTTTCAGCGTTGCCTGATGCCGTACGATTAAACGGGCTGAATTTGTTCTAGTCCACTAACTCAGAAGACATCATGATGGAACAGTTTCTCCTGGTGACTGTTAAATGCTAAAGCAGTTAGGGGAGATGTTTTTTTTTAGTGTCTATTACAAAGCAGAGGGGGAGGGGAAGGAAAGCTGATCAAGCTTATTAGAAATGCTCAAGTCGGAGAAAACAAATCAAGCGATTTTCCCCATGAGGAAAAGTGCCCACGAGACCCCTCCATGGCTTTTAGTAGATGTTTTTTAAAAAACGTGAACACAAAAAGAGGGGTTAAAAACCGTAATATTTCTATCTGGCACTTCAATCTTTTCAAAACCCTGTACAGATATAATATATAGTCAAATGATACTGTTAGCTACATCTATATACTGTTCACAAGATAGTTTTTACTAATTGCACAGGCTCACTCATCAAATCCTCTCACTCAGCCTGTGTGATACAGTCTAACACTATTACTTTATACAGATGGAAAAAATAAAGCACAGGAAGGCTAAGTAACTTCCGCAAGACACCACAGCTAGAAAGTGGCGTAGCCTGGATTTAGAGCTCTGTTCTTAGACTCCATAACCTGCTGTCTCTTGAAAACACCTATCTTTGATGTTGATTCAAACACAGGGCCACTGTTTGGCTTCACTTTTGTGGGAATGATAGGATTTCAGTGAGGAATCAGTTTGACTGCCCACGTGAGTATTACTCACAAAAGCAAGTGGGAAATCAGTCCTTTTATTTGGAGGAAGGGAATTCTTTTCAAGATCATCCACTGGTGGGAACTGTTTAATGTCTGCTTCTTTGTGTCCCGTCATGGACTCCTCCGTTGTGGGAGGCAAGCTTGCTGGTATGCCATGGAATACATATTTATATTTATTCAGCAGGACAATTATGGAGCTGCAGGGAAATGGAATTTGCCAGTTTGCCATTTAATGAAAAACTCAGTCCTGTGTAGTAGAAGGAAAAGAAAACATCCTCCTTGTAGCACAGGGTTGGGTAAGAAGCAGCTGTGTTAACACGTAGGAAAGTGTATTCTAAAGTGGAAGGCGTTTCCGTGGGCTAGAAGGTAAACTGTCTACAGGCTGGGGTCCGAGGGACAGGGAGGACACTGGGTCTGTTGGTGCAGGAAGTTATTGCTTTAGGATAGTAGGGCCAGATAATTGAGCAGAAATGTATCAAGCCATTCTGTTGCGATGAATGGAGCAACAAGGCGTTTCCTTCATAAGAAGGTAGGCAGCTCCTCAGAAGCTTGCATGAGAAGGACATTAATTCCATAAAAATCATCTTCTTGGGTTCAATCATTCCTTTATAAACATAGTACCCATAGTTTTGTCATTCATGCATTTATTTCTTGATCTGCATGTTCATTCAACAAAACGTTAATCAGAAACTTCTGTGTCAGGTCTTTGGGTTCAATATCATTAACAGTAAAATGGCACAAAGTCTGTCCAGAAGGGGTCAACAGTCTAGTGGAGGGGTCAGATTAACAAATTAATGATCCGCTAGGTCAGATCCAGGCACATCCACAAGCTGTTTTGGAGATAATCTGTCTTCAGCCTTGAGTGTATGTATATAGCGAACTAGGAGTCTAGGATGGAATGATTAAAAAAACCTAAAAAACAACTTTGATGTCAGCCTTTCTGACTTAGAATGATTCTTCTCCTTGCAGGCCATATGGTCTAGAAAGTCACTGTTAAACTTCTAAATCTCAATTGATTCACTTTCTAAATGGGAATTATAATAGATTCACACGATAGATTTGTTATGAAAATTACATGTATTTGTGCCAATAAAACCAAATCTAAACGCACAGACATTTAGTTAATTCTGATTCTCAGCAACCCTACTGGACAGAACAGAACTGCCACTCTGGGTTTCTGAGGTTGGAAATGTTGATGAACTGTCCATGTTTCTCCCATGGTGCAACTGGTGGATTTGAACAGCTAACCTTTTGGTCGACAGCCTCATGCTTATCTCACTTTTCTACCAGTGTTCCCTTTTCTAATATACTCAATTCTTAAATATCTAATCACAGGCAATCCTGACAAAACATTCTCTGGAGCCATGTTTCAAAAAAAATCAAATCAATGATTCCAACTTCTAGTGATTCTCCATCTAGTTTTTGAGGCTGGGAATCTTAATGGGAGAAGCTGGTCTCTGATTTTTCTCCTGCGGAATGGCTACTGATTTTCCAGTTAGACGCCTGACATATAACCACTCCTCTCCGAAAGTCACCCCACTAAGGACACATCCCATCACTTTAGCCTAATTCCTCTTTGCGTTTGTTCTGCCTGTACAGACAGCACTCCTCATATGTTTGCTCATTAAACACCCTGAGTCTTTCCTTTCAGAGAGAATTACACACACTTATTCACCTCTTGCGTCCGGTCACTCTTTCTTCTTGTTGGAAGGAAGCATGCATTCCATGGGTTCACAGCTGCTTGTTGCATATCAGTTTTGCTCACATGGGATGATCCCTGTAGGTCAGGGAAAGGACTATACCAGTGTCTGTCATGGAAGAGCTGTCATAGAGCCAGGGGCAAAGCAGTCTAAACCAAAGCCAAATCCATGGTCACTGAGTCGATTCTGACTCATCATCACACTCCAGGACAGAGTTGGGCTCCTCGTAGATGACTCACAGTCATCCTGTAAAACAGAGTGGAGCTCCTGGAGTTCCCAAGGCTATGAGTGAGTACTTACGGAAGCAGGCTGCCACCACTTTTCCCTATGGAGCAGTTACGGGGTTCAAACCACCGACCCTCTGGTTATCAACTAAATGCTTTGAACATAAATATTATCAAAGTTCCTGGAAAACACACACACACACACACACACATTTAAACTCACTCCCCTGAGTTGGTCCTGACTCCGAGACCCACCCTCAGGCTTCACAGGCTCTAAAATGGGAAGAAGATGCCCCATCTTTCTCCCATGGAGCCACAGGTGTCCCCAAATCTCAGGAGACCGCACAGTAAAAGCTTAGCCAATGATAGAGAGAGCAAAGCACCTTTCAGAAAATGGCCTGTTATACCTTCTAGTCCTCCTGACCATTCCAAACAGCAGTTATAGTGGTTACGCGTTCAGCTGCTAGCTGAAAAGGGTTAGAAGTCCAGACTCACCACTACTCTATGACAGAAAATCTTCAATCTGCTTCTGTACAATGACAGCCTTACAAACCCCATGGGCAGCTCAGCTCTGTCCCACAGGGTCACTGGGGGTCATCCTTAACCAGACGTCAACAAGATGGGCCAGTCTCAGGATTCTCTTCAAAATGTCAAAATTGTGCTGCTTTTTTATTTCAATATACTCACCCCACCCCCCATACTGGGATTACACAGAGGTCTACGTGTATTGCTGCTTTTCCTCTATTATACATCATTACAAAAAAAAAAGTTTAAATGCTAAAACAAAAAAAGTGGCCTCCACCTCCACTTAAGACCTCCTCATTGATTTTAACCCTGCATCTTTCTTCCACAGTAGCAAAATAGAAGCCAGCCTTATTCTGTCAAGGAAGATCAAATTGCCTTTCTAATATGAGTGTGTCTGATTGTGTGTTTTTTTTTTCTTTCTCTTGTGGTCAGTTGCTGAGTCATACACGCAGAAGCTAAATCTGCTGGTAGCGTGCCTCACAGACGTGGTGAGGCTGGTGAGGATTGTAAACAAATCCAGGGCATTTGTCTTCAGTCGTAGGATCAGTGTTATTCTTCTGGTCTGAGAGTCCAGCAAAGAGCAGGTTCCCCACTGCCCGGCATGCTGGCCAATGAGCAGAGGGAGTGAAAACACTGACAGCAAGCGTGACATCCCAGCTTCTCCAGAGGCAACGCTGTACCTGCCCCAAAGCATCATCTTGGCATCTCCTGCATCCAAGGACCCAAAAAAGCCAAAATTACAGTGTTTTATTTGCATCTCCCAGCTGTTGAATTGCAGGATACAAAACATTTTATCACATAACAAAACAATAATAACAAAACCACCAGGAAAGAGGGGGATGAATGGGTATATGATTTCTCCACTAACCCTTTGAACAATATCTCCCTTTCCATATCTTACGTGTTTTGTTTTTTGTTTTTTGTTTGTTTTTTTTTTTTCAAAAAAATCACATGGTCATGGTGAAGGCAGAAGCCATGTTTGTAAAATCTAAAAAGACAGGCCTGGAAATCTGATACAAACAAATATGTTCCTTCTTGAACACTCTGAGAACACAGTCTGCCCCCAACCTGTGGGCAGTGTCCATGAGTGTGGGACTCTGTTCTGCTCATTACGTTCGTACTCTGCCTGACACTAAGACCCTGTGTCCTCACTACTGCCCAGTCCAGTGACGTTCCCGTGACACATGAAGTAGAAAGCCAGGTCTTTCTTCCTGATTCTCCCTCACCTGGTAGTTCCATTGCAGCCTGATCAGCATTCCATATCTTATGTTTTAATAAGTATCTGATTATGGCATGAGTACATATTCATGAGAATTGCTTCTTTAGATTTTAATTATAAATAAAAATTAAGTAAAAAAGAGGAAATGAAGATAGGTCACATAAAGTTGTGGGTTGATGGAAAGCATTTAAAATCATCTGGAAGATTTGAAACTGTTTGACAAGAATTTTTGGAGGAAAGGAAGGTCTGGTGTCCTAGTGGCAAGAAGCTGACTGCAATCCCAGAGGTGCGTGGTTCAAATTCACCAGATGCTCTGCTGGAGAAGGGGGGTAATTTCCTCCTATACCAGTCAGAACTGATTTAATGGTATACACACACAAAATAATAAAAATTTTAAAAAAGCATTTTTGGGCGAAAAATATCCTTTAAATTAACAGATTGACAACTACAGCTGATTCTGTTTCTTCAGAGTGTCCTCTGCTTTAAAAATACATAGAAGAGATTAGGTTTTGGGAGCCACTTTGTTAAAAAATACCAAATTTCACAGATTATTTACTTCTTAATGGCATTGCATCTTCTGATATCTATTAAAGAACTTGATAGCCAGGAAACAAACATGTCCTTAAATATCTGAGCAAAGGTGGATAATCCCTTATACGCTTAAAGCAGTCAGTCGTTCTGTTTGTCGCTCTGGTGGTGGTGTCAGCAGAGAACTGCCCTGCCAACCCAGAGGACATTCCAGTGGGCGGTTAGACTCCACCAGCCTCTCTGAGGGAGAAAGATGGGAAATCTCCTCCCACATGATTTACGGTATTAGAGGGTCCGCTATGTTCTGAAGGCAATGAAAGACTGAATGCAGAGAAAGGTACAAATCCTTCCCATCGAGTTAAACACCAAACCACACTGTAGTCCAGAAAAACAGCCTTGGTATTGTAGTATGTCATGTGATGGCATGATAACTGAAAGGTCAGCAATTCGAGGCCACTTGTTGCTCCTTGAGAGAGCGAGACGGGCAGTATCCTCCCATGAAGCTCCACAGTCTCAGAAACCTAATGGAGGGTTGCGGTGAGTAGAACTTAAAGTGACAGCAGAGGGTAAAATAGAGATCATGCTTTCTATGTTGAACAAGACAAAAGATATGCACGTTATTAATGCAATTCACTTGATTCTAAAGGAAAACTGAATGTATTACAGAGAAAGCCGCTATCAACATTGAACTTGACTCTCTAATACAAAATTTGTACAGTAGGCTTCAAAAATCCTTTGGATTTTGAGAGAAGATCTTCACCCTGAAACCCACAGCGTCCCTTTTCAGCAGGAAGTAGCTAAGAGAACACGCCATCCCCTTTTCCTTATGACTCAGGGTGAAGTCTCTCTCAGGGAGGAGTGATAGGGAATGGCAAAGGACACACTGACAAAGGAGATTAATCAGAACTGGCTTTGACAAGCACTGTGGTAACTGGACAATTAAAACAGACATTCGGGGTGGGGGAAGAAGAATGAACTGGGGAGGAGGGTAGAGAAAACAGTGCAAAAATGAATGAATGAAAACCCAAAATCTCTGTAAATGTTCATTAAAACTAATAAAATTTAATAATAAAAAATATCCTTTGGAAGAATTTTCTGTGAAGCTGGCTCAGAATGCTAAGCTCCATATGCACACCCATATTTATCGCAGCTTTGTTCACAATATCAAAGAGTTGGAAACAATCCAAGTGCCCATCAACAAATGAATGGATAGAGAAGCTCTGGTATATTCACACAATGGAATACTACGCTGCATTGAAAAACAAGGAACTCATGCAATATTATTCAAAATGGGTGACCCTGGAGGACATTATGCTGAGTGTAATATCTCAATCACAAAAGGACAAATATTACATAGTGCCACCATTGTAAAATGGGACTGACATTGGGCTTTGGGGGAGACTGAGAAAGAGGGGATAAATAATGTATATTGCATTGAAACATATGAGGGAAAGAACTGTTTAAAAGGAATGATTAGGTATTATTGTCATGACAGGAGTCCAGAATGAAGGCTGCATAGTGGAGTGGACTTGGGGGGAGGGACTGTAGAACAATGAAAGAATTTTTCTTTTACTTTTCAAAGAGAAGAACAAACTGGAGGCAGGGAAGGGTGGGCAGGGAGAAAAGTGCAACAATGAAAGAATGGAAATCCAAAGTCTCTGTAAACTTTCATTCAAATTAATAATAAAAAAAAGAATTCTAAGCTCCACCCAAAGGGATACAGCAGTTGTGCACATGAGGGAGGGTCCACACGGGCTACTGCGAGTTCTAGCTCCTCCACTCTAGGCCAGAACTGGACATCTAAACATTTGCAGCCAGAGACTGGAACTACAGCAGAAGAGGACCTTTTGTTCTCTATTTTGTCACCAGCTTCCCCACCCCCAAATGATATGCAAAATAATATTTAAGTAAAGAAATCATGTTTGAAATAATCTTGGAAAACTAAAAATGTGAAAGAATCTTGGAAAACTAAAAATGTGAAAGAATCAAGTATAAGACACTAAATTAGGAGGAAATGAGAGAAAAACCACACTACCTGGCTTTCCCCTTCTTATTGTTAGGTGTTATTGAATTGATTGGAACTCATAGCACATCCGTGTGACAGAGTAGAATGGTCCCACAGAATTTTCTAGACTTCAATTGTTACAGAAACAGATCTCCAGGTCTTTTCCCCAGGGATCATCTGGTGGGTTTGAACTGCCAACCTCTTGGTAATAGCTGAGCACTTA
The DNA here is from genome assembly GCF_000299155.1 of Elephantulus edwardii. Classification (NCBI taxonomy): domain Eukaryota; kingdom Metazoa; phylum Chordata; class Mammalia; order Macroscelidea; family Macroscelididae; genus Elephantulus; species Elephantulus edwardii. The sequence goes on along the minus strand of NW_006399764.1, from coordinate 23,183,689 downwards.
ACCTTTGTGCTTTCAAGCGCCTGCTTTTCAGTTTTTGGATACAGATTAACCATGGAGGAGCACATCAACTTCTGCTTGAAGTTTTGGCTTTTTGGCTTCTTTTTTAAGCTATTACAAGAAATACTCATATGTAAGTAATCCCTGCACTTGTTGAGAATCCTATCCTTGGCACTTATTATTCCAACACAAGACAAATTTCTTTGAGGGTAGTGCTAGGAAGCGCTATCAACAAATCTTGTCAAGTAGAGGCCAATATGGCAGTTAAATTAGCCCTTGTGGTTAGCATATTTCATTCCAATGGCCCCATTTTAATTTGCCTGTTTTTTTTTTCATTCTGCAGTGCATATTATGTTCATTAGAAACTGCTTCTGGTAGTTTCTGGAAATAGATGGGATTTTTTTTTTTAAATTACAAAATGACATGATAGAATACAATGGTGAACATTTCCATAATGGAGAAATGCTCTGAATTTGGCACTGCTTCCCAGTCATTCACAAGTTTGGTGAAACGCAGATATTGATGTGGTTAGTGGTCGTGGGATGGGGCCAGTTGCAATTTACAAGTACCATAAAATGCTCAAACTTTGTGTCCCACATGGATCACTTAAACAAATTTCCATTTCATAAAATAGGTTTGTACCTTTGTCATCCCTGAGAGATTCTTTCCAGGCATATTATTGAACAGATCCCTGCAGCTTTCTCTGAAGAGGGACCACAATTTATTTCCTTGACATTTGCTGATTGATGACCTGGTCTGTGTGTAAGAACGTAGGGGGATGGTAACTGGCTACAGCCAGAACAGCTGCCTTCATATTTCACAAAGTGAAAGACCTGGAGCAACAGCCCCTAGTTGCCTCCCTCTCCCAGCTCAACTACCAGAGTGGGAGGGGGTGACAGAGGCTATTGTCCTTGAATTGAGCAGGTGGAGATCTTCAGCTAAGCAGTTTGGAATCCTTATTCTTGAGCTTTCAGGGAATGGCCCAAGGATTTACTTTATTAGCTGGAATAATGTATTCATGAACAAGAATATACTGTATTATCATGGAGTCCTAGCAGCATATTGAGTTACATGTTGGGTTGCTAACAGAGGGGTTGCTGGTTCAAATGATCTAGTCTTTCTGTGAGAGAATGATGAGACATCCTGCCCATGTTCAGATTTACAACCTCAAAACCTGGGGACTGGAGAGTGTCCATGAGTCAGAACCAGCTAGAAGGTAGAGGGGCTGTGTTTTGGTTGTTGGTAAAATAAGAAAGCATCTTGTGTTTGGTTCAATCTAAACAACGTTGATACACTAGGTAGTCTGGATAGTGTTTGGAGCAACAATTGAGACTCAATTTATGCCCTGCTCATACCAGCCTACGAAGTATTTACCTTCATGTCATCAGTTGAAATGTGTCAATGAATATGACAGATCAAAACTACCACATCTAATGTCTGTCAAATGAATGAGTAGAAGACAAATAAAGGAAATTACAAAGCACCCCAACATACACCCTCTGCTGTTTATGGTTATGACTCAGGGTGACCCCATGCTTGTACAAGTAGAAATGTGATTTATAAGGGTTAGTGGCTACTTCTAAAGTACACCATCAGGATTCTCATACAAACTGTCCATGGGTAGAATCAAACCTCTAGCCTTTTGGTTAGAAGTCAAGAAAGTTAACTGTGATTCGTATTAGACTCTAGGGCAGTGCTGTCCTTGCAATATTAGCATCTCCTGAGAGCTTGCTATAGTCATTATATTGTTAGGTGTTATTGAGTTGACTCTGACTAATAGGACACTTGAGTTTTGTTTACTTAATAGTAAGAAATTGTGCTGTTAATCGGAAGTTGCACAGTTCAAATTCACCAGCTACTTCATGGGAGAAAGACAGGCAATCTTCTTCTGTGCAAATATTTTTTGAAAACCCTCCGGAGGGCCAGCTATGGGTTCTTTCTGACTTGATGTTGAACAAAGATAACAAGAGGAACCCAGGTACAACAAAACAAAATATTGACCAAACTTATGACATGCTCATAGCCCTTGTAATGTTTCTGTACACTGGTACAGCCGCTGGATTAATTCATCTTGTTGAAGGTCTTGGTTGTTCCTACTCACACACTGATACAATATTTTTCCAAAGTAACTCTTATTATTTTCTGATTCAGAATAAGTAATGCCAGTACATTTCAGCTCATTAATGTTTATTTAAAAAATGCAGAATTCCAAACCCTATTTCATATATACTGAATCAGGACCTGGATTTTGACAAGATCTTAAGCTAATTTATATGGACATTATAATGTGAGGAAACTGTTACAGAATATGCAAGAAAATGAAAGATTAATCTACTGAATTGTAGCTTGTTTCCACAACTGAAACTGGTAAAGTCACCTATTATTAATGCCAGTTTGGTTAAGATAGATTTAACCTTAAAATTAATTAGAAATTGTATTGTTATTTAGACAAAAATTAATCTATTGATTTGATTTTGATGCCTAATACTTTATTAGTATAAGCCATGATGGATAAAATAAATCAATACACAGAAAGTTGAGGGGAAAACCCCCTCCAATTATGACATAAAATAAAACTGGTTAATTGTACCATTAGCTTAAAACATGCTATTCATCTAAGTGCTCTGTGGTTAAAATGGCACTATTTTTTTGAGATAAATAACACTTAAACTAAGCATATATTTTCTAAAACACAGAGAGTATGACATTACTTATAATGGAATTTTCAATTATGTAGCATTTCTAAGCAACTGCTAAAAAATTTATTCCATAATGTCAAAAATGTAAAATTATGCCCACAAAGTCTAGTATTTTGGCACACTCCTGGAAAAGTGTTTAGTAAATCAAAAGACCTTCTTATGACTGACATTTATAGGTCCTACCATAGATTTCCCTAATATTCTGCCTAACACTGAAATGAAATAAGCAAGAGAACATAATTTTCTCTGTCAATAAGAAAGAAAAAGATAATATCCTACGATCAATGTTCAAAATATTAGCACTAAAGATCACTGAAAATAACAGACAGACATCCTTTAGATTATAGATTGAAGTGAATGGCAGATAAAACTGACATATTACTCACTGTGGTAATGTATGAGCACCTGAAGGAACATATTTTAACACTAGCATATATTCAGGGTTAATTGTTTTCAGTACAAAATTTAAATTTATGCCTGAACTCTTAATGAATCCTTTACTAAAAGGCAATGCAAATAGATAATGGGATGGCTTGCATTATTATTATTTGAACTTCATTGTGTTTCCAGATTATGCTGTGAATTCTTGACTTTCTAAAATGCAAATATATATTTGGGTTGTTATTTTTTTTTTTCCTTAGTAACTGAACTTTATTTGTTACAACCTTTGTGGTTGGGTTGTTATTTTTTTTTTTAAATTGAGCTTCTGTGCAAAGTTACAATAATTTCTATTTTTTAAGAAAGATGAACACAGTGATGCCAGGATAATGAAATAATACCACATCATCTTTTTCTTTGCATCTTTACAATATGACTCAAAGCAGGCAGATATTTTGGGGAGAGCCCATTGAGCAATTGAAGAGTTGATCTGCTGAGGGGAGGTGGTATCACCATGTCATCATATACTTCATGGACTTGTACACCATAAGGCATGGTATCTAATCCCTCCCAAGTGTGATTATTTTATGTAAACCACACCCCACAGAGCTTCCTTACTGCTGTTATAGAAAAAAACCCCAACAACCCTTTATTATATAGAGCTATTTTGTGCTGTAAGAAGATGAATTTCACACTTTAGAATGTTAAACAGCAGTTTCAGCTGAGCTCTGTAGTTCACACAGATTAATCTACCCCTTTGGAATATTCATGATTCAATCAGAATGCTCTCTAAGTCCTTGCAATTTTCCCATTGTAAAATAAACTAGGTATATTCTGATGAAACAGTCTATGCCTACAAAATGCCTTCATTAATTTTTTTAAAGTACTTTATAGATTCTGTCACTATCAAAGAGCATCTCTCTCTCTGAAAGCAGACACAATCCCACTAAAGCAAAATTGGTATTATTGAAAAAAATCAGCGCTTGAGAAAAACAGGATAAAACCAAAATGTTATGAGGCAAAGTGCATTGACAATGCAAATCAAATGCACACGGCTTAATTATAATTGTGTGTTAACTGGAGAGCTGGGGATTATAAATGATGTGTTTCTAGCGAAGAGTTTGCCTGAGTACATTACATATTCATCAGTTCTCTGTTTTTATTCACGAAATGGCCAGTCCTCTCTCTTCCACACCTGGCATCATGTCTCCATGACTGCAATGAATATTTTCAACTTAGGAGTCATGTTTTTATTTATATTTTACACATATGCTCTCTCTCGCGCGCGCGTGTGTGTGTGTGTTGTGTACCATCAGTCGGAACCCACCCATAGCTGACCCTCCGCGGGTTGTCAGAGGCAGTTAATCACACGCAAGGAGATTGTACATCCTTCGCCTGCGGAGCAGCTGGTGTCCTCAAACTGTGTGCCTTGGGGTTGCAGCAGAGCTTCATGACTCTAGGAGACAGATGACTGATAGATAGATAAATAGATGATAGATAGATAGATAAATAGATGATAGATGATAGATAGATAGACAGACAGACAGATATTGTTGTTGCTGTCTACCTTAGAGTTAGAACCAACACATAGCTGACCCTCCAGTGGGCTTTCAGAGGCAGTTAATCAATGAGGAGGAAATTGCCCATCCTGCTCCCCATGAAGCAGCGGTGGCCTTCAATCAAGTGCCTTTGGGATTGCAGTGCAGTTGCAGTGCAGTGTCTGTCTGTCTCTCTCTCTGATATATATATATTTGTATAATTTTCAATAAAGCTAATATTCGAATATAACAAACCCATTTCTACTAAAATGCATTCTTTGTTCTGATTAAAATTTTAAAAATGCCTGCACTGAGATTTGCACAACACTACAAGATCCTATAAAGAATAGTCTAAGATTAAATTTGAATAAGGCATTGAAGTTATCGTTATATGTTGTTGAGTTGCAAATGGCTCCAACTCAATTTGACCCTCCAGTGAGTTTTCAGGGCCAGTAAATCATATGGGCAGAGGCTGTCCATCTTTTCCTGCTGAGCAGTTGGCAGATTCGAACCCTGTGCCTTTTGGGATTGCAGCACAGTTTATTACCACTAGGCCACAAAATCTTCAGATTTATTACTCTTATACATGAGGAACTGGCAGAGAATAGTCAGAATCTGTCACATGAGCTCAGATCCCACAGTTTTCTGCTGGCAGAACTAGAGTGAGATGGCCTGGCTTCTGTGTCTTATTTCTAATTCCACTTTTTCAACAAAGTGTTTAAACACCAGTATCTGATCAGTTTCAAGTAAAAATGTATTGAATTTTTTTTATAGTGTAAGGCTGGGGAAGAAAAATGGAAATGGGAAGATCAAATAAGTTTTCAGTTTTAAATAGATTATTCATCTATTTAAAAGAAAATGTGTAAAGTCTCTTCCAAGCACATTTATTCTTAATTTCCATTGTCTTTTCATGAAATGTAAATAGAGTTTATATTTATAATTTTACAAATACAATTACAAATTACAAACATAAATAAACAATATCATCGATTTCACATGCAAGCAAGATTCTACTGAAGATTATCCAAAGACGACTGGAACAGCACATCAGCAGAGAACTGCCAGAAGTCCAGGCTGGGTTTAGAAGGGGTCGTGGCATAAGGGATATTGTAGTTAATGTTAGATGGATCTTAGCTGAAAGCAAGGAATACCAGAGGAATGTCTATCTGTATTTCATTGACTATGCAAAGGCATTTGACTGTGTGGATCATAACAAACTGTGGCTGACTCTGAGGAGAATGGGAATCCAAGAACACTTGATCGTGCTAATGAGAAACCTATACTTGGACCAAGAGGCAGTCATCAGAACAGAGCACGGAAACACTGCGTGGTTCAAAATTGGGAAGGGCGTACACCAGGGATGCATCCCATCTCCATACCTTTTCAACCTGTACGAAGAATAGATTATCTGGGAGGCTGGGCTCTATGAGGAGAAATGTGGTGTCAGGATTGGTGGAAGATCTATCAACAATCTGCGCTATGCAGATGACACAACCCTGCTTGCTGAAACTGAGGAGGACCCGAAGCGCCTGCTGCAGAGTGTCAAGGACTGCAGCCTACAATATGGATTGAGGCTCAATGTCAAGAAGACAAAGATTCTCACCACTGGACCAATTGGCAGCATCAGGATGGATGGTGAAGAGATTGAGATTGTTTACAGCTTTAGTCTGCTTGGCTCCATGGTCAACATTCTTGACACCAGCAGCCAGGAAATTAAAAGGTGCATTGCCATGGGAAAGTCTGTTGTTAGGGACCTCTCCAAAGTACTCAAGAGCAATGATGTCTCTCTGGAGACTAAGGTGTGTCTGATACAGGCCATGGTCTTTGCAATCACTTTGCAATGCTTCAGAGAGTTAGACAATGACTAAGGAGGATAGAAGGAGAATTAATGCCTTTGAGCTGTGGTGCTGGAGAAGAGTATTGAGGGTACCATGGACTGCTAGGAAAACAGATTCATCCTGGAGAGGGTTCAACTGGGCGGCTCCTTGGAGGCAAGGATTCTGAGGCTCTGCCTAACATACTTTGGACATGTTGTAAGGAGAGACCGGTCCTTGGAGAGGAACAACATGCTTAGTAGGGTGGAGGGACAGGGCAGGAAGGGAAGGCCCTCTATGAGGTGGATTGATTCAGTGACTGGGGTAATCGGGGTGGGTGTATCTGAGACAGTGCGATTGGCATAGGACAGAACGGAGTTTAGGGCTGTTGTACATAGAGTGGCTATGAGTTGCAAGCGACTCAACAGCATATAACAGCAACAACAACAATGGTACACCTATACCAACTGTCTACTTCACAATGAAAATAGGAGAATTTAAACTATTAAGGTCAATACATTATTATGACTTAGAATAATTTATTTAACAAATAAATTATATGCCTTCCCTATTAGACGAACTGATATGGTACTTGAATATTGTAAATATGAGCTTGCTAATGTATTTTTTTAGGTATTTTGAGAGGAAACTGGTCATTTCCCCCCTAACATGATAATTTTAAGTTATTTGCTTAAGCTAATAAAGTATCATCATTTCCAAGAAAATGAAACATGCAATTCAGCTTAATGTACTAGTAATAGCAGATGTTCATATGCTAGCTATACGGAGCTCTGGTCGGCTCGTTAAATATAGTTGTATTGCTACCTCAAAGCTGTACTTCTCTGGGAGTTTGCAGATATTAGTGGCTCCTTGGGAGAAAGATGGTCAATCTCCTTCTGTGCAATACCCATTGGAAACCCAGTGAGTATGTGTTGCCTATGAACTAAAATTCCTCAAAATATTCTTCCAGAAAACAAAAGTCAGCTTTATAAATTTTGTTGACTGCCTGTTAATTTGTCTACCACTGCCTTGACCTCTGAATTATTTATTGTTGGCTAAACCAATTTAAAGGGAGCACTGGTGGACTAGTGGAAAGAATCTGAACTGCAATCCCAAAGGCATGTGGTTTGAATCCACCAGCTGTTCCATGGGAGAAGGATGGGCAATCTCCTCCTCCAAAGATATTGGCAAAAATAAGGTCCCAGGAATCAATGGGATACCAATGGACTTGTTTCAATAAACAGATGCAGCCCTGGATGCACTCACCAATCTATACCAGGTAATTTGGAGGACAATTGTCCTGCCAATTGAATTAGAAATGGTCCATATTTGTTCCCATTCCCAAGAAAAGTGATCCAATAGAATGTGGAAACTATGGATCAATATCAGAATATCACATGCAAACAAAATTCTGCTGAAGATCATTAAGAAACAGCTGGAACAGTACATAGATGGGGAACTGCCTGAAGTTCAAGCAGGATTTAGAAGAGGCTGTGGCACCAAGGATATCATTGCTGATGTCAGATGAATCCTGGCCAGAAGTAAAGAATATCAGAAGAATGTCTATTTATGCTTTATTGACTAGGCACAAGCATTTGACTGGATCCTAACAAATTGTCACTAATATTAAGGTGAAGAATGGAAGTCCCTGGAGCACTTAATCGTACTCATGCAAAACCTATCCCTAGACCAGGAAATGTGTGAACAGAGCAAAGGAATTACACAAAGGAAGGAGTAGTTGGACTGAAATGGACCTTTCTAGAAACCACCTCAAATGGTTCTAGGGAATCCATTTCTCTAATTCTGTTTGTGATCATTTCATCTGAATCACTTTTACACCAGCTTGAGAGATTGGTAAAAACACCATGAAAGATAATGATACAAAAGTCACTTGAACAGGTAAAGAATATGCATAGAATAAAGATAAGCCTAAAAAAAAAACAAACAGATTCATCTTGGAGAAGGTTAAACTGGGCTGCTCTTTGGAGGCAAGGATTTTGAGGCTTCGTCTGACATACTTTGGTCATGTTGTAAGGAGAGACAGGTCCTTGGAGAAGGACATCATGCTTGGGAGGGTGGAGGGCAGGCGCAGGAAGGGAAGGCTGTCTGGGAGGTGGATTGATTCAGTGACTGGGGTAATCAGGATGAGTGTGTCGGAGACAATGAGATTGGTACAGGACAGAGGAGAGTTTAGGGCTGTTGTACATAGGGTTGTTATGAGTAGCAAGTGACTCGACGGCGCATAACAACAGCAACAAAGATAAGCCTATATCAGCGACCAAACACTTGAAGAAATATGGAGCACCGCATGATTAATGAAAATCACCTCACTCTTGGGAGACAGGTCTAACATGCTGGCTATTTTATGGCAAATGGACCTCTGTGAGGGCTGGGTTCCCTGCACCCTCTGTTTCTGTGAGATCCACTTTCCTATACATCATCCATGGCCATCAGAGACCTGCTGGAGATGAAGGGCTTTCCCACATCAGGAAGTCCATAGCTGACCCTAGAGCAGGTTTTCAGAGGCAGTCAATCCCCTGAGAGGATAATGCCCATTCTTCTCCCACCTCAGAGCAACTGGTGGATTCAAACTTCTCACCTTTGGGATTGCAGTGCAGCTTTTCACAAGAGTGCAATTACCAGTTTGAAGAGATTTTACATAAGCAATATGGGAAAAGGGAATGACTGGAAGAAAAGTAGTAGGCAATTCAGTCAAAACAAGATGAAAAACATCTCGTAAAAGCGTGAAAGAATGAAGGAGAGAAAAAAACTGGAAGGCTCTAATTGACCTGATTACAATAAAGAAAGAAAAAAACCCCAAACCCACTAAACCCCAACCAATTTGGGGATTTAGAAATTCCTGATATAAACTAGTATTGGTGTGCTGCATCTAAATTTACATCTTTAGGTGGATTTCAACTTCTCTTTTTCACAGTCCTAGATAGCAGATCACACTTCCGGCATTTCTATCTACGTAAGTATCTTTTGCTGAGGAAAACGAGGCTTCTGTTTTTTTGGTATTCTAGTCTCACTTCCTAGGGAACTCTGGTGGCTGGCTGAGAACTAAGGAGAGGCACTGATAACATGTGTTTCAAATCCACCAGCTCCTCCTAGGAGGAAAATGGACAATCAAACCAATAACTTTGGTTCTTTCCAAACCCCATTGTTGTTATTGTGTACCTTCAAGTTGGAATCCATAGCTCCAGCAGGCCTTCAGATGTAGTAAACTGTACAGAAAGATGCTAGCCAGTCCTTCTTTCTCCCACAAAGCAGATGATGGATTAGAACTGCATACCTTTGGGTTGGTAGTACAATTCCTGATCATTAAGTTACCAATGCTCAAAAATTAGCCAATTTAAAAAAAATGAATAAAAAAACCTTCCAGGTCTTACTAGAATATTATTGGATAGAGTGCTATGAGACCAGTTCCTTAAATTGGAACAAAGTCTCAACAACTGACTTGCACATATCTAATAATTATTGTGGTAATGACGCAGGACTGCGTAATATTTCATTTTGGTCTGAAATCCCATTAGATCCCTGGTCCTAGCTTCCCCTTTATTGGCATGTGTGTTGGTTTTAAAAAAAAATCATGTTCACAAAATCTTACTTCACCATTTAAGATGTGGATCCTGAGTACAAGTTTTACTTGGAGACGAGCTTATTAAAAAACAGAGAAAAGTAGAAATGACCATGTGACACTGCATAATATAGATTATAAAAATACACCACTGCTTCCATCTTGGCCATTCCTTCGCTCTCTAATTATTTACCCTAGAAGAAGGTCTGTCTCACGTCAAGCCTAAAGCTAGGAGGAATGGATGCCTCTTGCCAATTGCTGTCTGAATGAGTCATCTTATAATCAGATACTCCAGCCCCACTCAGGCCTTCGGATGACTGCAGCCCAAGCCAACACTTGATTGCAGCCTAATGAGAGACCCTGATCCAAAACCACCCAGCCAAGCTGTTAGATTCTTGGCCCACAGAAATGAGGAGACCATAGTTTTGTGGTAATTTGTTACTTCATAATAGCTAATCAATGTAATCTTTTAAAAAGCATTTCTGTGCTTTTGTGGTGAGAGACTGAAATATGTACACACACACACTGTTGAGTTGGAGCTGAACCTCTGGTTGGTTTACCGAGGCAGTTAATTGCACAGGAGGAAATTTCCCATCCTTCTCCTATGGAGCAACTGGTGGATTTGAACCACATGACTTTAGGTTGCCATTACAACTCTGCCACTGCCACTAGGTGATGTATATTGTTGCTTTTGATTGCTATCAGTTGAGCACGACTCAGCAACCTTATGAACAAAAGGCCTGAAGCCTTTCTCTCACTACCATCGTTTCTCAAAGTTCATATAGAGTTTCCAGAAGCATGTTGATTAGGAAAGGGATGGCATTCCTGCTTCCAAAAGGCAGGGGGGTATGCATGTGTATTTAAAACATCAGTTGATCATGTTGATTGAAATTGTTGTGAATAAAAAGCACAAATCACAAATGTATGACTAAAAGGTTTTAATTTTGATTTGTGCATTTATTTCTAACATATCCTTTAGTTTAGCTTTAACATTCTGAGCTCTAAATTGGCTTAACAGAACTGGGTTCAGTTAGTTTTGAAGGTTTCTTGGGAAGACATCATCCCGGTTGTCATTAGCTTGCACCTGGTGGGACCTTTATAACTGTGAAAAAACCGGGTTCACTCCACAAATCCTAGCCCCTAAAGTCCAGTATCCTACATCATTCAAGCAAACTCTGTATTATCTCATTCCCCGCCCCTTGCTTTCTCCATGCCATTAATTTCTGAAAATACCTATTATATAAAAAAATACCTCAAAGCAGAAAATAATTTAATCATGAAAATGTTGAAGAATCTTTGGAGAAGTTCCTAGATGAAATAAAGAGTAAGAAAAAAGTTCAACTCAAATTCTTTCTAAAGCTTTAAAAATGTTCCTTCCCTATTTGTGTATGTGTATGTATGCATTTGTGTGTGTATTTGGATGTATGTCTATACTGAATTCATTTCTTTATATCACTTTCTCCCTTCATATGTTACATGGACTTTAGAGTAAGGAGATTTGGGTTTTTTTATCAATTGATTCTAGCACATTTTTCTCTCTCCACCACACACTTCTCTCCCCTAGTCCACTTTGAAATGCACCTCTTGTTCCAGATTCCTGTGCTGGACAGAGGTAACTCGTCATTGCTGTGATGCTGAACACTGGGACATTAATGTGCCAAATGTGATAATGGTTACCCATGGTGGACAGTGTGTGCTGGAGCTTCCCGACTAAAACAACCCTCAAAGCAGGAGCGCGGCATCCCTTTCTGAGATAGCTTGCCTCTGAAACTCTATATATGAACAGTGCTCAGGCCTTTCGTTCATAGGGTCGCTATGAATCGTCTATGACTCGACAGCACATAACAACACATTATATACATATACACATGTATGTATATATATATATATATACACACACACATTTATATATATATAATATATATATTATATACATATATGAAATGCCTTATCATATATTCCTTTCAGGCAGTTAGTTTTCAGTTGTAATGCCTTGTGAGCTAGATGATGTTCAAAAAATTACTTGATTACCCTGTTTCTGAGTTTGTGAAATGAATGGACTATTATTGTATTGTAGCATTATTATGAAGTGTGAATGCCATTATGCAGGCCAATTTCCTAGCAAAGTGTCTACTTCATAGAAAACCCTCAAGGTACTAACTGGTGCTTCTGTTTTTTAAACAGGCTTTATTCTCTGCTGGCCTAGTGGTAAAGAGGTGCTCTGCCACCCCAAAGGCACGTGGTTTGAATTCACCAGCTGCTCCATGGGATATATAAGGTCAGTCTCCTCCTGTATGATTTACTGCTTCTGAAAACCCATTGGAGGGTCAGCTATGGGTTGGTTCCAACTTGATGGTAAGTAAAATTTGCAAACACTCTTACAGAAGAAAATACTAAGGTTTTAATCTTTAAATGAGAGGCTAGTATTTTATCATATATAATTTCTTTGATGGAATTATTTTTTCAAAGTCAAGTTTAGAAAAGAAACATTAACCTGAGGTAACGTACTCGTTTTTCTATAATGCTCATGCGGTTGTTGTGTACCATGGACTCAGAACCGACCCACAGCTGACCCTCCGGCAGGCTTTCAGAGGCAGGAATCGCACGGGAGGAGATTGTTCATCCTTCTCCCGTGGAGCACCTGGCAGGTTTGAGTCGTGTGCCTTCTGGGTTACGGCACAGATTCCTGCCTCTAGGCCACCTGAGCTCCCTGAAATGCCCATATTTCATGCATTTTTTTTCTGTGGAATATGTCATTTTTCATAACTATACTTTATGATTAATATGGACATTTTCATTTAGAATATCCAGTCCTAAAGTTCTAAGTCATTTTAATTTTTAATATCAATTACATTAGATATAACAAAGAAATAGTCATTTAGCTGAGAAAGGATATGAGTAGTAAACAAAACTTTCTAGCTGTAGTAATTGGGATGGGGGTGGGGTAAAATAGCAACTATCAAGCTGATGCCAATTCATGACAATCTCATACCCTTCAGAGCTGAACTGCGCAGCACAGAATTTCCTTCCTTTCCTTTTAACTCACCAACCTCTTACTGTGAACTGTCTTTATCTTCAACCAATATCTGGTCTTCTACTTGCAAATATAAGTTGAATTCTGAGTTTAGCTCTTGTGTTCTCTCTTGGCTGTTTTGGAAGGGGGAGAGAAAACTGGGAGAGACACCCTTTGTGACAAACGCAAATACAAATACCTCACGGATTTACCCTAAAAGTGCATGTGGATGAGAGATGTCACTCCTCCAAAGCAAATGGCATGACATTATAAAGAGATAAAGTCATCTAGCTTTTATAAAGCACATGCATTATCAACTAAAAATGCTTCGTGGAGCCCTGGTAAGTTAGAGTCTACTTGCTGGCAGTACTGGATGGTTTTTGTTATTGGTTTTGTTTCTTTTTAAAGTTCTGGCTTGCCTGGCTCCTTTGACTGTCTCTATTGTTGCGGATTGTTGAGTTGGAATGGACCCATAGCTGACCCTCCAGGGGGTAACAGAGGGAGTAAAGCACATGGGAGGAGATTGCCTAGCCTTCTCCTGTGCAACAGCTGCTTGATTAGAACACATGCCACTGAGATTGCAGCATAACTTCTTACAACGAGGCCCCAAGGGATCTCAAATTTGAGAGAAAGAGAAATTACACATACTCCCAAAGCTAGAGGGAAGAGTATATGAGTAATGAGAGTGTGAAATGTGATTGCTTATGTGAATATTGATACCTACATTTTATATAAATAGAGATAACACTTAATTTATCAATTATGGATTACATTTCAACAACAAGAAAACAAAATTCCTCTCTACTGGATCAATAGGCAACACCATGATAGATGGAGAAAAGACAGAAATTACTTGAATTCACAGTCAACATCCTTAGTTGCCAAGACAACCAACAGTCAAGAAATCAAGATGTGTTGTATTGTGAAAATCTACTGTTGAGGACCTCTCCAAAGGGCTAGCGATCACTAATACTGGTTTAAAGACCACGGTGCACTTGATCTGAACCATGGCCTTTTCAATAACTTCCTATCATCTGGAAGTTGGACAATGAATAAGGATGACAGAAGATAACCAATGTCTTTGAATTGTAGTATTAAAGAAGAGTACTGAATATCCCATAAACTGCAAAAAACCCCCACACAAATACGTCTTGGAGAAAGCGTGAGCAAGGAGCTCCTTTTGATGCAAAGATGAAGACGTTGTCTCGTACGCTTCAGACATGTTGCTAGGAGGCGCCAGTGTTTCAAGAAAGAAATAGTGTTTGGAAAAGTGGAAGGTCAGCAAGGAAGAGAGGAAGATCCCCAACGAGATGGACTGACATATTTTGTTGATCGTTGTGACTACAACAATGGGTTCAAGTGCGTCAGAGATTGTCACAATGGCACAGGATCGGGCAGCATTGAGATTCATTGTTCATAGATAGGTTTAGTTCACAGGGTTACTATAAGCCATAGGCATCTACCAACACCACCACACAAACTACCAACAGCTTTCAAATGAGAATATAGACTGACACCGAAAAAGAATAGACTATACTGAGACTTACTTTATTAGAAAATATACAAATATTATTGATTCAGTAATAGTAATTCAGTCAGTAAAGAAATGTACTGACCTATGTGAAAGTTAAATCATCGTTTACTAATATATGTTAAAAACCAGCAACCAGAAGTTAAAAATTTGGGAGGTAAAATGGAATTTTTTTTCTCTTAAAAAGATTCTGATCTAAAAAAAAATAGATTCTGATCTGAGAAAATATGTATCATCTTTTTTTTTTAATAGGTTAATCAACTTTTTGAAAAAGAACCACACACCAAACAATTAGTCTTAGGAGTTGAAGCAAACAGATTTTTTTATACTCTGTTGTGTGCAGTTGGTAAAGTGGTTACCTCCAAATAGCCAATCTCATACTTGTTAATCTACTAGGAGGGTTGAGACTTGAAAAATTCATGTCCTGTTGATTCCTATCTGTATGGAAGGAACTATCTAAAAACTTATGAGCACAGTAAATGCCTGGTCTTCTCGTTGCTTTGATGGCAACAGTTATATTACTCACTGTTGACTAAGACAGGGAAGAAAATGAGAAACAAAAGATTATTTGAGTACAGATGTCAATAAATTGTACTTCGACACAGCACCCCATTTACATGGTACCTTCACAAATGGAAATTAAATGTATTTGACACTGAATCCTAAACACTGATACTCTCTTATGAATGATCTGTTAGTGTGTATCGTTGACTCTAAAGTGGATTTTTAAAGAACCAGATATTTCACAGTTAGAATTCCTGTGAGACAACACAGAGTAACCAGATGAGCTTAAGAAAACGTGACTGGATTCTGTATCACTGTTGTTAATTACTGTCCATCACACAGACTTCAAAAACACCTTGTACGTGCCGCAGATCAAAACCTTGCTAAAGCCTATTTCTGTCTCTGTTGTGCTTCTGTACACAATTACAGTCACTGGGCCACTACACCTCACTGAGGAACTTCTCTGCCCCATTCATCTTTCCAAATGGACCCTTCCCAGGATGGGCCCCTCTTGATAACCTGAATCAAATTATGTCAGATCAAGTCTCATCACTGCTGCCGCTAAGGAATATCCTGACTATAAAGCTATCAGATGGATTTTTTATTTTTCGATATATGGTATAGTCAATACTCTTTGCCAAAATAACAATTCAAAGCATCAATTATTCTTTGGTCTTATTTTTTTATTGTCTTACTTTTCAAAAGCTTATGAAGGAATATGCAATTATTTATGCTGTTTCCATCTAAATATTACTTCACATTTTTAAATGATGCAATTTTTTATATACTTCTTCATTTCCTAAACAACACACCTCCGGAAACTCTACGTACTTTCATAAATGTCAGTGGTTGTAGAGGGGCTTCAGGCCTTTTGTTCATAGGGTCACTATGAGTCATGCTTGACTCAAAGGCAATTAACAACATGCAACATATACAATTAGATATGCCTGGGCCAAAAGACAGCATCATGACAGTCAGAGAAGAGATTGAGGTTGTGGAACCAACTAAGCAAGCTGCAATTGTTAACTTGTCACCAGCAGTCAGGAAATCAAAAGATAAATTGCATTGGGAAAATCTGCTATCAGGGACCTTTCTAGAGTATAAAGAGCAATGATGTCAGTCTAGAGACTGAGGTGTGATACAACCCATGGTCTTCACAATTACTTGCTATGCCTCAGAAAGCTGGACAATGACTAAAGAAGACAGAAGAACAATCGAAGCTTTAGAGTTGTGGTGTTGAAGAAGAGTATTGAACATGCCAAGGACTTCCAAGAAACAAACAGGTCTGTCCTGGGGAAAGTGAAACCAAGTTGCTCCTTGAAGGCAAAAATGTTGAAGCTCCATCTGACATACATTGGGCATATTGCAAGAAGGCAGCATTCCTGGAGGAGGGTGGAGGAACAGCACAGGAGAGGGAGATCCTGGAGGAGATGGACTGACTCAGTAACTGGGGTAATGGGAGTAAATGTGTTGGTGGCAATAAGACTGGCTCAAGATAGAGCGGTTCAGGGCTTATTGTACATAGTATTGCTATGAGTGGCAGGCAACTCGACAGCACATAGTCACCCCCACGCCCCAGGTTATAACTGTTTGGTTTTGGTTTACTCGCTTTGTTATTCCGGGGTAGCACTTTTGTTCCTTAGTATCTCCATTAAGGTTAGAGAGATTGTGGGGGGTGTAATGGTGAAGTGTGTGGTTAGAACGCAGTCAGAGATGCGGAGAGGTTCTGCACTCATAAAGCTTACAGCCTAGATACCCGACAGGGCAGTTTTGAATTGCCTGAGAGGGTTGCCGTGACTTGGAAATGACTTAACATGTCCAACATGTGAAATTTTAATGAATGCCTTGAAAGCATTTCTTCTGATAATCAGTTATGGCTTCTCTCTCCCTCTGTGTCTCTCTTTTTGTCAAAGTCTGTGTCGAAATCAACAAAAGCAAAAGCAAAACTGGTGAAACTTGTGATATACAGATTAATATAAAAGTACTCAAAGAAGCATCTCTACTTATGATCGTTTCACACTCTTTACATTTCTGTTTCACACTTTCAACAAAATAGTGTCATGTCCGTACAATGCTGCTATTTGCCTGCATTTCTGTATAGAGGAACAATGAAAGTTGCTGTGTAGGAAAAAAAAGGGACTGAGGCTCTTCCTTATGTTGAGCTTGCAAAACTAAATTCCCTAGAATATGCGATGTGTTATGTCCTGTGTGCCCTTAAACTACTGAAATGTTTTAGAAGAGTTTAATAAAATCAACCATTAAGAATCAACTGGTGCAAAACCATCAACTGTCCAAGAGTTTTCATGATATATGTTGTCATTGTTGTGCGGGGTCCAGTCGGAACCAACTCATAGCTGGCCCTCCTTGCATTTCAGAGGCAGTTGAATTGCATAGGAGGAGACTGCCCCGCTTTCTCCCGTGGAGCAGCTTATGTATTTGAACCATTTGCCTTCAGTATTGCAGCACGACATCTCACCACTACAAGCATTTGATAACATAAATCTGGTGGCATGGTGCCCTGCAGACCCAAAGCCTACCAGTTTGATTGAATACCCCACTTACTCCATAAGAGAAAGATGGGCAATCTCTTTTTATGCAATTTTGTTGTTGTTGTTGTAGTAGTTGTTATGTGCCGTCAAGTCACCTGTGACTCATAGCGACCCTACATACAACAGCCCTAAACTCTGCCCTATCCTGTGCCAATCTCACCATCTCCAACACACCTACCCCCACTATCCCAGTCACTGAATCAATCCATCTCATTGAGGGTCTTCCTCTCCTGCGCTGTCCCTCCACCCTCTCAAGATGTTGTCCCTCTCCAAGGACTGGTCCGTCCTTGCAACATGTCCAAAATATGTCAGATGAAGCTTCAGAATCCTTGTCTCCAAAGAGCAGTCTGGCTTCACCCTCTCCAGGACAAACCTGTTTCTTTTCCTAGCAGTCCATGGTATACTCAGTACTATTCTTAACTTCTCTGAAAACTAGGTGGAGGGTCAGCTATGGGTTGGTTCTGACTTGATGGCACAACAACAACAACAACAACAACAACAACAAATCATGTATTAGAGGACTGTACTCAAATATTAAGCATTTGTGAATCATCAAATCTTCTACTGCTATGTAGCATCTTTATAAATGTTGGTACTCAAGCTTTAAATATTTGGAATATACTTGATGATCAGGTGATTTGATTTGTTTTGTTTTTGTGCTACAATGATTAAGTACTCCATAGCTAACTGAACCACCTTAAACCAGGCAAGCAAAAACCTCATTTCTGGACCAATACACAATATGATGCTAGATGAAGAAGAGATTGAAACTGTAAGTGATTTCATCTTGCTTAGATCCACAGTCAACATCCTTGGTACCAGCAGCCAGGAGATCAGGAGACATAAAGCATTGGGAGAGTCCTGAAGAACAATAATGTCCATTTAAAGATGAAGGAGCAGCTAATTCAAGCCATAGTCTTTCCGATCACCTGCTCCGTGTCTGAGGGCTGGACAATTGATGTGTCCGAGTTGTGGTGCTGGAGAAGAGCATTGAATAGCAGCGATTCTAAATTACCAACTCTACAGAACATCAGGACAGGGCCTTGGCAACCCATTCTATTCTAATTGGAGTGAGGTGGACTTGACTCTACTTCAACAGATTTTATATTTGGGGTTAGTAAAATTCTTCACCTTATTTGGATTCTCTTTCTCTCTCCACTCTCTTGCACCCTCCCTCTTTTCTTCTTACCATTCTGGAATCAATTGGTGAATTTCCCGTCTATCTTCCTCACAGAGGTGACTGAGATGAATTCCTGCGTCAGTGAAAAAGCAACTTCATCCTTGCCTTGGTGGCCATTTTCTTTCTTTCTTTTTTTTTTTAATAAAGCAACTCCACCCCTTACCCTGAGGAACTTTGGTCAAAGTGTAAACTGCAGGGGACAGGATCAAATATTTCTAACACATCAGTATATCAGGTGATCAAATGATAGTTCTCTTGATTTGAAAGACAGGATAGTAGTAGACATATATCAATAGTAATGAATTTTATACACTACAATGCACATGATTGAAATGCAGTGTAAACGAAAGTGTATGAAACACAATGTACACGAATGAAACACAACACAAAGAATTGTTGTAGGAAAATAAATTTTAAAAGTTTTTTAAAAAAGCGTATAAGGGGGGAGGAGTGGGCAGGGAGAGAAATGCAACAATGAATGAATGGAAATTCAGTCTCTGTAAATGTTCCTTAAAGTTAATAATAATTTTTTTAAAAGGGGGAAAAAGTGGATAAACAAATTGGACAGTATTCAGGAGTAAAGCACATTTTGGGAGAAAAGTCCCTTCTAAATGTTGGACTCATTTTAAATCATGTACTATTTGAATAGCTGCACTTCAGCAAGGGGAAACCAGTTTTTCACAACCGTCTTATGTTTTGCAGCACACATTCATCCCGAAGCACTCCCAAGCATGCTGTTAAATGACTTGATTTAGCAGTTGTAGGAACAAATTCTTTAATACATCACCACATTGCTGATTTAACATCCTTAGAATCACAGAAGGCTCCCGCAGGTTGGCCGCAAGCATGCACAGCTTCCTAGTTTTCTTTTTCCTGCATGTTGCGTCCGGCACTAATGGAGCTTACTGACCCCAGAGCAAGTGCATCTCACCTGTGAAGTAGTGCAGGTGTTGCTTGAGTGGTTTGCATATAAATACTAATACCTGTCTAACCTTACTTATCCCAGTAAATCTCTCCAAGGATGGAGCCTGGGCAGTTTGACCACAAGCTGCTCTAATTAGGTCATGAAGAATGCAAACATTCTGCCATTAGTCATGTTTTTCAACTCTTCTGATTCTAACAAATACCCCCACCTGACCAAAGGTTGGCATTTATGACCTAGTCTCCCTTAACACAGCAGGTGGAGAGATGATTTTCATTTTGAGTATATTTAAAATCCTTCTGATATGCAACTATGCTGGTTACATGATTTGCATTTTAATAGCAGCAAATTAGACTTGCCTCTTGGTGTGAGTCTTGGAGGGTCCAGTTTTCTGGGGACTTATTACTGGGGAATCAAGAGATGACGTGCATTGGGAAAGCCAGCTGTCAGGGACCTCTCCAGAGTACTGAAGAGCAGCTACATCAGGCTGGAGACTAAGGTGTGCCTGATCCGGACTATAGTCTTCACATTTGCGTGCTATGCATCAGAGAGTTGGACAGTGACTAGGGATGATAAAAAGAGAATTGATGCCTTTGAGCTGTGATGCTGGAGAATAGTGTTTTATCTATCATGGACTGCTAGGAAAACAAGTTTTTCCTGGAGAGTGTGAAGTTGCTTCGTCTGGCTTACTTTGGGCATGTTGCAAGGAGGGACCAGTCCTTAGAGAGGGACATCATGTTTGGGAGAGTGGAGGGACAGCACAGGAGAGGAAGACCCTCGATGAGACACATCAATTCAGTGATTGGGGTGGTGGGAATAAGTGTGTCAGAGATGGTGAGGTTGGCACAGCATAAAGCAGGGTTTAGTGCTCTTGTTGGAAGGAGGAGTGGCATCCACTTCCATAACAGCTTGCTTCTGGAAACCCTATGAACTTGGAGAGAGGATGAAAGGCATCCATGTGTCGAGGACTCTCCTTCATAGGGTCACTATGAGTCGCCTGCGACTCAACCGCACTTAACAACAACAGCAACAGTGCTCTTGTGCATAGGGTCGCTATGAGTCGCAAGAAACTTGACGGCATATAACAACAATTACTAGGGAGTCAGAAACTTAAAATCAGTCTATCAACAAAGGTAAAGAAAATAAAACCCAAATAAACCAAAATAGGAATGAACGAAATACAAAAAACAAAAAAATACCAATAGCATCAACAAAGACATCATTGGCGATGGACAATGTCCCCCAGATGCCCATCTCCCAGGTTTGATCTATGACAATACTTTGATAGAGGCCTTTTTCTTTATCTACGCCAATCACTGATGGTTCTTCTTGGATCCTGTGGACGGAGATTCAGCAAGGATGGAAAGAAATACTTTCAGGCTCCTTGGGTCTCCAAGAACTCGTTTAAGAGGTGAATTAAATTTTAAATAGATCCCTTTCTTCATTCCTTTACTTGATCACAGACCCCTGATACTCTGATTCATACAGTATTTTTTATAGAAAAGGTGATGGAGATCTAAGGTAAGAAAGCCAGGACTATATCTGAACTTGGGAGGCAGGATATATGCAAGTATTTGGGAACAGCAAAATCTAGCCTGGAATTGACAACCATAGATTTTCAAGCTGCAGTTTTAAACTAGATTTATGTCAGTCAGTCCTGTTGCCTGACACATCAGTTCTACTGCCTGGAACAGCATCAAAAATACCCCCTATTGCTCACAAGATCTAGGTCAAACTCTTGGTCAAACTCCTAGAGAGAAAGGTCCCTTAGGACTTATTTAGTCTCTGCCTGTTTCTCTAGCAATAGTGCCGACTTGCCAGGCAATATGATTTTACCAGTGGCTCCACAGAAGAAAAATGGACAATCTTTCTCCATGTGATGTACAGCTTCAAAAGCTAGAGGTTCACTCTAGGCCAGTCCCAACTCGGCACAACGAATGAGTGATTCCTGCCCAAGGCAGTCCTTCCTAGAGACATCACAACTGCTGGCTAGCAAGTGGTGCCTGTGTTGTTCCTTCCACCTGGGGATTCTTTTTTTTTTTTTTTTTAAATATTGTAACTGTTTGATATTTGATCACTTCAAGGGCTGATTCATTTTCTGAGAACTGACCTGAGTTGAATGAATGTACTGTCCTTTCAGCAAAAATTGTATCTGGCACATTCTGTCATTATCTAGTTGTGCTACGTGATGCTGTTATTATTTTCTTGTCTCTGTCAACCTCAAGCTGAAAGTATATCTTTATCTCCATCCTCAGGTAAACATCACTACGTGGTACTTTACACATTTTACACATTCAAAATGTAATTTTTGAAAAAAAATGGAATAAATGAATGATTTTGGGATATAGCATTGCACTATATAGATCTCTCTCTAAGGTCTAGGTTTATCGACAGTTTCAACAATGTTTTAGGCAACATTGAAATCATCCTTGACCTTCTTTCCTCAATGAAAAACAAAGTTCACCTGAAAATGTTAAAAAAGAGAAAGACAAAATAGATAAACCTGCCTATTGATTCTGCAATGCTTTCCACTTTTTATGTTTGTTGAACTTTATCTCTAGGCATTCTCTGCTGCCCCAGGAAATACTTCTTGTTTCATAATTTATAATGATGGATTTCTCCTTTGGGAATCCTATCCTTTAGGAAGAGAATAAAAGGAACAAAGTTGATAATTCTTTGATAAATAAGTATATGGAAATTAAGAAAAAGAAAAAATATTAACATAATTTGTTCATCATGATATAAACATGTATTTGGGCACATAAAAGAATTATTGTGAAATTTAGAAAAGAATTATTGTAAAATTTCCAATAAGACAGGAAATGATTCAAGGATATCCAGCAGCATCTCAAACCTCACACTTCATATCAATTTTACATTAAGAACTTGCTTACGGAATAGTATTCATGTACACGTTCTCCCAGTGCATGCATTTGGAAATTCAGGATCCTTACATTTGAGCTTTACTTTAAGGAGTCAAAATAACTGTGGATTCCATGGACATTTACTGTACAGTTTTAATCTGATGAATGCTAAAATCCATTTTAATTGAAATTTTTTTAAGTTCTCAATGGCTGGCATTGAGTCTAAGAATTACTGAAAAGGTGCTACTGCAATATTTAATAACAACAATAAACAAAAGTTAGCAAGTTCAACATTCAAGTAATTTTAATAGTTCTTAAACAGACCTTTTACATTTAAGATCTTATTTTAGTGTTATATCAATTTTTTTTAAATTTCTGCACTCTGTTAGATCACCCTTCTTTGGAATGGGGACAAATATAGATCTCTTCCAGTCAGTACGTCAGGTGGTTGTCCTCCAGATTTCTTGTCCCTACTTGGGGAGCACACCCAGGACAGCGTCTGTTTGTGGATGTATGTCAATTGGTATGCCGTCAACTCCTAGGTCCTTATTTCTTGCCAAATCTTTCAGAGCAGCTTGAATGTCTTCTTTCATCACCATTGGCTCTTGCTTATATGTTATTTCATGAAATTCTTCTGTGTCTGCCAATACCTTTTGGTACAATGACTCTGTATACTCTTTCCACCTTCTTTTAAAGCTCCCTCAATCATTCAATATTCTGCCCAAAGCATCATTAAGTATTGCAACTTGAGGTTTGAATTTGTTCTTCAGGTCCTTCGGCTTAAGAAATGCTGAGCGAGTTTGGCCCTTTGACTTTCTGACTCTAGCTCCTTGCACATTTCATTGTAAGACTTTACTTTCATCCTGGAGAGGGTGAAGCCAGGCTTCTTCTTGGAGGCAAAGATTCTGAAGCTTTGTCTGACATACTTTGGACATGTTGCAAGGCAGAATCAGTCCTTGGAAAGGGACGTCATGTTTGGGAGGGTGGAGGGACAACACAGGAGAGGAAGACCTTCGATGAGATGGATTGATTCAGTCACTGGGATAATGGGGGTAGATGTGTTGGAGACAAGATTGGCAAGAGATAGAGCAGGGTTTAGGGCTGTTGAACACAGGGTCACTACGAGTCTCACGTAACTCAACGGCACATAGCAACGACATTTTAGTGTATGCACGTGTGTGTATGCACACACATATGTAATAGATACATTTATCTGTCCTTAGGAATCCGAAATCCTGGTGGTGTAAGAGTTAAGTGTTTCACTATTGAGTGAAAGGTGGACAGCTCAAAGGCAACAAGCTTCTGTGAAGGAAAAGACCTGGAGATTTATTTCCCTATCACTGCAGTCAAGAAAACCATATAGGACAGCGCTACTCTTGTCACGTGGCACAGGAGAAACTGGAACAGACTTGAGGGCATCTGCCAACATTTTTTCCTTATCTAACCACCCCAAGAAGCCTCAGTATTGAGCGATTATGATGTATGTGACAGTTCAGTTAGTTTTAGACTGTGCCAAAGTCCTACTGGATGCCAAAGCATTGGTTGCCATATGGAATAGTCTGAATGGCAGGGAATGCAGAACTGTGGTTTTAATCGTCTTCTTTTGATGGAACTGTCTTCCTTTCTTTGAGCTTCAGGCACTGGGTTTGGTCCTGCCTTTTTAAGAAATTCTGGAAGAACCAAATAACCCATTGTTTTAGATGCAGTGAGCCTTGAACCTTTTCATTTCCTGTTTTTTCCTCCTTGAGTTTTGTAGTTATAAACTGTGTGGCTCTGCTCTTGCCCTACATCTGAGGTTGGTATTAGAAAGCAATTCATTCCAGTGAGGAATTTTTTTATTGCTGTGTGTTGTCGGCCTACCACCTACGGAAGAGATGCTGTTTTATTTACAATTAATGGTATTGTTCGGACACAGTCCTTTTTATTTTTTTTACAAGCAAGAATAGCCTGAATGGAAGATTCTTTCACTTCCGCCATAAATTACATGTCAGTTTATAGAATATATCTTTGAATAATCAGAGGGGAAAATCCCAAAGAGGAGAGGATTTCAGAATGGGTTTCTCCAACGCTCGTGACTAACATCTGGAAGCCTTAGAAGTGATTTAGGACAAATACCAGCACATGTTTCTTGTTGGATAAATCTCAATGGAAGAAGTATGCAGACATTTGAAAATAATTCACTGCTTTAAAAAAAAATCCTGTAAAACCCTACACTCTTATTCCTCTCACTTCTTTGTTCATGTACTTCGTCCGAGATTTTAATTCATCCATTTGGGGAACCTCAATCTGCCAAATCTTTCTTAGAATACAATTCTCTCATTTTCTATGGCTGTTGTTAAAATATTCCTGATTTACTATGGTTTTATATCTACTCTAAAATATCCATTACTCAAAAACAGGTTGTAAAATTATGACAAAGATCTCTCCCTCTGATGTGTCTATGATACTGATAAGACTGTGCAACTCTATAAAGAAGAAAACACAATCCAGTTAACTAACAAAACTGCTCTAAGTAAATAAACAAAGCTCAAGTCAAATAGGAGGCTTTGCTTTGTGCAAACAGACCCAGAAGAAAAACAATGAACATCTGTAGTTCAGTCCCACCGGGGCATTAATTTGTTTTTAGGTGCTCAAGTAGAATGAAAATATGTTTGCTTTGATTACAAGGATGATTTTACTTAAATTTAGATCTCATTATGGATGATTTATTTCCACTTCACCCAAGAGTTGACTTCACCTGTATTAATCATTTATTTAAAAGCAACTTTTTAAAAAAGCTGGTCAAAAGTATCAATGGTTTCCTCTACTTAGAGCTCAAGTAATAAGAGGTATGGATGATAAAAATGTTTGTATATCCACAGGGTGAAGACCAGTTTCAGTAAAATGATGATTCTCCACCTTTGAAACTCTCCCATGGACACTGAAAGTTGTCAATTGTTTTTCTAACCAAATAAATGCTTGGAGCACTGAGGAGTGGTGTCTGCTGTCTTGCAAGAAATGGACCCTAGCAACATCACTCAGTCTACTTAAATAAAATTGTTTATTGAGGGGAAAAGACACTCAAACCTATTTTCACATATGAGAGTGAGAGTGAAAACAGATGCACTATAGAACTGCAACAAAAGGTACTCTTAAATTGTTGGGGTGGGAACTAAAGAGGACAAACACGTAGTTAGCTGAAGAGGCAACAGGTACATCATTTACTCTCCATTGGGTTTCCAAGGCTGTAAATGGCATCGAGGAGATTGCCTTTCTCCCAAGGAGCCTCTGGTGGATTTGAACAGCCAGAGAGGCATGATCTTTGGGTTAGCTGAGCAACTCCCTATGGACCACTAGTGTTCCCCGAAAGACCATTAAGTAAAAGGTAGATACACAGAATGGTGGGTTTGGAAGCAGTAAGTCCATAGCACATAAGTAGGATTAGGTGAGTCGTCAAAGGTGCATGCCTTTCCACTTACACAAAGTGGTCCAAGGACTGCAGAAGGGTTCGTTTTTCTAGTAACCTTTCTCTGGAGGATGAAAGCACTTGCTGTGGAAGATCAAAGACTACAGCATTATGTATTACTTACACCCCAAGATCAAGAAAACAAAAATTCTCACCAACGAAATGATAAACAACATCATGATAGATGGAGGAAAATATTGCAATTGTCAACAACTCCATTTTACTTGGATCCACAATCAACACTTTTGATGCAAGCAGTCCGGATGTCAGAAGACACATTGCATTGGGAAAGTCTGTTGTCAGGGAGTTCTCCAAATTATTAAGAGGCAATGATATAAATCTGAAGACTAAGGTGCACATGATTCAGGCCAAGATCTTCTCAATCACTTTCTGTACATCTGAGAGTTGGACAATGAATAAGGATAACAGAAGAACTGATGCTTTTGAACTATGGTCTTGGAAAAGAATACTGACTAGCCCATGGTCTTCTGCGAAAACAGATACGTCTCGGAAAAATTACAGCCAGAGTATTCCTTGGAGGCAAGGATGGCAAAGCTTTGGCTCACATATTGGGAGAATTTTGCTGGGAAAGGCAGTTCCTCGCAAAGGGATATAATTCTTGGAAAGTTGTAGGGTCAGTGAAAGAAATGGGACCCTCAACCAGATACAGTGACTTCAACAATAGACTCAAGTATGCTAGAGATTGTGAGGATGGCTCAGGACAGGACACGGTTCAGATCCTTTGTTCCTAAGTTTGCTGTGGGTTGCACTCTACTCTATAGCAGCAAGTAAATAAAGATTCTCACCACTGGACCAATTGGCAGCATCCTGATGGATGGTGAAGAGATTGTTAACAGCTTTAGTTTTACTTGGTTCCCCAATCTTTGTACCAGCAGCCAGGAAATCAAGAGATGAATTGCATTTGGAAAGTTGGTTGTCAGGGACCTCTCCAGAATACTGAAGAGCAACGATGTTAGTCTGGAGACTAAGGTGCACCTGATCCTGGTTATAGTCTTCGCAATTGCTTTCTATGTTTCAGAGAGCTGGACAATGAATAGGGATGACAGAAAGATAATTGATGCATTTGAACTGTAGTGCTTTAGAAGAGTATTGAATATACCATGGACTGCCCTGAGAATAAACAGGTTCATCCTAGAGAGGCTGAAGTCAGCCTGCTCCTTGGAGGCAAGGATTCTGAGGTTTTATCTGGCATACTTTGGGCATGTTGCAAGGAGAGACCAGTTCTTGGAGAGGGACATTATTCTTAAAAGGATAGAAGGATGGAGGAAGAGAGACCATTGATGAGATGGATTGATATAGTGACTGGGGTAATGAGGATTGGTGCATTGGAGACAGTAAAGTTGGCAAAGGATAGAGCAGGTCTCAGGGCTGCTGTACATAGGGTCACTATGAGTCACCAGCAGCTTGATGACACCTAATAACAACAACAAGAACAACACAGCGCCTAACACCACCATTCTTTCTTAATTCTGTCTTTCTGAAGGTACACTATAAAGATAAACCTGTAGCTCAAGCCACAACATGCATATATTTTTTAAAAAATGACAGACCTTTTGGCGATTGATAGCCAGTACAGGCCAAACCTCAGAAAAGAGAAATGTCTTTGGGGGAATCTATGACCGAAGCCAGCATCAAGGTTAAAATCAACTTAACAGCCCATTTCTATTAAGCCAGGGAATTTTAGAGGCTATAAATCACACAGGAAAATATTGTCACCTTTCTCCTAAAGAGTTTCTAGCTGGTGGATTCGAACAGCCTGCCTTTGGGTTGGCCGTGCAATTCAGATCTCACTAGGCCAGTAGGCCTCTCTTCCATTGGAAAGGCAGCTTTTGCAAATCCAACATGGATTCCAGTCCCCTGTGAAGAGTTTAACCTTGTCATGCCCACCTACCCCAAACAGTAAACGAACAGGCACCTTTTCTCACACATTGAACCAATAAACGCTCTTGCATAATGTCCCTTTCTTAGAGAATGTGTCTCAGAGGCACTAGCTACCTGTCTATTGCCTCCTGTGAGTATTTTTACTTGTAGAAAGCAAGGATCATCTGAGTCTAATGGTGACCCCAGTGGTATCAGAATATATCCTTAAAATATGTGCTGAATGAGTATTGAAAAGTGTTCCTATGAACTTTTGGCAAGAGGTGGACTGTTTATTACTAGTAGTACACCTTTCTGTTCACTGTCATAAATTAGAAAAAGCCCAAGACATCTTTGCTGCATGCTTGGCTCCATCATTCAAAGAGAATGTCCAATTCACCTGGTTCAAAGCCTCTGTGTCCTGTAGGTGTGTTTAAGTTCTGAAGAACTGGGTTTGTAGAAGACTGAAGTTGGTATCAGGAGCCTATTTTGATTCTTGATATAAATTCAGAAGACATTTAATTTTCTGACCAATAAATCTGAGGCTTGGCTCTCAGAAAAAGTTGTCAATTGTAATTCCCAGGCCAACTCAGGAAGGGCAGTTTGCCTTCAGGTTTGAGCCAGAGAACTGGCCTGACCATGCCCTTCATGATAACCATGTGTTATCTAGTTCAGGTTCAAAGTCAGGGTGCTACTTTGATGGGTGAAGGAGGGGTGGGTAAAGGAAATGAAAGGTCTGGTGTGAAAAACAATGTATACAAATTTTGTATGTAAAAAATGCTTTTATACTTTTTGTAAAGTATAACATAAGAATTTTATTTTTAAAAAAAACAGGGAAAATTTCAAATTTAAAAACAAAGGTAACTAGAGAGGAGTTTTGGGGGAGGAAGGAAAACATGCAACAATGAATGAATGAAAATCTAACTTTTGGGGTAAATTTTCATTAAAATTACAATAAATATATTTAAAAAAAAAAACCAAACAAAACACACTACGAGGGAACTGGGGGTGGGGAAGGGGGGAAGTCAGGGTGTTTAACTTAGGGCTGTGTGGCCATGAGTCAAATCCTGACCAGCTGGTAGTCGGGTGACTGAAGCTGTAGAAGCACTTTTAATTTAGAAATCTTCAGTTGTATTTACTATCTTTTCCTCACTTCTGTTGTCTGGAAATTTAATGGACTGTACCAACAACCTGTCATAATCTTGTGATGTTTTCCTTTGTATTCAACATCATAAATGAAAGACGGCCTAGTTCAGGGGACTCTTTTGACATTATTCCACTGCTTTCACTGCTAGTTGAATGATTTGACTTGTCTTTGCACTATTTAAAAGCTTAATAAAAAGGAACTCTCTAGGCAAGTATGTTTGAATCTACATGTGTCCTTGCCCTCCGAGAATAGAACCTTGGTAAAATTAAAAGAGGCGAGATTCATTCTAATTGTTTGATTGTAGAGAGTCAAAGAGTTTCTTAATGAGATTAAATTTGAAAACATAGCTTCAAAGTTTGTTTTCCTAGCAGTCCATGGTACCCTCAATATTCTTCTCCAGCACCACAGTTCAAAGCCATCAATTCTCTTCTATCCTCCTTAGTCTTTGTCCAATTCCTCTGGTACTCTTGCAAAAACTTAAGATTCATTGGTAATAAATGTAGCATAATAACATTGAACACTGACCTTGAAAAAATCTGAGATATCCTTAGATAAGAGTAAAGGATGCCAATGATGTGACAGTATTAGTAGGCATCATTGGCAGAAACACATATGCTCACTTGAAGTCCTTGTCTCTTCACGTTTTGAATGTTAAGAAGTTCCATAGGGGAGCAGGTTGGGCTCCTTGGCAAGCTGACTCCTACGTGGACATTTGCCTTCAGGAAGTTTCTTAGAGAATTCTTCAAGGTCAACACCAGTACAGGGAAGAGAAAGAAGCAAGATTATGAGTAGTTGGAAGCTAAGGAACATTTCAGCCATCCTTCCAGGAATCCTGATGCTGGGAAGTCCTACAGGGCTTGTCCTGATCTGAGCTTCAGTGAACTTCAAAGTAGAAATAAATATCAATCTTCATCTACTCAACATCCATTGGCTATAAAGCTGGATCCAGAGCCTAAAGTCCATGTGAATATAGATAGTGGCCTTGAAGATGAGTGACAGAACTAAGACTAGATGTAGTTCCTTGATCCAGAAAGAACAAATGTACTATCACCGGTCTTTGAACCAAACAGGAAAGATCTTGGGGCTTTCAGTGTCTGTGTGGTTAAATCACTGGTCCTGAAGCTTTGTCATTTTCGTTTCCATCAAGGGGGAATTTTTCTCCCAAGGAGTCACTGGTGGATTTGAGCCTCCAGAGTGGTATGGTCTTTGAGTTAGCTGTAAAGTCCCTATGGATTGCATCCTCAGATCTCCTTGAAATGCATCCAAACAAGTTATTCTTTTATTATCGCTGTTTGTTGTTGCTGTGTACCGTTGAGTCAGAACTAGCCTATAGCTGACCCTCTGGTAGGTTTTAAAGGGAGTTTATCGCATGCAAAGAGATTCTACATGTTGAATTTTTATTCATTCCTTCTTGTTATGATAATTCTGCATAAAATTAATGTTTTGTTCTGTTTTACACAGGATCACTATCATTCCAAACACTCTCTGTAAGACCTAACAACATCAATACAACAGCAGAGTAGAAGTAAAGATCAGGACTTCTCAGGATACAGTCTTCGGGATATCTCTTCTCAGCTCTGCCCACAGGCAGGCCTCTCTCTGACCCTCTCCTTCCTCTAGGTCCTTGTTCCCTGGTTTCAGCCTCTTCTTGGGCAATTTCTACAGAAGGTTTTGATTGCACTTGTGTGTGCTCAGGGACACGCTCCCAGAAAGTTCTGTTTGAAAGTCCTCAGCTCTTCCACTCAAGGGCATCGCCAAATAGAATTCTATCAACAAGAGCCTGGAGCCACCCAGCACTGCCAGGAAGTGTTGCTACGGCAGAAATAGCACATGTGTAACACAGATAAGTTCATTTTCTCATATTTTAGGAGTCTGGAAGTTCAAGTGTAGGCATCTAGCTCTATGATAAAGCTTTCTTTCATTGTTGGTTCTGGAAGGATGTCTTTTTCTTTTCTGAGCCTTTACTGCTGGTCAGTCATCAAAGTAAGAGAAAAAGTCACACCATCTTGCCTCTAAGTCAAACACAAAACACTAACTTCGGGAAAACATTTTTTGGATGACATACAGATTTTTTGTGTGTGTGTTTTGATCCAGGTTATTTAAATTTAAAGTATCCAGAGAAGAAATAATATTGATTATAAGGATGTCAAAGATAGATGAAGTGACATTCAAAAATGCTCTTCTCTTACATAAATTTTTTAAAAATTACAATTCTCTCTTCTTCTACCCAAGACCCGTCCTTCTTCTCTGCTTAAAAGATAAAACCTCAAATTATCTTTACAAGACCTTTCTTGCCTTCTGAAACTAGCTGTTTTGCTCTCTAACTTAGATCACACTGGTTTATTTAGACCCTATTATTTCTCACTTTTGCTGATACTCTCTCTTTCTTTACCTAAGGCAACATAATGTGTCCTTTCCAATTGAGTGCATGTCTGAAGAGTTGTTTCTGTGTACGATTTTTTTTTTTTAAAGTTAGATCTAAAACATCCAGTAAGAAATAAATTAATACCCCAACTGTGTATCAAAAAAGACAAGTGGAGATGATGTGGTAAAATCCTCTCTTTTCCGGAGAGGAAATAAAATCCTAGAGGAGTTAAATGTCAAGGTTTCTGGTACTTCTGAGAAGGAAGAAATTGAAGAGAAATAGAGGATTTTCTTAAAAATATAAGTAGGAGTTGATAGACTTTCCACTTAATATATGAGGACACTGAGGGTATGGTAGTTGCATAAACTGTTTTAGACTGATCTAAAACAGTTGGGAGGATGGGTTTCTACCCCCACAAACCTAAGCTCTGCATCATGAAATTCAATTGTTATTTACTTGTTGTGTGAAAGAACATGAACTTATTTAGAATTTAATTTATAGAATACACTAAACACATTCTGTGCCCAGACAAAAAAGGTTGCCAACTCTCTAAACTGGCATGGAATATTGATGATACAGTTGCAGATAGTTAGGTTTTGGTTTTGGTGTGTTGTGGTTTATTTTGTTGTTTTTTGTTTTTTTTTCCTGAATTGACTGTTTAAAATAGAAATGCCTCATACAGACGCCCTTCTGTACACAAGCGTGTATAAAGCTAGCATGGGAGCACTAATTCTTCACCTAAAATGTTTCTGTCTTGGATTAAGATGTGTTGCAGCATAATACAAACATGTAACAATGCTTTGTGAAACTGTGTAATGATCCTCTATGAACTGATAAACCAAATAGCTGTAAAAGGATTAAGGGTGCAATGTTATTGTTGTGTTCTGTAGAACCGACTCATAACTGACCTACTGGTGCATTTTCAGAGGCAGTTAATTGCACAGAACGAGATTTCTCATCCCTTTTCCATGGATCAGCTGATGGTCTCCAACCATGTGCCTTTGGGATTACAGTACAGCTTCTTGTCACTAGGTCACCAGAGCTCCCTACGTGTGGAATGTAACACCTCTTAGTCTCACCAAGTTATTGTTGAATACCATCAAGTTGGAATTGACTCATAACTGACCCTTCTTGAGGTTTTCAGAGGCAATTAATCACACAGACTCTCATGTGGGTTTTCAGATGAAATTAATCACACAGAAGATTGCCCATCCTTCAACCAAAGAGCAGCTGATGGATTTGAACCATGTGCCCAGGAATATAAGGGAAGTTTTCCTAGAGAATGGCTTATAATACCCTTTATCTCCCTAGAGATAAAAAGAGAAGCGAGTGAGGTGAGCTGGGAGGTATGCTCTAAGCACCGTTAAGGAAGATTTGATAAGAGTGGAGTGCATCCTATTCAACGTGGGTCTCTGGGGTAGGAAGCTCTATGAGACAGAAGGCCAAGCCACGTGGAGATCTGAGGAATGCAGGACCTACAGATTCATTCCAGAATGATCAGAAAAGGCCTACCCGTAAAACTGCCCTCCTGAATTTTGATGTTTAGCCTCCTGCATTATAAAGGAGTAAATTTCTGTCTGTTAAAGCCATCTACTCATAGTATCTCTGATATAGAATCATTAAATAGCTAAGTTTGTATTCAAAACTGAGAAAACAAGCTCATTTTAAAATCATTTGATGTTTGCAGAGAGTGAAAAGAAATGAATATCAAGTGTAAGGGAAAAGACAGGAAAACTATATGTTTACAAAATATCAACTGCACTAGGCATCTAAATAAACAAAGCATCTGTAAACATTACAATGCCTGACAGCTGCAAGGATAAGAACTGCAAATGACAGTAGCCAATACTACACATGGCTCAAGTATGTCATTTACATCCTAGTGAAATTAAACATAAGATAATAGCTTCGCTTCCAGGCAACACAACTATTAAATTTTGCAATAGATTATGACATCATCTGAAAGGGTAAACATTTGAAGCTATTACGGTTTATAGTTTGAACTGATGTTCTTGGTTAGTTGTATCTTCACATTCTTCACATTTTCTGTTAAAAACAACAAAACAAAATAGCAGCAAGATGTGGCTTTTCCCAAAAAGCTATTTTGCCTCAGGATATAGTGATGCCATATTTTAAAATCAGTTATGATAGTATATATTTGAGAAACATTAAGTGGTCTGAGTCATATTGTAAAGTATACTAATATAAGCATTTTTATTTTCAGTAAGGTAAAACCATATCCTCAGGAATAAAATTTGAACTTGAGTCTATCTCCCCTGAACTTGAAAACCAACTCAGGAGCAAGTTTGAGGTCTTGAACACTAATGAACGAAGACCAGATGAGCTGTGGGAGGACATCGAGAATATTCTTCATGAAGAATGCAAAAGGTCATTTTAAAGAAGGAGGAAGAAGAGAAGACCAAAGTGGATGTCAGAAGAGACTCTGAATTTGCACTAGAGCACTGAGAAGTCAAAGCAAAGAGAAGAAATAAGAAAGTTAAGGAGCTGAGTAGCAGAATTTAAAGGGCAGCTCAGGAAGACAAGGCAAAGTATGATTATGAAACGTGCAAGGAATTGGAGTTTGAAAATCAAAAGGGCCAACCTTATTCAGCATTTCTTAATTTAAAGGAACTAAAGAGCAAATTCAAGCTGCTAGTTGCCATGCTTAAGGATGCTATGGACAGAATCTTGAATGATCCAGGAAGCATTAAAAGAAGATGGAAGAAGTACACAGAGTCACTGTACCAAAAAGAATTGGCTGATACAGGAGAATTTCATGAAACAACATTTGATCAAGAGGTAATGGTGATAAAGGAGGAAGTTCAGGCTGCTCTGAAGGAACTGGCCAAAAATCAAGCCCCAGAAATTGATGAAATACTGATTGACTTACAAACAGATGCTGCCCTGGATGTGTTCACCAGGTTGTGCCAAGACATCTGGAAGACAACTACCTTGCCAACAGACTGGAAGAAGTCAATATTTAGACCTATTACAAAAAATAGTGAACTGACAGAATGTGGAAATTATTGACCAATATCACTAATATCACATGCTAGAAAAATCCTACTAAAGAGTATCCTGAAACAACTGGAACAATATATTGACAGAAAACTACCAGAAATTCAAGCTGGGTTTAGAAGAGGTCATGGTACTAAAGACACTATTACCAATGTCAGATGGATCTTGGCAGAAAGCAGAGTTCCAGAGGAAAGTTTATTTGTGTTTCATTGACTATGCAAAATAATTTGATCATGTGTCACAACAAAATTCTTGGCTTACCTTGAGGGAAACAGGAATCTTAGAACACTTGATTGTGCTTATGCGAAACCTATACTAGGATGAGGAAGCAATCATCAGAACAGAGCATGGTTCAAAGTCAGGAAAGGAGTGTGTCAGGGATGCGTCTTGTCTCTATACATTTTCAATCTATATGCAGAACAGATCATTCGGGAAGCTTTGCTTTATGAGGAGGAATGTGGCCTCAGGATTGGAGGAAGACTCATCAACAACTTACGTTATCCAGACGACACAGCCTTGTTTGCTGAAACTGAGGAGGACCTGAGGTGCTTGCTGCAGAAGGTCAAGGATGGAAGTCTCCAATATGGATTGAAGCTAAGCATCAAGAAGACAAAGATTTGCACCACTGGGTCAAATGGCCATATCATGATGGATGGAGAAGAGATTGAGATTGTTAATAGTTCCTGCTTGCTTGACTTCACAATCAACACTCTTGGTACCAGCAGTCGGGAAAGCAAAAGACAAAATGCATTGGGAAAATCTTATGTCAGGGACCTTTCCATAATATTGAAAAGCAAAAATGTCAGTCTATAGATTAAAGTGCATCTAATCCAGACCTGTAGGAGAGTCTTGAACACACCATAGACTGACAAGAAAACAAGTAAGTTTGTCTTGGAGAGGGTGAAACTAAGTTTCTCCTTGGAGGACAGGATTTTGAAGCTCCATCTCACGTACTTTGGGCATGTGACCAGGAAAGACCGGTCCTTGGAGAAGAGCATCATGTTCGGAAGGGTGGAGTGATGGCATGGGAAAGGAAGACGCTGGATAATATGGATTGATAGAGTAATTGGGGAAATGGGGTTAGGTGTGTCGGAATGAGACTGGTTCAGGATAGGGTTCAGAGCTGCTGTACATAGGGTTGCTATGGGTCCCAGGTGACTCAATGGCACATAACAACAAAACCTAAGTATCATTTAATGAGACTTTTTTCCACTCACATTAACCCCCCCCCAAATTTTTTTTCTTAGCTAACTAAGATTGCAAAATGGTAGAAAAACAATAAAACTGACAGCTTTGAGTAGCAGACTTCTGTTACAGTGCAGCCATCTCCACCAAGAGTTGTGCAACTACAAGACTTAAATAAAGGCTCTTGGAGAGTTAGACCTCAATCAACTTCTAAAAATGGCTGCAGTATTTTGTGTATATATGAGTTTCTCTGGAGAGGGAGTTTATAACCCAAATCTAATTTTTAAAAGGAGCCATTTTCCAAAAGGTTTGTGGACCTTGTTTATTGTAATAGCCATTTTCAAGGGTTACCGAAAACAAGAAAGTCCTGCTTTGGAATTATTTCCAACTCACTGGGACCCGGGAGGATGGTAGGCCTGACTAGTTCTGTTCCACAGTCTTTCCAAGCCTTATCTAAAGGTCCTACTTTCCTCTCCATAGAATCTGGTGGATTTGAATGGACAACTTTCTGATTAGCATTTGAATGCCTTGACCAACCAGAAACCTATTGTAAGTACTCTCTCATTCTCATTCTCATTATCTCTCTTCATTTACACTGTCGTCCAGTAGAAACTCATTGCTAACCCTCCACTGGATTCCCAAGGCTGGAAATCATGATAAGAGATTGTCTGTCTTTCAAAGAAACATATGTTGTTGTTGTTATGTGCTGTAGGGTCACCTGCGACTCATAGCAACCCTATGTACAACAGCCCTAAACCTTGTTCTATCCTGTGCCAATCTCACTCTCTCTGACACACCTACCTTATTACCCTAATCACTGAATCAATCCACCTCATAGAAAGTCTTCCTCTCCTGCACTGTCCCTCCACCCTCCCAAGCATAATGTCCCTCTCCAAGGACCGGTCCCTCCTTGCAACATGTCCAAAGTATGTCAGATGAAGCTTCACAATCCTTGCCTCCAACGAGCAGCCCAGTTTAACCCTCTCTAGGATGAACCTGTTCGTCCTCTTAGTAGTCCATGGTATATTCAATACTCTTCTCCAAAATCACAGCTCAAAGGCATCAATTCTCCCTCTATCATCCCTAGTCATTGTCCAGTTCTCCGATGCACAGCAAGTTATTGCAAAGACCATGGCCTGTATCAGGCGCATCTTAGTCTCCAGACTGACAACATTGCTCTTCAGTACTTTGGAGAAATCTCTAACAGCAGACTTTCCCGTCACAATACATCTTTTAATTTCCTGGCTGCTTGTGCCAAGAGTGTTGAACCATATAGTTACAAAAAAAAAATACTTCTCCCCTCTGCCCAATGATTCAAATATTTAAACCTAATAGATGTGTACCTCTTTTTCTCAATGCTAAACACTAATAAAATGTCCACATTTATTACATGAAAAAACATGATCATCAGGGAGGTGAATACAATTTTCCAGAGTAGTCAATCAAGAGTTGGCAGATAAGAGACTAACACCCAAAGTTTTGTCTTATAGGCAATCTACTCCTGGGTGGTGCCATTTATTGCCACTGAAAATCCCCTGGACAGGGGCTATGGGTCAGTTCAGACCTGAGGGTAGGAACACAACAATAGCAATGAGCTCAGGGATAGCAAGATAAAGAGGCAATTCATTTGGCTCTAACAGGCATAGGCATCTGCTACATTAAAACACAGGGCGGCGAGCTCTAGGAGCCTGACTTAGCCAGAGATTTAGCACGGGAGATTATGGGAAATTCTTTGTTCAACTGATTTAGTAATCCCCCCTTATTCAAATTCTATATATATAAGAGTGACAATTTAGAAAATTGTACGTTCATATGGAAGCATGTGGTCCATATGTTCAGAATTAGCTTGTCTTAAAAGCCATGAACCTCAGAGATCTTCACCAGCAAAGACGACACAGAAGCAAGAGATTGCTGGACACCCATCAGGACCAGACATTCTCGTACCCGCTACTCCTACAGCAGCAGCAGCCATACCCAAAGCAGAGGGCCAAAGACACCTGACATGAGATGGAGCTGGCAACCAGCCCCTCCCTAGGGATAAAACCTCAGGTGCTATCAAGTGGAGTATGACTCATAGCGGTCCCATGAACGAAAGACCTGCAACCAGTCCTGTCCTGCACCATCCTCACACTTCCTGACACACAAGAACATGTTGCAGCAGTCACCTTGTCAATCCATGTGGTTGAGGGTCTTCCTCTCCTTCCTGGTGGATCTTGTCATTGTACCACAAAGAAGAGGAATTTCTATGTTCTTCCCTTGATCTTAGACAAACCTTCAGAACAGCCTTGACAAATAAAATGTTGTTGAAGGGAGAAAAAATCCAAACAACAACAACAACAAAACCCTGTTAACTTCTGATGCTCTGTGGAGTCAGAATTATCTCATAGCTGGTCTTCCAGTGGCTGTTCAGAAGTTGTAACTTTCATGATAAGGGATTCTTTATCTTTCTCCTGTGGAGCAGTTGGGGGATTCAAATTGCTTGCCTTTGAGTTGGCAACACAACTCCTTTCTCATTATGCCATCAGAGTTCCCTCAGTGACCTCTTACACGATCTTATTAAAGGTGGTCACACAACACATCTCATTGAAGAAGATAAATATTCCGAAGTGCTCAGAAAAGTCCCACTTTTAAGAAAACATAGTGATTCCACCATTAGACATTCCCCTTTGAGTGAAAGTATGAACTCCAGAAGATTGTCATCAATAAACATCTTCTTCATTTGTGGCTTCAGAACAAATGGAAAGGAGAAGAACATTTCAAGCACAGTATACTGACTAACAATCACTGATTTTTGGAGGACAGAGGTATTTTGTCTTAAACACTGGTGCTAGTTACTGAATACTTAAGCAAGATAAACTTACAAAAAGTGATGTGAGGATTTTAGGGAGGAAAAAAATCCCCTTTACATTCTTGATTCAAACATAGTGAATAGATCTCAAGTCTCACCAGATTCACACTGTCAGAATGATAGAATGCAGTACTAGAGAAGAGGTTTCAAGTTATGAGGAAAACGATTTTTGATATTTCAATGTAAAGTGTATTTTATATAAACACCCAATACCTAAATTATGAGAAGCACTAGCAGCATAGAAGTATATCATTCTGGCAAGGGTCGACAGACAGTGCAGGATAGGAAGACCCTGGATGAGATGGATTGATACAGTAACTGGAGCAAGAGGGGTAGGTGTGTCAGACACAATGAGGTTGGCTCAGGATGGAGCAGGGTTCAGAGCTGTTGCACATAAGGTCATTATGAGTCACAAGCAATTCAATGGCACATAGCAATTACAAATAGCATTCATACTTAGTGGGTTACATGGTGGACTGCTAATGAAAAGGTTAATGGTTCAAATCCACTAGCCACTCAGTACAATAAAGAAAAGCAGTCTCTTCCTACAAAGACAGGGGTGGGGGGAATTGTTTTCCAAGGCCTTGCAAACCTGAGAGAGGATCTCTGTGAGCTATAGCCAATCAGAAGGACTGATTTTTTTATTTTTAAAATATCTACACACAAATTTATTAGATAATCATCTGTCTCCTGACTTTCAAATGTGAAGCAGGATAAAAGAAACTAGGAATATAAGAGAAAGCATTGAACAACACAAAAGCAAGTTCTATTAGTTAAAGCAGGAGTCATGGTGGTGCAATGGTTAAAGTGCTTAGCTGCAAATCTTAAGGTCTGAGGGGTTCACAAAAGAAAGGTGTGGCCACCTACGCCCATAAAGGGTTTTCTTGCCATGTACCATCATGTTAGCTCTGGTGGCCTCATGGCAAGAAACTGAACTGCAATACCAAAGTTAGAACTGAACTAGAGCTGACCCTTCAGTGGATTTTCAGAAGCACCAATGACGTGGGAAGAGACTGACCATCTTTCTCCCATGAAGCAGCTGGTTAACTTGAACCATGTACTTTTGGGTTAGCAGTCCAACTCCTTATCACTAAACCATGCATACGGGACAGTCCTGGAAATCCTATGGGGCAGCTGTCCTCTGGCCAAGAGCTCACTTTCACTAGTCTATTACTTGGGATAGATATGACAAAAGTGTGTTTGGGCTGGAACATCTAGTCTGGGACTTGACAGAAAAATTCAAAACTCATTGCTCTCAAGGTCATGCAATAAGAGGAGACTGCCTATCATTCTCCCTTGGGCCGATGGTGGATTGGATCCACCAGGGGTGCACTGTCCTTGGGTCAGCACACATCTTGCTAAAGTCTATGTAACCAGAGCTCGAAGTAGAGACATATGAACCTCAGAGAGGGACATCATCCTGACTCTAGAGACCTTACTGCATCAGAAAGTCGTGATTCAACCAGAACAAGAAAACTCTGTTTCCTAACATTACTCATTTCTTTCTTTCACATGAGGGAGAAGTCTATGTAGGGCAATTTTGGTGAGAAATGCCACTACAGGTATTAGCTCTTATCATTTTAATGTTTCTCTCCCTAGGTTAACTTCTCTCATTGCTTTTCATGATGCCTCCATTATATTTTGCATTTCTTGGTTCCTTATTTGCATTTGCAAATGTGAGGCGAGGTAGTTCATAAGGATTATTATTGTTGAAACTGGGAAAGACTTCGTTTCATGGCACTGGGAATTGTCAACGCTAATATTGCTGTTTCAAAAGGTAACAGGCAAAGGGACATTTACTGGAAACTTTAGAATCAGCTCTCACTGTGAAGCTGGCTAGGAGACCACATCATTTCATTTGCTTGTTGGCCATCTCATTCTCTCTGTTCTCGTTGTTTTATCTAGGACAGACAGTGGAGAAATACTGCACCTGACAGCCGTAAGTCTGTCCTGAAAAGGTCCATGGCAACGACTATACTGTCCTATACTGCAATCAATAGACTCTCAGAAAAAGCTCACAGATGAATCACTTAGGTAATTCTTTGGTACTTTCTTGCAATTCTCTTTCTCATTGCAAAATTTATTCTTAATAGCCATTGGTACTGAAACTTATGCTTGCAAAAGCGAGTGAGTTGATTAATAGGTATTTTATACATCTGGTATTTTCTCATAAAAGACTGGAAAACTTATTTCAATTATCATACCACCAACAAGGATGCAATCTGTTCACAAGGCCTGTTTACGAGTGGCTGCTTTGGGTAATGGCTGTTTTCTTAGCACGGGAGATGAAATATAATATTATTAAACAGAGATATGCAGAATGAGGTGTCAACTTATCCATCTTCCTGATGTTTATAGGCTTCATTTTTTAGAATGTTTATTTTATTTTATGGGACTGCACGTTAAAATATCTCCTATTTGAAAAGATCTAATTTCTTTTATTCTGGTTTTAATGTCCTTGAATATTAGCATTCTCAAACTTGTAAGCAATCAGCTAAGGAAACCTGCGGTAGGTACTTTATTAATTCCATTTAGATAAATGTGCCATAATGAGAGAGATAATAAAAGTGAACAGTTTATTCTTGCACGGGGAAAGAAACTGGTCTTTGCCAGAAGGAGAAATGCTTTTCATTTTTAGAGGCCACCTGTGATAATGTATGGCAGGGGAGGAAGAGAGTGGTGGTGGAAAACAAATCTGGAAAAATAATGAGTTGTTGTTGTTTCATGTGATTTCATGTGCTTGAGAAGGACAGAGGCCATGAAGACAGATACCGTAATGAGATTAATGTAACTCAGCTTTAAAAAGCTTTCTTAAAATTACCTGAAAATTCCAGGCAGTTCTGTTTGCTGCTAACTTTGGCTTCCTTATCATTTCACAACCTTTCACTATGGTATTGAAGATGGAGAATTAGAAAGAATCAGACTTTCAATCAAGTAAAATATTGATACCCATATCATTATGGTAAGTTTTGCTTTCAGAGAAAGAAACATTTCTTACTGTGTTTCTGTAGTCTAGACAAAGGTGCACAAATGCCCAACAAAGGCCAAGAGAACAATTTAGAGACCATGTAGATGACAGAACTCCAAAGGCTGCTCACAGAAAACCTGAAATCTCCTACAGGAGAATAAAGAACAGCAAAGCTTGCAAGAGATAAACTAGAATGTAATTCAGTTAGGGTGACTTAGTGGGCACTCAATGGCTGGCAGCAGAAATCGTCTGGGGATAAGAAAACCTGTTTCTTGAGATATCCTTTCAATAATTTCTGCCCAGTAGGAATAGTTCCATTATAAGGGATTTAAAAAAAATCAAGGTCAATTCATTTTAATACCATATCTTATTTAATTCATTATATGGAAATTACATAATTTGAATTGTGATCAATGCAAATAATATTGACGTAGCATTTTAAAGTCTTTGTTTCATACTAAGTCTTTAAAATTTGTTTTTTTAATACTTGAAGCAAATCTCAATTTAGAACTTTCATAATTCTAGTGACTGGTAGCTGTATTTAACTCTTCTATTAGTCCTAGATTGTCCTTTGTAGAGGAATGAGCTTCAAAATAGACTTCACCAGAAACCGCTGGAAAATTTTCTTAGTGTAGAAATCAATGTTTTTATTGTGTGTCATCATTCATGTTGTCAATGATTTAGGATATATTCAGAAAAATTAGAAGTATTTCTACTACAGAATATAAAAATTGAGAACTTTATATGCTTGTTTTTAGTGGAATGATTCTCACTGAAACTTTATCATTTAAGAATACACTTAAAATGGATTTTCCACATTGGCATAGATAGATAGCTTTTGAATTTTAAAATCAAATCAACCCATCACTTAATTGCTATCTTTTGCATTCAGTTTATTCCGATCTTAAAAAATAATTTATTTCCTTTTAGTTTAAATAAATGTTGCTGTCATAGAGTTAAAACTATTTCTTCTTTTTCCAACAAATGCATATTTTCACAATATATGTAACATTTTTGTAAATTGGCTATCATATGCACTCGAGACATTCACCAACACTGATGTTCAGGTTATACACACTGATTTGATTTTAATGGGGATGAATTATTTGTGAAAGTTCCAATATTAAAGTGACTGATTCATACAATAATAATCCACAAACATTAGAGCCCCAATTTCTTAGTTTTTGCTTATATTCCTTAGAATCATGAAAACTTTAAATAGGCTTCTTGTTGTTGTTACTGTTGTTACTGTTTTATAATCTGGTCCGAAGATAGCTGACCCTCCAGCAGGTTTTCAGGGGCAGTTAATCTCACAAAAGGAGATTGCCCATCCATTTCCCACAGAGCATGTGGTAGCCTCAAATCGCGTGCCTTTGGGATTGCGGTGCAGCTTCTTGCCATTAGGCCACCAGAGCTCCCTTAGGTAGGCTTATTCACATAAAAAAAGAAACTATTTTTCTCTGCGTTTAAGCTCTAGTGTTGCACAATTTGATGGGTGGAAGGAGGAATGGGTAAAGGAAATGGGAAAGATCTGGTGTGGAAAAACAGTGTATACAAACTTTGTTAAGTAAACCAGTATGAAATTAAAAAAAATATTTAAATAAAGAGAATACTCTT
>NW_006399764.1:23112162-23140549 GCF_000299155.1 Elephantulus edwardii | reverse complement strand
GTGTGAAAAACCATGTATACAAACTTTGTTAAGTAAACCAGTATGAAATTAAAAAAAATATTTAAATAAAGAGAATACTCTTATAGGAAGATCTTGACAAGAGTCTCTTATCATGGTGGCGCCCCTGCCACCCTGTGACTATAGTGCACTTGAGTTTCCATCTAATCAACACAAAGCACAAAAGAGATCTCTACTGGCATAGTGATAAGAAATTGCATCACCCACACAAAGGTATGTGACTGGAAGCCACCCAGTAGAAAGATGGGCAATCGTTCTACTAATCTTTCTACATAAATAAACTATGATTTACCACCTCTGAAAACCCACTGGAGGGTCAGCTTAGGGTTGGTTCTGATTCCATGGTGCATAATAACAATAATTCAAATACCTTGTGTTCCTGTTTACAAACGAACACTGTAAAGCCCTTGCTTTGAGTTGCCCAGGGTACAGTTTCCTTGATCTTGGAACTTTGAATCATAAAGTACCTTCAATTTTTGTTTGTTTGTTTTTAAATTTTCCCTCAAAAAATATCCCTTTGCTCTCCACCGTGCTGGAGAATTTGTTTGCCCTTCATAAGATCACATCCATTCCTGAGTCAAACTTGTTTTTCTTCATCTTCAATAAACTGCTTTGTTTTTCATGAATGGCATATGTGTTCTTGCCTGTTGACATCCCCTGCTATGAGAGAAAGTGGAATTTAAAGGTACATTTCTTTCTGTGACTTTTGAGACAAAGAAGCCATTTGGAGCTTATCCATCTCCATGATTCCAGGAGATATCCCAGGTCAAGATCTCCCCAAATGAACTCTACTGTCTTACTGAGTTCTTCAAGATTTATTCTTGACTTTCCCCCCTTAGTTTTAATTTCTAGCTGGCATTGTCATGGGTTCATTGCCAAATTAGTTTTGTGAAACTGTTACCAAGAGGCTCCCAAGTCAAATGACAAGAGTCTGGAATGAAGGCTACATAGTGGCGTGAACTTGGGGGTAGGGATTGTATAACAATGAAAGAATTTTTCTTTTACTTTTCAAAGAGAAGAGTGAATTGGAAGGGAGGTTGGGCAGGGAGAAAAGTACAACAATGAATGAATGGAAATCCACAGTCTCTAAATTTTCATCAAAATTTAAAAAAAACCCAAAACAAAAAAACCCCAAAAACCAACCCCACAGTTTTTGGATGGATGAAGGACTGAGCCCATGGCATTTGAACTGGTGATATAATAGCCTATGTTGAACTGCAAACTAAAAGGCAGGCAGTTCAAAGTTACCAGCCAGTCCGTAGGAGAAAGATGAGACATTTACTGCCATCAGAAACTTGGTGGAGGCTCACCGTGAGGTAGAATTGACTCATTGGCAGTGGTGGGATATTTCTAAATGCACATACAGATTTTCCAACATGTGAAACTCACTGTTTTGTAAAGTTGGGATTGTCAATTTTAAGGACTCTATAGAGGACTGCCTTTGGGCACACAGGCTGCTATTATGAACAAATGTTTTGGACTTCATAATTGACTGTTTCTGGAACACTTGCAAGGCTTTCCTAAGGACAGGTTAGGAATCAGTATGATGAGGTCATTTTGACTGGCTTAGAGAAGCCTTTAAATGCCACAAAGAAGGCAAGCGTGTTTTTAGGCAATAACTC
Source organism: Elephantulus edwardii (assembly GCF_000299155.1). Taxonomy (NCBI): domain Eukaryota; kingdom Metazoa; phylum Chordata; class Mammalia; order Macroscelidea; family Macroscelididae; genus Elephantulus; species Elephantulus edwardii. Next base: position 23,138,909 of record NW_006399764.1, on the reverse strand, counting down.
TAAACAGAGTAAGGAAGTGCAGTGCCAAAATTCAGCCTCTATCCCCTAGGCTCCATTGCTGGTTACTCCTCCTCTGTTTCCTTCTTTGCCTACTTGTTCCTCTGATAATACTTCATCTGAACTCCAGTTCTTTTCCACAAATTCAGCTAAATAACTGTTGTGGGAAATACCCTTTAAAAATATATCCTAGTGTTGACTGAAAGGATCTTTTCCTTATTAATGTCATTCCTTGCATACACTTGTAATGACATACTCTATAAAATTCATACTGTGAAGATGATAGATAATACATAAAAATCAATAAAAATATTTAAAACCCCCAAGCAAACAAACAAAACCAACCAGATTTCATCTAGTTGTTGCAGTGAATCCCAGTGGCCTTTTGTTTATTTGGTTTTAAGTTCTGGAAATATTTGGGCCCCATGGCAGCTATTTTTTAGGAATTTTATTTTGTTCTTGAAGAACAATATTTTAACATATTAGTAACATCTTTGATCAATGAGGATTTCTCTTCTGTAAGGGATGCTGGTTTGGGGTTCACGATAAGCTTAAAATTTTCCAGGGAAGTCTGCATAGTGGCTTGTCATCAGGTTTCTGAGATTGTCAATCTTTACAGGAAGAAATGTCATCTTTTTCTTTCATGGCGTAGCTGGTTCATTACAATCACTTACCGTTTAGCAGTTCAACCTGTAATGCCGTTTGCCACCTGGGCCCCTTTGCCAAATATGCAGTTATGAAAATATAATATGTTCCTAATTCTACAAGGTGCAATTATGAATAAAATTATAATATTTTTAAAAAACCAAATTTTTTAATTTAATCATCAGAACATTTCAGGAATTAATGAGTGTGAACTCATTCTGACAGAGATTTTTTTTATGCTCTGTTGTGCTGCTAATAATCTAAGTTGGTGGCATAAAAGGTGGAGAGAAGTTAGTTTTGAAATAGACTTTAGAGGCAAAATATCAGAACTCCTTAGTATAATTATAGATACAGAAGTTATGGGAAAGGGAAGGAATACATTTTTAGATTCTTGGGTTAAGTATTATCTTGGAGAATAGAATAATTTATTAATATATAGGAAATTGGTGGTAAAACTTTGAGAGTTGGATAAATAATCTTTTTTGATCCTGTTGAATTCAAGATACTTATGAATGAGTCTTCCAAAGAACTCTCGTGGTGTAACTGTTAAGTACTCTACTATTAAACCCTTGCTTGGCAGTTCGAATCTGCCCACTGGCTCTATAGGAGATAAGACCAGGTGATCAACTTCCATAATGCTGACAGTCTAGGACTCCGTTTTGGGAAAGGTCTCCTTCTATAGAGTTCCTATAGGGAACTCTGGTTGTGTAGACTGTAGGGAGTCGTGCTAATTCAACAGCTGTGCCTCTGTAGCAATTCAAATCTGCCAGCGGCTTCTCAGGATAAAGATGAAGAATGACTAGTGTCCCATGTGATTTATAACCTGGGGAAATCAACCAAAGAGAGTTAGCTATGAGTTGGCTCCAACTTCACAAGGGAGAGAGTGAGAGAGAGTCAGAGAGACAGACAGATATTTCTACCGTCACCATGAGTCACAAATGAACTCAAAGGACCATTACACCAAGAATAAGGAAACTTCTAACTGGAGATAGATAGGAAGAAGGAGGAAGAGGACTGTTAAGAAATGCTTCTGCTCCTAATAGTGCTACGGATTTGCAAACTACTCTGCAATTACTGTAAACAAATTAGAATCAAGTGCAAGGGAAGTCAAACATCAGAGTTAAGTTATGGACCTCAGTTCATAGTAATTCTTTAACTGAGTACAGGTAGCCCCCAATTTAAGACGCACTTGAGTTACAATGACTCACACACTGACCAGTAAGTACACTTACACATGTAAGACTGCACTTACACACTTACCCATATATCAGCATTGAGTTTGCTGAAGCCGTCACCCTCAGAGGTTCATTTGCAAATATTGATATATAAGATTTCCAACCCCCTAAACCAAATAAAGATCTGATTGTAGAGATATTCAGAGTAAAAGTAAAAAAAAAATAAAAAGAGACAGTTGGTTTAAGTTAGAACCAACTTTAGCTGGAGTCATCTGAATCCCATCATAAATCATAAACTACCCAAATTCCACACAACCAGTATTCAAACATTTTCTTTAATTACAAAAGATTTTGTTGTTATTATTGTTAAGTGCAGTTGAGTTGTAGATGACTCATAACGACCCTACGAATGAAAGACCTGAATACTTGTATAACTTTCATCGTTTCTCCAAATCAATAGAGTTTCTGGAAGCAAGCTATTTCAGAAGTGGATGCCACTCCTGCTTCCAAGCTTATTTTAATTGGGGAGGTCCACCAAACACTGCCCGCCATGGGTAACCGTTATTACATTTGGCACATCAGTGTCACAGTGTTCAGCATCACAGCAACCACAAGTTACTTCTGTACAGCAAATGGACAGACCAGTGCTAGAAGGAGAATTTTATTCCTTCAATTTATTTTAATCAACTTAAAAAAAATGAAAAGAAAAAAAATCCCATCTGTGAACTTTCTCATTTTTCTGAACATGGTGTAATTCGAAAAAGCATGTCCATTCTAATTAACTCTTTCTCCTTCAGATCTAAAAGTCAGTTATATCTAAAAAGAAAATATTTTCTCTCTGATGTTACATTTGAATAGAAGATAAATATGGTTTAGATTCTGTGTTACAAAGCAACATATTAAAAAAATATTTTAAATCATGCAATGAATGGAATTCATTAAGTCTATTGGGTATAGCAATTTAATGAAGGAAAAAATACTAATTAAATTATTAAAATCTGGAGAGCAAGTAGTAATTAAGTGACTGTTGCTATGCAACGCTGAGGATTTCTATAAACAGTCTGCAAAAATGTATTGGTTAAATACGCTGGTATTTTGCTTTGACCTTTTGTAATCAAACACCTTCTCTATCTGTGAAATGTGCTTCTAAGACTAACATTAAATAAAATTCACAAACTGGAAAAAAGAGAGAGAAATTTTTGATTCTTTCTTTTTTTATTACCGTCAAAGTGTGAAGAGTTCAAAATTCTAAAACTAACTATGGAATGTATTGCAGTGATTTCTTCATGATTAAACATCTTTATTTAAGTTTACAAATTGTATTAATTATTATTATTTTATCATTTTTGTAACTCTTCATGAGGTGTCACTGAGTGGTGCAAAATGTTAAATCCTTGACTACTTGTCAGAGCATTAGATGTTCATGACTACCCAGAGGCACCATGGCAAACATGTGGCTTATCTGCTCCCAAAAGTTCAAGGCTTTGAAAATCCTACCGAGTAGGTCTACTCTGCATGTACAGGTTCACCCCGACCCAGCCTCAACTTGACCGCACTTAAAAACACCACCATCCCTTTACACTGGAGGGCAATTAACAGGGAGGACTTTATCAAACACAGGATATTGTTTTTCTAAAGTAAAGGCTTTGCTTTTCTTGATGGGAAATCGGCTAACCACCCTTTGAGAAGATTAAGAGTTGATTACATTTTAAAAGTCTGCAAATTATCCAAGAAAGCTGTACTTCAAACTGCACATGTTCTCAATAAGAGTTTTCACAAATGGTAGAAATGATCCTCATGTGTGAGGTTTTACCGAGGTTTATTTTTTCCTTCATAGAAAGATGCTGGAGGTTCTTGTATAGGCACATTTAAGTCCAAATGTCAGGTAAAAAGGCTATAAGAACAATTAACATGAGAAAACCAATGCTTAAATCTTCCCTTGAAAATTTAAAAAAGATTTCAAATACTTCAATGCTACGATTTAACTACCAAGGAGCCCTGGAGACATAGTGTATAAGGCGCAGAGGGCATTAACCCAAAACTCAATGAATAGTTTGCATCCCCCAGCTACTCTGTCAGAGAAAGGGAGGCAGTTCACACCATCAAGGCCCACAGCCTCAGGGACCTAGAGCGGGTCACCGTGAATACCCCAAATGCAAGGCAGTGGACATGGATTTGGAAATGAACTATCAGCATCAGGCAGCATTGTCTTTGGTTTTACTGAGGTCCCAGATGAGTAAGAGCTGACTTAGCACGTCACGTGACCATCAGCAAGTGTACTGTTCTGGTCTCACGTTCTCTCTCACTCATTCATTGCTTTCCAGTAGGAGATGATTCACAGCTGACTCTCCAGTGGGTTTTAGGGGCTGTAAATTACAGTGGAGGAGACTGCTCAGCTTTGCCTCCTTGTTCAGAAACGGACTCATTAGTAGAGGGAGTTTACAAGGTAAATACTCCAACCTTAGTTATGGAGCTGAGAAGCCAGGCTTTGCTGTGTAGGAAGAGAATTGCAGTGTCACTGTTACTGTCCATATGTAATGGTTCCATCATTATTTCAGCTTTGTAGGTGGTTTGCTGTTAAGTGTCTTTGACTGATAGTGACGCTCTGAACAGCAGATGTGAGCCCTGTCCTATTCTGTGCCAAAGTGGGTAGTGAACAAGAAAAAGAAAATGTTCGCACATACATGCCCCTGGACTCTTTTTTTTTTTAAAGTTTTTTATTCATTTCAATGAATATTTACAGAGATTTTGGATTTCCATTCATTCACTGTTGCACTTTTCTCCCCTCCACCCCCACCCCCACCCCCAGTTCACTCTTCTTGAAAAGTAAAAGTTCCTTCATTGGTATACAACCCCCCCCACACCTGCCCCATACCGAGTATACTCCACTCTGCAGCCCTCATTCCAAACTCTTACACTTTTAATTCAAAGACTGCTTCCTTTCATCACTTTCTGTACAGAAGTAATTTTCCTGTACCTACTCTCCCCTCATTCCCGTTATCACCTGCCTCCTTCATTAACACAGCCATGTGCTTAAAAAAAAAAAAAAGGACTCTGGCACGGTTCTCAAACTGCATGCCAACACGGAATCACTTTAATATTCTCACTAGTGAGACTTCACAGGTCATATAAAAGTGGTTCATGTCAAGAAGACTATCTACACAGGATTACCGGTCTCATACAAATAAAACACTTACTGGGGCTGAAGTGGACTCTCACAGGTGTCCTAAAATATTGCATAATTTTAAGAAAAACCTACAGGCTGCTGAACACCGTGAAGCTAAACAATCTCAAAGCAGCACAGTGTCAACATTCAGTCACATTGGATGCCTCTTGGTGGTGGAAGGATCTTTGCAAAGCTCAGTTTTCTGGGAATGCCAATGGACAAAAACAAGCAGAGAAACCAATTTGGAACAACAAAGAGAAGTCATCAAACTTAAGTCTCTGGTTTAGGAAGATTATTCTGTATCATTGTGTATGATATTTGTCATGTATACAAATCTCATGCAAAGTGGACATACATATTTTAAAAGGAAATAAAAATTTCATGTATACTTTTACTATTATTTTTGTACTTTTTTTTAAAAAAAATTAAATGATTGGAAGTAGGTGACTGGGTCCTAACTTCTTCCTACATAGCATCCTCAAATATTATTAGTGTGTTCAGGGAGCCTAATCGGCTGGGTGTTGTCTTGCTACCTGAAGGCTGCATACCCCTAGTGGTTTGAATTCACCAGCATCTCCATGGAGAAGGATGGACAGTATCCTCTCATTAATAGTCCAGTCTCAGGAGCCACCCCAGGGACCACTCTGACTTGGAATTGAAACATTGACAGTGTACTTGTGTTTTTATCGTTAAATATTGTTATTACTGGTTTGTCATGTTTTATCTATGGGTGTTAAGAAACAATTATGAGACACTTTTTTATGTAATAAAAACAGTTTTGGAACCTCTACACTACAGTGCGGCAAAAAAACAGTTGAAATTGAGATGATGTCGCTGTGCCATCCGTATCTTGAGGTAGCTTTGTCTGTGTGTACATATAGCTCAAAACTTAAAGCAATAGAATATTGCCACATTATCTTTCTTATTTAGTGCCTGTTGACTACAGAAGAGAAATATGAAGTCTATTTTAGAAATATAGTTTTCATTGAAAATGCAGATCTGTAGGATCACTTTAATATTCTTATTAGTCGGAGGTCATAAAAAAAGTGTTTCATGTCAAGAAGACGATCTACACAGGATTTCTTGTTCTCACACAAGCAAAATACCTCTTTACAATCCACTGGTGTAAGCCATCTTTGAGGAACTCAAATCCCACTAGATCCAGTGTTGTTTACTTATTATGATTCACACGGAAAATGTTGCATTGTGGTCTTATCGTTATTTTAAATTCTTAGGTTATCAGAAGTTTTGAGCCATTTATTTTTATCTTCTCACATTCCCTTCTTAGATTTCTTAAAGGCTTCAAACTTGTCACTGTCTCTATAAAATTTTTAGTTCTCAACTTAGGATTCTTGGATTTCCATAAACTGACATCAATCTCTTTTACTCATCCAAATATTTCCAGTCACAAACCCCATGATCTTACCCTGACTATACACAATGCTTCCCTCTCTGGATAGTACCTGTTTTTAAATATGTGTTTTAATAGTCTCTACTATCATTTGTGTTCTTCTCCTCATGATCCCTTTACTTCGTCACAAAGCCTTTATGCTTGCTTCTTGTTAGACTCCAAATAATTCTTTTTTGTCTTTCTCCTTTCATTTGGTAAAGCATTCATGGAGTCGGCTTATTCATGACTTACCCTGTGACTTTCTGCTGCTAACTTTTGATTGCGTTATTCTTTCAAATCACATATGTCCTGAATTTATACCATGCTCTCTCCCTTTCCAACTTTAACTCATTCGTGAAAAATGTTTACATTGAGTAGATACTTAATTCTTAGACTGCAACAGATTATGCCACAATTTGATAACTTACTGCATGGTTCAAAATAGGGAAAGGTGTCTGCCAGGGATGTGTCCTATCTCCATACCTTTTCAACCTGTATGTAGAACAGATTATCCGAGAGGCTGGGCTCTATGAGGAGAAGTGTGGCGTCAGGATTGGTGGAAGATTTATTAATAATCTGCCTTATGCAGATGATACAACCCTGCTTGCTGAAACTGAGGAGGACCTGAAATGCTTGCTGCAGAGGGTCAAGGACTGAAGCCTTCAGTGTGGATTGAGGCTCATTGTCAAGAAGACAAAGATTCTCACCACTGGACCAACTGGCAGCATCAGGATGGATGGTGAAGAGAGATTGAGATTGATAACAACTTTAGTCTGCTTGGCTCCATGGTCAACACTCTTGGCACCAGTAGCCAGGAAATTAAAAGATGTATTGCGATGGGAAAGTCTGTTGTTAGGGACCTCTCCAGGGTTCTGAAGAGCAATGGTGTCACTCTGGAGACTAAGGTGCATCTGATATAGGCTATGGTCTTTGCAATAACTTGTTATGCATCAGAAAGTTGGAAAATTACTAGGGAGGATAGAAGGAGAATTGATGCCTTTGGGCTGTGGTGCTGGAGAAGAGTATTAAATGTACCATAGACTGCCAAAACAATAAACAGATTCATCCTGGAAAGGATTAAACCAGGCTGTTCCTTGGAGGCAAGGATTCTGAGGCTTCGTCTGACATACTTTGGACATATTATAAGGAAGGACAGGTCCTTGGAGAGGGACAGCATGCTTGAGAGGGTGGAGGGATGGTGCAAGAGGGGAAGACCCTCTATGAGGTGGATTGATTCAGTGACTGAGGTAATCAGGATGGGTGTGTCAGAGGGAGTGCAATTGGCACAGGATAGAGCAGGGTTTAGGGCTGTTGTACATCGGGTCGCTATGAGTTGCAAGCGACTTGATGGCACAGAACAACAACAATAATACACATCTAAAGTGCTAGACATCCCTGAATAATCTTAATTTATCAGAAACTTTCATAGAATTCATCTATTCTTTCTACCTTGTTCCTATTGTTCCATTTATTTCTGTGAGGCCTGAAGAATCTCCAAGAATATCTTTGAATTACTCTTCTTTTTCCATCCTTTGCCTCTAAAAGGAAAGAACTTTAATGAACTCTGTAATCAGAGAGGCTGCCTTCAGCTTAGCCTCACTTCTTGGGAGTGTTTTAGAAACACAAAGTATTTCAGAAAACAAAGATTCTCACCAGTGGGCCAATTGGCATCATTATGATAGACAGTGAAGGATTGAGGTTCTTGACAGCTTCAGCTTTCTCAGCTTCACTACTCATGATACCAGCAGTCAGGAAATCAAAAGATGATTTGCATTGGGCAAATCTACTGTCAGGGATGTCTTCGGAGTACTGAAGAGCAACAATGTCAGTCTTGAGACTAGGATGTGCATGACCAGGCTAGGATCTTCATGATTGCTTGCTATGCATCAGAGAACTGGACTCTGACTAAGGATGACAGAAGAATTAATGCCTTCGAACTGTGGTGCTGGTGAAGATTATTGAATATGCCATGGATGACTAGGAGAACAAACACGTTCTTCCTGGAGAGGATGAAACCAAGCTGCTCTTTGGAGGCAAGGAATTTGAAGCTTTGTTTGACATACTTTGGGCACACTGCAAGGAGGGACCAGTCTTTGGAGAGGGACATCGTGCTTAGAAGAGTGGAGGGACAGCACTAGAGAGGAAGACCCTGGTGAGATGGATTGACTTAGTGATTGGAGGACTGGGGCTAGAGGCAAAGAAGTTGGCTCAAGATAGAAAAAGGTTCAGAGCTGTTGAACATAGGATCACTATGAGTCACAAGCAACTTGATGGCACATAACAACAACACTAAATCGGAATCTGTCAATAGACATTAATTATCCATATGTACTAAATATCTATAACTATTCACATATATTTTTGTGTGCTGTTGAGTTATGATCAATTTATAGCTAATTTTGCAGTGGGTTTTCAGAGGCAGTAAATTGCACAGGAGCAGACTGACAATTTTTCTCCCACAGTGAAGCTGGTGAATTCCAACTGAATGCCTTTCGGATTGCAGCAAGGCTTCTTAATACGAAGCCCCCATAGCTCTCATTTCACATATATGTTTATTACAGCTGAATCTTGTGAACAATTATTGTTGCTGTTTTTAAACTAGCCTGTCTCAATCCTCAAAACACTATTCTCCAGGTATGTGTTAACACAGATCTGTAAGGAGAAAAACTGATTCCGTCGTGAGATGATTTGGGATTCTGTATTCTCAGAGAGCGTTCAGTTGGAATAGTCCATAGCAGATTACACTACTCTCCTAAAAACAGTCTCTGGTGACTCAAATCCACCAGCTGTCCTGATGGAGAAGGGTGGGAAGTCTCCTCCGATCTTTACTCACTAGAGTAAATTTGCTGGACACTCAGCTGTTGGTTGGCGCTAAATTGATGGCAATGAGAAAGAGAAAGCTAGCTTTCTTAAAGACTCAAGGTTCATAAGAACATATTAAAGACATTGTAGAATGCTAGAATCTAGTTTAGGCATCTCTGGTTGCTCAGTGGTAAAGAACCGCACTGCTGGCCTGGATGCGTGGGCTTTGAATCTATCAGTTCCTCTGAGAGAGAAGGATGGACGCTTAGCTATGAGTCGGTTCTCACTAAACTGCACCTAACAACAACAACTAATGTAGTTTATTGAAATTGCTTATTTCAGCCTTTTTTTGCAAGCTGGTGGACTCTGAAAGCTCTTTCTATGGCTAAAATGAACATGATCTGCAAAATTGAACTTGGAAAATTTTGTCAGGCACCTTTAGTTTGTTAATTTTAGTAAAATATACTAAACTCTTTCAAGAGTTATGAAGGATCAATTAAAAAGATGCTATCAAGAGAAAAAAAATCTAAGGCCTCAATCATACAATCCAGTGTGTATTTGTTAGTGTGTATTTGAACGTGTGTGTTGATGGCTCAGAGTTACCCAGAAATTTATGAGCAGAGGGCCTGTGGTGCTGGAAATATCTCTAGCTCCTTCGTGAACAGGGTCAGATAATGCTGCCTTTGAGGGTCTCCGCCTGGGACTCCGTGTCTGTTCCTCTAAGCCAGCATACACTGCGAGGAGCCACCCACTGCAGGAGGGGCTGATTGAGCTCATCACCCCCAAACGTGGGATGGATTTAGTCCTCAAGGCAAGAGCTGTTGCCCCTGGTATTACCATCCTCCTACCTCTGGGCATGCTGCCATTTGAAGGTCAATCCTAATATGTAATCAAATGACCCATCTGTGTCCTCTCTAAAGTGTGAATTAGTGTGGGCTCTCATTTCTTACCTCCCTCCCTTCAGAACAAATTGCTTCTGACAACAGCGAATGAAACAGCTGAGTGTGTGTATGTGTGTGTGTGTGTGTGTGTGTGTGTGTGTGTGTGTGTTTCTTTAAAAGAAGGATTCTCCTACTAAACCAGAATGTCCCCAGGCCGTGAAGGAGATTGAGCTGTGCAAACCAACCGTGCCTTATGCTCAATGGGGAAAAAAGGGAATGGGAAGAGAACACCTCAACTGAATTTATTATAGCAAATATCTTGGGATAATAAAAGGCATCAGCTCAGTCCTGGAGGAAAAGTAGGTTATAGCTCAGCTCAATGTCCTTGACTAATGTTGCTTGACCCTGGCTAACATTTCAAGTCCAAGTAAAGTCCTGTCACTGGCGCATATTCAACTGGTTGGCAGTTTCATCAGTAGCACTGATTTGAATGTATTTTTTAAAACATATATATATATTTTTAATTTGTTGTTGTTGTTTGGTATTATTGAGTATGACTCATAATGACCCTATGGACAGAAGATTTGAACTCTGTTCTATGCTGGGCCATTCTCATACTTTATGACATACAAGAGCTCATCGCAGCAGTCACTGTGTCAATTCACCTGGCTGAGGGTTTTCCTCTTCTTGGCTGACCCTCCACTCACCCCAACATCATGTCCTTCTCCACAGAATAGCCCCTCCGAGCAGCATGCCGAAGTATGTGAGCTGAACTTTCATCATTTTTGCCTCCAGGAGAACTCTGGCTCCTCTCTCCAAGACATACCTGTTTGTTCATCTGGCCGGCATGGTATGTTCAGTGCTCTTCTCCAGCACCACAGCTCAAAGGTGTCAATTATTCTTCTGTCATCCTTATTCCTTGTCCACCTCGTAGATGCATGGCAAGTAATCAGAAGGACTGTGGCCTGAATCAGACTCACCTTAGTCCTCAACTGACATCATTACCGCTCAGTAATTTGCAGAGTTCCCTATCTGCAGATTTTCCCAGTGCATTGCATCCCCTTATTTTCTGACTGCTGGAATGTCGAATGCCTTTTTAGAAACATATTGAGACACATTTTTTTAATTTAGCAGACGAATAGTCAAACCATTCATGTCCAGCTCACAGTTGCCTAACAAGTTGATACCTTTTTTTAAGCTGTGATTTCAATGTTTCAGGGAATTATACTACATTATTATCTTTCATTCATAATCGGCCTCATTTTACCTGGACCCATAATCAACATTCTTGATAGCAGCAGTCAATAAATCAAAAGACATACTGCACTGGGAAAATCTGTCAAGGGCCTCTCCAAAGTGCTAAAGAGAAATAATGTCATCTTAAAGACCAAGGTGTGCCTGGACGAGCCATGTTGGTTTAATTTGCTCTCTAGGCAACAGAAATTAACATGGAAGAGCAAAGAAGAAACAATGTCTTTGAACTGTGATGTTGAGAAGAGTACGGAATATCTCACGGGCTTCCAAAAGAACAAACAGGTCCATCTCAAAGGAAGTACCGCCAAACTGTTCCTTTGAGGCAAGCATGGCAAGACTTCATTTCTCCCAGTTGGTTCATGTTACAAGGAGAGGCCAGTCTCTGGAAGAAGACTTCATACATTGTAATGCAGATGCTCAGATTAAAAAAAGGAAGAATCGACACAGTGCCTGTAACAATGAACTCACATAAAAGCAGCAATTGTGAAGATGGTACAAGCCAGGACACTGCTATGTTCTGTTGCATGCTGGTCACTATCAGTCAGATCCAACTTGATGGTACGCAACAATGCTTAAGTCTATGCATCCAATGCTTATTTTTTTAGTGCTTATGACAATGGGTAATGAGCCTTTACAATGGTTACGTGTTTGGCTATTAACTAAAAGGCTGGTGGTTCTAACCCACTCCACAAGAGAAGGTGAAACCGTAGGGTGCAATTTATAGAGTCTCTATGAATTTCTACAAGTCTAATCTATACAAAAGCAACATAACATTACCTGGCTTAAAATAAGTATTCAAAAGTATTTGTCACTTCTAATGGGAAAAAACCTAAATAGTTGCCTTTGTGTGTTTATGAATGTATTCTTTCCTTAGCTCAGCATGGCTGTCTTAAAATGCCCATATGGAATAACTTAACATTTTTAGAAATCTTTATACTCTGTATTTACGACGTGTTTCACCTCACTACCTGGTATTAATGGAAGTGCCAACGTGAAAACAAGAAACGTTATAGTTTTGAAAAATGCATTATCATATTTGTACCAGTTTAAATAAACAGTATAAAGTATATATCCCTGAACTGTTACTAAATATATTTGCACATGGGAAGGTGTTTTCAGTTTATTATACAATCTACATATGAATAAAATTAGAATTGTTAGTTTCTAAACCTAGATTTTAGATTTAGCCTGTTATCCTTAAATGTTGTAAATATAAATGCAATGTTGCAGAACAATATCAAAAGAACAAAAACTAAGTTTTAACATAAAGAAGAAAGTTTAACTCACTAGAAGTATGCTACATTTTATATATATGGATTTATTGAAGGAGTTCTTTAATAAATATGAAATAAGCATGTTGCTTATTTATTTATTTATTATGTACAACTCTCCCCAAACAACACTACACCTACAATAAAGGATGAAAAATGATGGGTGGTAATGAAAGTTTCCCATCTGGAAAAGACTCTAGTCCAGATGGATTTGCTAATGAATTTTATAAGATGTTTAACCAACCTTTGAAGAATATCCTAGACATGTTTGATTACCTTAAATTATCAACATTTTTTGAACTACTGCTGTATGTTCTCAAGGTAATCTGTATTAACTGCTGAGAAATTCTAAAATCTAGAAATGTGTTTTTCTCAAAACTTCTGTCTTACATACACACACATGTTCATGACACATTTCTTCCAAGCTGCAGCATAGTGGTAAAATGTTTCCTAGTAGAAAGGGTAGTTTTTTAGGTCAATCAGATAGGAAAATTATCTTCACTAAGACTTATAAAATTAATTTGCATTAACTTTGACTAATAGTAATAAGCAAGACCTTTGAACATTTACTTTGCAACAGTATATTCCCATAAAAGTGGTTCTAGGTTTACTATACTTTGCCACAGAATCAGGAGTTTTATACAGAAAATAAAACACTAACTTATTGATTACTAATATATTGCACTCTAATGTATTTTCTCAAGGTTTTTTTTTCATGTCTGGAATCTCAAAATTTGATGTTTAGTTCTTCAGTTGAAAATGGCATCTTTAGAAGTTTTTTTTATCTTTATGACTGTTCAACTGAATGGCAAACTACTTTCAAGAATGCAGCTGACTATCCTTGCATTAGAAATTTCACAATCATGCCTAAACAAAATTTGAAATTGTTTTTGTCCTTTTCCTGAACATAAAACAATCATAGCTTGACAACGTGTGATTTACTGCCTCTGAAACCCTCTGACAGGGAAGGGATGGGTCGGTTCCAACTCGATGGTAAACAAGCACCACCTCCTCTCTCCTAAGTTTACATTTCTGAAATACAGTACCCTGTAAGATACTACATTGAATAAAAAGGAGATGGCTTTTAACATAATGTTAAAGGGGTTTAGGAAAAGTCAGGAGAATGGATGCATATTAAGAGGTCTGTAAGGTGGTGGAGTGGGGGACTTAAGCGATAGAGGGCAGCAGAGAGCAGTAAGAGGTTCTGGAAAGGGCAGGAGCTGTTTAGATGCTTTGCCTTGGCCTGATTTCAAACAAACAGACAGACAAACAAACAAACAAACAAACAAATGCAGGAGCTGTTCAGATGCTTTGCCTGGGCCAGTTTACAAACAAACAAACAAACAAATTCTCTCCTTCCTATCTCTTCCTCTGACTTTCTTTATACTTCTATCTCTTCCTCTCTCCCAACCTACCTATGATGATTGAAAACTGCATTGTTGTCTGGTGCCATCAACTCCTAACAGACTTTCCGGAAGGATTTCAGAGGCTGTAAACAGACCTGTAGGAGATTTGCTCATCTGTCTACTGAGAAGCAGCTGGTGGATTAGAACTCAGTGCCTTTGGGTTGGCAGCACAGCTGTACACACACATACATGCCATGTTCACCAGGGTACCAACAGTTCCCATTTTCAAATACTGGATTGGTATTACGATAAGTTTATCATTTTGTGTGTCCGTGCACGGATATGTAAATACTTATTTTCTCAAAGTTCCCGTTGGGTCTGTTCTGACACACGGTGACCCCGTGTGTGTGAGTAGAACTGTGTTACGCTGCACTTTCGGTGGCTGCATTTAGGAGCAGGAGCAGATCGACAGGCCTTTTTCTAAGGCACTTCTGTGTGGTGGGCCCATGGAGCCAACCTCGTCAATCTTTTAGTTAGCAACTAAATGCACTGACCATTTTTGCAAACCAATGACTCCTTGCTGACCCTCCAGCAGCCTTTCAGAGGTTGAAATGGAAGGATGGAGATCATCTCATGGAGCAGCTGGTGGATTCGAACCACCTGTTTTTGCCTCATCAGCAGACACTCCTTACACACTAGGCCACCAAAGCTCCTTTATTCATTTCTAGCAGTATTTTCTTTTTCTCGGAAGGATGTCCTCCTATTCTATTGGTGTGAGCCTAGAAGGTAAAGCTAACTATTCATCCTCCTTTCTCTTCTGTTAATAATTTAGGAAACACACAAGAACAGCTTCAAATATACTCACAAACTTCATTTAAACATTCGTTTTCATTACTTTAATTTCATAAATATCAGCATTTCTGCTGAAGAAAGTACTACAAAGAATGGATGTCACGAACTTGTAAATGGAAGGATATTTTTTTTCTTCTTACAAGACAAGGGACGTTTAAAAACCCAGTACATTACTACTCTGTATAACAGGGAGAATCCCCCTCCCCTCTCCATTACCTTCTAACTGCTTCAGTGTAACCCTGAAGTCATCACATTTCATCAAATGCTACATTACTCTTGACATTTTTTTTTTCTGTGTTGGTTGTTGTTGTTGTTATGTGCCATCAAGTTGCTTGCGACTCATAGCGAACCTATGTACAACAGCCCTAAACTCTGCTCTGTCTTGTGCCAATCACACTGTCTCTGACACTCCCATCTTGATAACCTCAGTCACCGAATCAATCCACCTCATAGAGGGCCTTCCCCTCCTGCATCATCCCTCCACCCTCCCCCAGCATGATGTCCTTCTTCAAGGACCTGTCCCTCCTTACAACATGCCCAAAGTATGTTAGACGGAGCCTCAGAATCCTTGCCTCCAAAGAGCCACCCGGTTTAACTCTTTCCAGGATGAATCTGTTTGTTTTCCTAGCAGTCCATGGTACTCTGAATACTCTTCTCCAGATGTTAACATAGTAGCTTTCCCTCCAGAAAACTACAGAGTTACAATCCAGTCTTCTTAGTTCACATGTCTGTAACACACAGAGAATTTTTATTCTGTTAGGTAATTACAGGGAAACCTGTAAGAAGCTGAACTTAAAGAAGGTGCCTTGTTTTTCTGGGTTGTCTTGTGAGAAATAGGGTGAAATTTTACCACTTTTCCATTCTTCTCTTTAGTGGAAAGCATTTGAAGTGCTGCTGTTTTGGTTTTGGTTTTTATTTATGGTTTTCCCCCCTCACTGTGACTGTGTGAAAACAGTGTAGCTTGTGTGGGGGCAGTGGAATCCGCCTTCCACTAACTTCACAGGGTTAAGAGTCCCCGTTAACTAGCAGCAACCCATTGACTGCTCTGAGGTCAAAAACGCCCCCCACGCTCTTGGCACTGTGTCTACCAATTCTAACAACACCCACTCCCAGGGCTCTCAATACTTCACTACTAGGTACGTCAGGCTGTTACAACGGCCACACAAAATTTACCAAAAATCCTGACAATCGTGGGCTTGTTATGGAAGTCACAGATTACAATTTAGGCCCTAAACCCTTAGGATCTGATTCTTCTATGAGGACAGCTTTTCCAGAGTGCTTGCTTTTCTCTAATCTTCAGCCTCACCAGCCCTGTCTCGTGGCTCTGTGGCAATGCCAGTTATGATATGTCTCTGCCCCTGCAGGTTTCTTAGCAGCCCAGGTAAAGGCCACTGTCCGGCTCCACACGCAGCAGTTCTAGGTCAGCTCTGTCTTGTGTGACTGGATTTCCGCCTCTCCCTCTGCTGCGGGAGATGTTACTGTGACCTGCTGTGGGCCTCTCACAGGCACAGGAATTTCTGGCCCAAAAGGACACACTGCACTCTGCTAATTTCTTCAGAGGAATGACCTTCTTGTTTTCAATCTCTGAACGTGCTCGTTTTAAACATGGCCAAATGGTTGTGGTGTTGTTGTTGTTAAGTGCCATCGAGTCACAGACAACGCATAACAACCCTATGGATGAAAGACCTAGACAGTTGTATAACTTTCATCCTCTCTCCAGGTTCACAGGATTTCCAGAGGCAAGCTATTTATGGAAGTGGATGCCACTCCTGCTTCTCAGCTTGTTTTAATTGGGGAGTGTCACCAGACATTGTCCACCATGGGTAACCATTATCCCATTTGACACACCAGTGTCACAGTGTTCAACTTCACAGCAACCACGAGTTATCTTTGTACATCAAGTGGACAGACCAGGACTATACAACCTAGAAGAATGTTTCACCAAAAACAACTGAAAACAGAACCGAGGGCCACTGATTAGAATCAACCACTTTTGGCTAGGTAGCATCACTTTCTGTCCACTGGGCCAACTGATCTCTCTCTACGCTGTTGTTGTTAAGTGCCTTCAAGTCGTAGGCGACTCATAGTGACCCTAACCAGTGGCCCAGTGGTAAGGTATTGTGCTGCCAACCCAAAGTCATGTAGTTTGAATCTATCAGCTGCTCCGCAGGAGAACGACAGGCATCTCCTCCTGAGCCATTAACTGCTTCTGAAAGTCCACTAAAGGGTCAGCTAGAAGTTGGTTCTGACTCAACTGTACATAACAACCACCACCTGGACTGGAGCTTCGGTGGCCTAGTGGTAAGGCGTGGTGCTGCCAACACAAAGGTTCAGGGTTGGAGTCCCTTCGCTGCTCACTAAGAGGAAGTTGGGCTACTTCCTCCTGTGCCGTCTACGGCTTCGGAAATCCTGCTGGAGTGGCAACGGTGGGTTGGTTCTGATTCAATGGCACCTAAACAATAATCCAACAGGTGTTAATAACCTTTTTTATACTCCTAGCCAACTACTCAGTCCACACAGTGGAGCCAGAGACATCCCACGTACGTAGTTCTAAACAGCTATGCAGTGAAAGTCAAAGTCAATAGCAAACAAAGCCACAGTGATTAACTCTCATAGCACAAATGGGCATCTCCCCTGCACAGGTTCCAGCGTTCATGGGTTTTTCTTTACATGTGTTTCATGCTTGTCTACACTAGTATTTAGTTGGGTAATTCTATATTGATAGATTGTTTGGTTGCAAACAATGCTTTACTATGCTGGGGCCTCTATTAGGAAGGGTAATTCCATAAGGAACTGTGTGAATAGGGGCAGTGTTTTTGGCTGGTGCCTGGGGAAACTTGCAAATAGGAAATATTCTCATGTGACTTAAGTGCCAATGACTTCAGCAAGTACGAGGCACGGTGTGAAGCACTGAATCCATCTGTGGAGCATGCATGGGGCAGGGGGCGGGCTGTGCACTGAGGAGAGTGGTGCACAGAAGCTGCTTTCTCATGAGGAACTGGATGTATGGAAAAAACAAACAAACA
This sequence comes from Elephantulus edwardii, assembly GCF_000299155.1. NCBI lineage: Eukaryota > Metazoa > Chordata > Mammalia > Macroscelidea > Macroscelididae > Elephantulus > Elephantulus edwardii. Next base: position 23,121,104 of record NW_006399764.1, on the reverse strand, counting down.
AACAGACAGACAAACAAACCCAAACAAAAAGACCAAATCAGAACTGGGAAAAGACAACTAAAGGACTAAAAAGGATGACTTACATTTTTCAAATTCAGAAATTGTTCTCTCAGCATCACCATTTAGATAACTGGAACCATTCGAACGGCCCCAGTTTCTCTGTTTTTACATGGCCATCTGAATTTGTGGACATGGAGTCCGTGATTTGATTCTGACTGTATAAATGACCTTACAGATTTGCTCGTATGCAGCTGACATTGATTGAGGATACACATTTCTCTTTAAATTCATTATGCTAACATTTTTATACTACCCTGACTTACCTCTTATTAGTTCAAAGAAAGACTAAAAAAGTGATCAATTAATTGTTTTCACTCCAAAATAGCTGAAGGCTTAATGTACAGGTTGAATTTTTGAAGCATTGATCCAATCAATAAACACTGATAAAGCCCAAATAACATGTCCAACATGAGGTGACAAAAACTTCAAGTAAACTGGCTCCCAAAATTCTCTTAGGAGTACAATCGAATCATTTGTCATTTTAGCAGAGACAAGTGTATTTGGCTTTCAGGACTTGGTCTACGTGTTCCCATTTCCAACCTGGGTAAGAAGCAGCACATTTTCACAAGGGGCCATCTCTGCTCTCAGTTGACTCTTACCTTGAGGTTAAAACTAATGGAGTGAAGGCATCTCAATCTTGCCCTTAACCTGGTGTGTTAGCCAGAAATCTCGAGTTCTGGAAGAATACATAGGAAAGCTCTTCCTTCTTTGCTTCATTTCCCCTCTATAATTGAACCTCTGGGCAGTGAAAGAAGATAGGATGGCTTGATCTATTCTTTTAGTGTGAAGATGAGGTACAAATCTTCACTTTCTGCTAAGGTTATGCTAATTTTACTTCCAAGACCCTGATAATTCCATTGTACAATTCATCTTCTATAGTGAGCAATCTAGTGGATAACTTACATTCAGAATTAATTACCATAAATCAGAAGTGTATTCATTGTATTACTGTGAGATCTTTCATTTCCCAGGAGGAAATATCCCATCTACAAATGAATCCTTTACAGGTTCAATTATATCTTCTCATTTCTTTTCTCTCCCAGGCTTGACATAATGTCTATAATTTAGTATACAAGTGCACCCACGCACACGCACATACACACACACACACACACACACACACACACTCACAACAGCTAGTATCCAACTGTTAGGAAGTAAGTTTAATTATCACTACTGATAGAAAAAAAACCCAGAAAAACCAACACTTCCTTCAAACTATCTGTTTAGTTAGAAATCTGCAGCTGCCTTTTCCTCATGACCATTTGGTTCAATTAAATGAACTCCATTTGAAATGTGTTATTGAACAGAGAGAAAAAAAATTTAGGCTGAGATAGGAAAAAAATTTTTTTCCTCCTTACCATGAAATAAGTCTTGCCTTTGCCTACATACAACTCTCTAATTATACAACATTAATCATAGTGAATTTACTAGAAGCATATTGACCCTGTGTGATAAATAGCCCACACAGAAGAATTCTGAGTACTTCATGTTTCCTTGTTCAATATACTCACACAGAAGGAAACTGATAGGCAAGCAATAATTATAATTTCCTTTGCTATTCGATCTTGCTTAAGTTTTGTGACTTTTCATAAACAGCTAGGCCTTTGTCTGACAGAATAACTCAAGCATGGTAAAATGTGACTGGTATGTTGCACAAGATACCTTGGTGTCTAATCAATGCAGTAGCTCTAATAAGTGTTTAAGGAGCTTTGGTGGTGGTGTTGACAGTGTGTTGAGCTACTAACAAAAAGGCTGCATGTCTCTAGTGGTCCCAATCCATGAGTGGCTCTGCAGGGTTAAGACGAACGAACATTCCACTCCAGTTAAGATTCACAGCCTTGGAAACCTGTCGGAGAATTCCTAAGAGATGGAACCAATTGATTGACTGTGAGCTGAATAGTAATGTATCTAACCCTTGCTGGCGCTCTTAGTTATTTTAATAATGTCTGGGATGAGGCAGATGAATTAAACTCTCAACAGAATTAAATGTACAAGAACTCATCCTCTTGGATCCATTCTGTGGCCTTACATATCTTTCTACTCTTCATCCCCAGTGCTGATCTTTTTAGGTCTGGTCAGCTTTCCCTAAGCAGTAGCTGAGCCTGAAGGCATATTGTGGTCAGTTTCTGGATTGCAACTTCTGTTACTGGATTGCAAGGCACCTGCAAAGCTTTCTCATACTCACCATTTTCATCTGACCTGAGTTGAAGATAGGCACCTGCCACAGTTGTAATTTTATTGTGACCCTTATTTCTCTTCTACCCTGGTTGTTTTGTAGTCAGAATATCTCCTGAACCCATTTCAGAGCAAATGAAACCCCATCAACACAGACAGTTGAAATTTGTTGGCACCTCCCTCCTCGAGGTGAAGACAAATCTCAATTTCATCCCTTCAACATCTTCAATCATTTCTGCATCATTCTACAGACAGGTTTTTAAGAGAAGTGTCTTGAAATGTCACTTTTAATAATTTTCTGTGAAGATATTTTCTAAAATTTTAATTTAAAGGCAATATTGAGAATGAGGGTGGCTCTGTAGGGAGAAGTGACTCAATTTAAAAGGAAGTTCATGGAGTCTGGTGTTAGAACCATGGCTCTTCAACTAGTAATATGGCCCTTCTGTCTCTAATCCTTAGTTTTATTTTCAACTAAATACACAAAATAAAGCCTTCCCTGGAGGGTTTCTAGAGCATGGGGCAGAACTGAGGTTTCCTGTAATTTCTTTTCCTGTTCTTTGTTAGTACTCAATAACATCGTCAACATAGAAAAACATGTCAAAACTGATTCTTACAATCTTTGAGCAGCTGAGAAAATAACTGTTAATTGATAGCCCTATAAACAACATTCGCTACCCATCTTTCATCACTTAAAAGTTAATAGGAAACCTCTCATGTTTGTCATAGTTTTGAACTCGTTTAGTTAATAGTACACTGATTGACTCATTCACAATGGAAACCATTCTGCCTTTCCGTCTTCTTATATCTCGTCATCTACATATTCTGAAAATCTTTACTGTCTTATAAATTATGTTCCTATCTTAAAAGAGACAAGTTGTACTTTTATGTAAACTAAATTCCATTCCTCCTTGTCCACAAGTAGTTGTTAGTTGCTACAGAGTCAACCTTGACTCATAGTGAACCTATGCTCAATGGAGAGAAATTCTGCCATCCTGATTTTGTTATGTTTGAACAGATACTGAGTCAATCTATTTTATGGAGGTTTTTCCACTTTTACTCAGACCCTCTGCTAAGCTCATGTGAAATATACAAAACTATGAAGCAGCAGTCATCCTAACTGTACAAAGAAAGACTACATGGTTTAAAAATCATGAGAGCTGTGCATTACTAGGGTTGTATCCTTTTTACACACCTATTCAATCTCTATGCTGAACAAATCATTCAGAAAGCTGGACATCATAAAGAAGAATGTGGCACCAGGATGGGAAGAAGACCCATCAATGACTTGCACTAAATGACACAATTTGCTTGTCCAAAGATGTCTTAAGGCAATGCAGAGGACAAAAGACTAGTCTTCAATAATAATTACATCTCAACATCAAGAAAATAAAAATACTCACCACTGGACCAGTGGGCAATATCAGGATAGAAGGAGAAAAAAATTGAAGTTGCTAATGACTTTGTTTTACTGTATCCATAATCAACACCCACGGTAGTAACAGTCAAGAAATCAAGAGAGTTGACACCTTGGAAAATCGGTCAAAGATCTCTCCCAAGTGCAAAAGAGTAACAATGTCAACTTAAAGACCAACGTGCACATGACGAAGCCATCGAGTTTTCAATTGCTTCCTATATACCTGAAAGTTGGACAATTAATAAGCATGACCGAGAAGAATTGATGTCTTTGATTTGTATTGTTGTATTGTTGGAGACTAGTAGGATGTATCTCATGGACTGACCAAGGAACAAAAAGATAAGTCTTGAAGGAATACAGCCAGAGTGCTCCTTAAAGTCAAGGACAGTGAAATTTTTTTTTTCTCACATGCTTTGGGCATGTTTAAGGAAAGTCCAGACATTGAAAAGGGACACCATTCTTGGAACAGTGGAAAATCAGAAAAAGTAAAGAATCTCCATAAGATAGATTGGCACAGCAACTACAGCAATGGGATTGAGTATGTGTGATGCCATGAGTTTTGCGCAGGTTAGGACAGAGTTTAATCTGTTGTGTGTGCGGTTACTAGGAGTCATCATCAACTCAACAACACACAACAATTTCAAGTTCTAGTGGTACAGTCCAGAGGGAGGTGTGCTGCTAGCCCAAAAGTGGCATTTTACTAACAGTCTGAATTAATGACTGGTGTTACAGAAGATAGACAATTTCCTCTCATGTAATTTATAACCTCTGAAAATCCATTGGAGGGTTAGCTATGAATCAGATTTGACTTGAGTTAATGAGCTGAGTTGAGCTGAGCAAACATGATATTCTTTCCTAGAAAGTGGCCTCATACATTATTACATCACATTTCCCTGTTTTCCAGAGGACAATTTCTTATCTTCTTAATTTTATAAAGACTTTGTCATGTCAGAAACTTTGAAAATTGACTTTTCTATCCATTGTGCTCGCCTCTTAGGGGGTATGGTCTCCAGCTCCCTTAACTGAGGACACATGGTCTTGCAAATCATGAATAGCTGTGGGACCAGTATAAAAGAGTGTTTTCCATGCTGGAAAAGAGGGTGGTGGAGAGAGAATGGAGAGGCTGTGAAAGAATGTAACAAGGTGAAACCAGAGGAAAACTGGAGATGGAGCCACAGTTAAAGACTTTGGTTTCTGAATGGTTGAAAGAAAAGCTGACTTGTATCTGCTCTGAGATAAAGTTTGCTGTGTGGTTAAGGAAATCGGAGGTGCATTTGGGCTGCTGAACTGAACCTGGATTTTCACTCATTGAAGAATTGTGTCTTGTTAATCTGACTTGAGACTGTGTGCTATTCTTTGCCTCCCACACTCCCCAACCTATTTCTCTAATAAACTCTACAACTTGTAGTAAAGTTTGTGAGTCTAGTTGCAACAAACATTAGTCCCAATGATTCATAGAAATAAGCACAGGAGCATTGAGGGTGGTATGTCTGACCATGTAGCTATTTGTTTAGTACTATGGATATTATTGATGGGGACAGTTTCCCTTTATAAAGCAGGTAGAAGTCAGACTCAGCCTTCACCATGTTACCACTGCTCCTTTTACAGAATTATTGATCTTAAAACTATTTTTTTTCTCAAATTCCCATACACTCTTTCTTCTTTTACAAGATGGAAATACAACCACTTAATGACCTCAGTTCTTTGCTATCTCAAGGAATTTGTTCATGTAAATAAATTCTGACTTTCGCCCTAACAATTCTTCTGCAATTGACCTTGGTAAGTCACTAGTAAATAAATACTATGGTTACTTTTATTGATACTACACTTGATTTATCTCTCAACCACTTGGTTATAGTTTAGTTATTTCTGCTTTTGTCTCTCAGAGTAACACTTGTTTCAGATTCTCAACCCAACTCTAGTCATTCTTTTTCTGTCTTGATCACAGAACATCTGAGGTTGATGTTCCTTTTAGCACAAACTTCATTCCTCTTTTTTTTCTCTACATGTTTCTTCTGAGTAATCAAATCTACTTTTATAATATCAAGAAATACTTAAATATGGACATTTGAAATTCATGTGTTTGCAAATCAACCTCTCTACCTAAATCACAAGTAGATTTTCATATTCTTGATTTATCACAGGTTATATTATACTTAAAATACTATCTTTCCATTTCCACTTTCTACCCACATCTATTCTAAATATTCTTATTAGATTACACACACTCTTCTTTATTAAACTCTTTACAAATAGATTCAACATTCTTTCTCCTCTTCACTTCCATTCCACAATAGTAAGGATATCACTTCCATTTCAGATATATCTCCTGAATTCTGTTTATTTACAACCTCCTTTGCTATAGAATTATATCACAATCATAATGAATAAAATAGTTTCCATAGCATTTTCTCTTATCAAGTTCTCTCTCACACTGTTATCAGCTTTATGAAAATAGATAATCAGATTGCATTAGGTGTTTCTCCTATATAAATACTTTTGGTTTTGTGGCTAACATATGAATCTGGTTTGCTAGGTGAAGTTTTGCAGTATGTTATGTGCCTATTGCTGCAGATACTGCATTTATCGTCACCATCAGATCTGTCTTGGTTTTAAAACTCATGACACCCATTTCCTTCGAAGTAATGGTGACCTTGCAGGACAGGACAGAACTGTCTCAGAGGGTTTCCAAGGCTGTAACTCTTTTCAGAAGCAGTTACCCTTTCTCCTTCAGAGCATCTGGTGAGTTGAAACCTTGTGTTTAGCAGCAAGTAACTTGGATTAAGGTATAATCTGTATCATTCCCAATAGGGGAAATGTCATACAATTTCAAATCATCCACAAGACTGTCCATTGTTTTGTCATTGTCAACTTCCAACCACATTGCAGTCTCTTTCCACTTTAAGTGTAAATCTCTAGTTCTATTAGGAGTATCATAGAACTCACAATCCTATTAAAAAAATTATAAAATTCTGTTTTTGTAAACTTTATATCCTCTGATAGGTATGCATCATTTTCATTTTCTTTTTCTTGGAAAGGTATTTATAATCTTCTCAATACCATTCCAGTAATACTTGTTCTATAGAGCTTCATGATTCTCCCAGGCCAGTCTAGTCCTTCATGTCTTTGCGACCTATGGGTAATATTTTAAATCTCTTAATTTTAACCAGAGTATATTTTATGGTCTTTATTATTCTCTACATTTGTATTCCTAACTGAAGTATGGTTTCAGAGATTGTGAGGACAGCATAGGATAGGACAGAGTTCAGATCTTTTGTTCATAGGGTCACTGTGAGTCATACTTGACTTGATGGCACCTAACAACAATTGAACTATGAAATCCTGAAGATCGGGCCTACACACTCCTTTTGTTGTTAATCTCTGTCCCTAGCAAACAAATGCATATTTTGAAAAGAAAAAAAAAGTCTAAATAGGCTTAACACAGTCCTGAAGCTACTACAGAATTTTCATAGGGATTTAGTATAGCACTCTTGGCAGAAATGCTAAGTGTCACTTCCATTTAAAACAATATAGCTACTTCACCATGTGTCTAGTTACTGCTGAATACTCTTTTTCTATTTTCAGATATTTAGAGACTCCTTAAAATTAGCATTATAAAATGCTGGTGCTGAAATACATAATGTGGTTTCAGAGTAGAAGTTTAAGATACTACAGGCTACTTGATAATTTCTTCATGCAAGATCCAAAGAAGACTTTTTGTATGAGTGGTTGTTGTTAGGTGCCATTGAGTTGAATGTGACTCATAGTTACCCTGTAACTGACAGATCTGAACCTTGTCTTTATCCTGAGCCAACCTAACAATTTCTGACACACTAAAGCCCATTAATCCAGTAACCATGTCAATCCATTTGATTGATGATCCTCCTCTTTTCTCCAATTTCTCTACCTTTCCAAGCATGATGTTCTTCTCCAAGGAATAGTCTCTCCTAGCAACATGCCTAAGGTATATGAAATGAAGCTTTGCCATCCTTGCTTCCAAGGATCAAACTGGCTTTACCTTCTCCAAGACACATTTGCTTTTTCTTTTAGCAGTCCCTACCATAGTTCCAAGGAATCAATTTTTCTTCTGTCACCTTTATGCACTGTCGCGCTCTCAGATGGATAGCAAGTGATTGAAAAGGCCATGGTTTGAATCTGGCACACCTTAGTCTTCAAACTAACATCATTCTTTCTGAGTAGTTTGGAAAGGTCCCTGACTGCAGACTTTCCCAGTCCAATACGTCTTCTGATCTCTTGACTGCTGGTACCAAGTGTATTGTTTATGGATTTAAGTAAGATGAAGTAATTGACAGTTCCAGTCTTTTCACCATCTCACCCACTGGTCCAGTGGTGAAAATTTTGGTTTTCTTGATGTTGAGATGTGTTCTATATTGAAGGCTGCAGTGTTTGATCTTGCCTGTAGTTTTGTTAGTTGCTGGATCATTGGCTCCAATAATGTGACCTTACTGATAAGAAAAGAAAACGTGACCCAGTTCTGTGCCATCTTCATGATATACTTGGGCCCAGTGTTTAGGATATTGCCTGAAATACTGAGGGTGTTCCCCACATTTTCACAGGCTCTATTTCACCAAACATGATGTCCTTTTCTAGAAACTGATTTTCCCTGTTAAAATATCCAAAGTAAGAAATTCTGGAGTGATCTGTGTTGGTATTTTTAAATATCAGCTTACTATTTCTGGTAATCCATGGTAATGTCAATGTGCTTCATTAAAATAATAGTTTGAATATTTTGATTCTTTTTTAACTTCCTTTTATCATTGTCCAATTTTCACAAGCATGTGAAACTACTGAATTCTTGGGCCAGGTGCTCCTTAATCATCAAAGTGACATATTTGTTTATTAAAACTAAAGACATATTTTACTGCAGATTTTTCCAGTACACTTTATCCTTTAATTTCTTTTCTGTTACTCCTAGTGACATAAATTTTTGGTCCAAGTAGAATAAAATTATTGACAACTTCTGTATCCTCTGTATTTATCATGATGTTGTGCATAACTCTCTATGAACTCTGGTGGCCGAGAGAATGGGGAGTTAAACTACCATCCCAAGACAGGCAGTTCAAATCTACTTTAAGTTGTAACTGACTTACAGCTGACCTTACAGTGGGTTTTCAGGGCCAGTAAATTGCACAGGAGGAGACTGCCTATCGTTCTCCCATGGAGGAGCTAGTGTTTTCAAAGTGTGCCTTCAGGTTTGCAATGCAGCTCCTTAGTACTGCATCAGGTCTGACCCAATGGTACACATCATCATCATCATCATCACACACAC
>NW_006399764.1:23100006-23112027 GCF_000299155.1 Elephantulus edwardii | reverse complement strand
TGGACTTCTGAGCCTTCAAGTTTCCAGGCTGATATATTATGCAATAAGTAGTTATCACTTGGAGCAAAATTATGTTTCAAACTGATGGCCTTGTTATTTTCCTCAATCATTTTTTAGTCTATATAATAATGAAAACATTTGGTGGTAAAGAATAAATTGTACTAATAAGTTATCAAAGAACTATATCTGCAACACATTTATATCTAAAACTTATGAATTACAGTGCTTTTGAGGCATATCAATGAAGGAAGATATAGTGGTGAGATATTCATGAAAAAATATATTTGCATCAGATTGTTTTGAAACAAGATGTGTCTGAAACAATATCCCTTGGCACATCTCATTGGTAAGGTGACTATTGGTTGCAAGGATACTTTTGAAAGCCTGACTTTTTCTTTTCCATTTTCTTTTTTCTATTTCCCATATTTTACTTTCCCATCTGCTTTCTGAAATCTGAGGCAAAGTAAGGATGGAAAACAAAATAAGGATGCCTTGTAGGGACTGAGAGTGATTAAATGCAGTACATTTTCTGCTAATTTTTTTTCTATTCACATCAAAGCTACTACTTGACTTGATGTTGTTCAACAATAAGAAATGAAATATTATGACCAATGTAATTCCTTTTATTTCAGTATTAAATGATCTTCTCTTTTTTATCACTTAAAGTTTATGTAGCTACTCCAAAATTTGAGATTTGAATGGGATTACTAATTATATGACAAACCTATGCTTTCCAGCCAAACCATTTTCCTCCAACAGTTTGTCATCTCAAAGGTAGATGATTACAATTGAAGATATTATATACAATTCCATTCCCAAAGGTCAGGAAATGTTATAAATTATTTTTAGATTGTTTCCCAATTTTTATCTTTAATTTTCCAACTAGAACAGTTCTTGTCTCTAAGGGGATTATATGCATGTTGTGTCCATTTAGTATGCAGATTATGTTATGATGTATTATTTTATATTACTTAAAGGCAGTGAGCTGATTGTTAAGTATAGAATATGTAAAATCTCTCTGATATCTGAAAGTTGGTGCCTCCCTGGCAGTTCAGATACATCTTCAGCTCTGTGATAAGAAAGATGGGCGAACTCATCATCTCTCATAATTTATAGCCACGGAAAATAGGCTATCTGGTATAAAAATAGGGTCAGCTATGAGTCGGTTTTTACCTGACAACACTGAATTTACCAATAAAAGTACATAACACATATTCTAAAACCATATATTAAACCTGTCTTTGCAGACATTCATAAGAATGTGAAGAAAAAAATAAAGCATTTCATATGGTTTTTACCATAGTAAATCTGCATATGTCAGTTAATTTTAAGAATGTATTTATATATAATTATAACCTAGACAAACAGTATTTTCATTATTATTTTAATTTAGTGAGATGGCTGTTTTGTTTATCACAGTTACTATGGTCTGATAGATATAATGCACTTAAATTGCATAGGTAAGCGAAGTAGTTGCTTAGTATAGATTGGTCATAATTTTAATGGAGTGCATTTACACTATATAATTATATGAAGTAAATATAGAAATAATATATTTCATTTCTCTTTTTTCAAAGTATACAAAATGGAAGACAGTTCTAATTACTGAAGATCATGCCCTCAAGATCGACAGGACATCTTAACACTGGTTAACAGAAAAATAGCCATTTCTTCTTAAAATTTCATCAGTTCCAAATTGCTAACAATTTTAACAGTAAATGTAAAAAAAGTACGCAAACCTCTTCCAATAATGTTTCTTAAGCATATACATTTACTTTTGAATACAAGTAGTCACATCTCATGACAACGTCACCCTCAAAAGAAACTAATGTTTTTTCGCAATGTAATAACAACCTTTTCAGAGGAGTCTTACACTTCTCTTTAAATATGGAACTCTTAATGACAACTCTTTTAATTTTTATATAACAGCTCATTTAAACGAAACATCAAAACCCCTGGTCTTTTACAATTAAATACAAACATAAAGAAATTTCAGGATTTTATGTCTTTAAAGAAAATGCTACTAGCAGGGGTAGGAATAACTTGGTTTCTTGCTTAATTACTGGAAAACATCTTACCTTCAGTGATGGAAAGTCATCTGAAATTTTGATTAGATTTTACATACCAATAACATAAGCCAGCATCCTGAGTAGTGTTCTTCAGTAGAGCTGGTTATACAATATGTTTTTGTTGTTGTTATCATTAGGTGCTGTCTAGTCCAGTACGACTCACTGTGACCCTATGAACAACAGATCTGAACCCTGTCTTATCCTATGTCCTCCTCACACTTTGTGACACACACACTAGAGCCTATTGTGGCAATCACTGTATCTATCTGCCTGGTCTAGGGTCTTCCTGTCCTTCGCTGACTCTACCCCTTTCTGAGTATTATATTCCTCTCCAAGGAATAGCCCCTCCTAGCAACATGCCCAAAGGAAATGAGGAGAAGCTTCATCATCTTTGCCTCCAAAGAGCTCTCTAGCAGAATCCTTTCCCAAAGATAATTGTTTGTTCTTTTGACCATATACGGGATGATGTTCAGGGCTCTTCTCCAACACCACAGCTCAAAGGCATCAATTCTTCTATCATCCCTATTCATTGTCCAGCTCTCAGAACATAGCAAGTGATTGGAAAGACCATGACCTGAATCAAACACGCCTTAGTCCTCCAACTGACATCATTACTTCTCAATCATTTGGAGAAGTTCTTAACTTCAGACTTTCTCACTGCAATACATCTCTGGATTTCCTGACTGCTGGTGCCAAGGGTGTTGCTTCTCAAACCAAATAAGATGAAGTTGTTGAGGGTTTCAATCTTTTCTCCATCCATCATGTTGCCTACGGTCTATTGATAAGAATCTTTATATTCTTGACATTGAGGTGCAATCTGTATTGAAGGCTGTATTATTTGATCCTCTGCAACAAGTGTTTAAAGACAACCTCACTTTCAGCAAACAAGGTTGCATCATTTGCATAATTCAGTTTACTGATGAGTCTTCCTCCAATCCTGATGACACATTCCTATTCACAAAGTCCAGCTTCTCAAATAATTTGCTCAGCATACAGACTGAATAGGTGTGGAGAGAGAATACAACCCTGATGTACTCCCTTCCTAACTTTAAACCATGTAGTGTTCCCTTGCACTGTTCACACAACAGCCTACTGGTCTAGGTATAGATTTCACACAAACACAATTCAGTGTTCTCAGATTCACATTATTCTCAATGTAAGCCATAACTTGATATGATACAGTCAAATGCCTTTACATAATTAATAAAACTAAAGAGACATTCTTTACTTTCATCCAGGATCCATCTAACATCATCAGTGATATACCTAGCACCACGGCCTCTTCTAAATTCTGCTTGAACTACTGGATATTCCCTATCTGTATACCGTTCTCTCCACTTTGAATGATCTTCAGCGTATTTTGATTGCATCTTATTTTAATGATATTGTTCAATAGTTTGTTATTGTTGTTGTTATTGTGTACCATTAAGTTGGAACTGATCCATAGCTGACCCTCATCAGTCACATAGGAGGAGGTTGCCCATCCTTCTTCTGCAGAGCAGCTGGTGACCTTGAACCATGTGCCTTCAGAACTGCAGCACTGCTTCTTGCCACTAGGCCACCAGAGCTCTCTTCGAAGTGACATCAACACACACACACACACACACACCCCTGAAATGTATAATCAGTATCCCAGCTCCATAGAAAATCAATGGCTTTCTGTCTCATCTCTGAGAAGAGAGGCCTATTGCCTGCCATGCCACATAAAATTAAAGGAGTATATCTATTTCTCTCTCTCCCCCCCTCTATTTCTATCTCTGTCTCTCTCTCTCTTTTTCTCTCTATATTATCTTTATCTATATAGATACCAGGGATTTATTACACAATAATATCTTCTTTTTTCTACATGTTAGCTTTGTCGTTAAAATTTGCTTCCATCACTTGAAATTATCCCAAGTTAACTGCTGTTGTTAGTTGCCCTCAAGTCACTTCTGAATCATTGTGACTCTAAGTGCTAGAGATTGAATCTTGTGTTCTCCTGAGTCATCCTTCTAATTCCTTCCATGCTCAAGTCAGCCATCTCATTGAGAATATTCCTTTCTTTCCATGGCATTCTACTTTTCTAAGCATGATGGCCTCTTCAAGAACTGGGGCCTTCTGAAACCATACCTGAGTTAAGCAGAGTGTTATATTCATTCTCTCTAGACTAATGGGCTTCAAGATCAAGAAATTGTGTGATTTTAACAGAAACCAGAATGTGAAGGTAAAATTAAAAGTATTCATCTAGAGGGTGAAACCAAGTTGGTCCTCGGAGGCAAAGCCTTTGAAACCATGTCTTAGATACTTTGGGCATGTTACTAGAAGGGACTAGCCATTCGAGAAGGTCAACATGCTTGGGAGGGTGGAGGGACAATGTAAGAGAGGAAGACCCTGGAGGAGATGGACTGATAAAATAACTGGTGAAATGGAGGTAGGGGGTCTCAAAGACAGTGAGATTGGCTAGGGGTAGTACAGGGTTCAGAGCTATTGTGCAAATGGTTGGTATGAGTCACAAGTGATGTGATGACACGTAACAATGACAAGGGTCAGTTCTGCCACTTTTTTGACAGATGTATAATTCTCTTCTATTTCTCTTTAGGCAATAGAGTAAGTATTACATCATAGGTTCTCTTCCTTTAAATTGAGGAAATATTTTTGAAAATAACCTTTTCATTTTAGAATAATTTTGTTGTTGTTGTACATGCTGTTGAGTCAATCCTTACTCATAGTGACAAAATCCTGGAAGTATCTTTTAGAAAATCAGCTGTTAAAAAATGTCTATAGATTATATTTATTTATCCCATGATTCATTTATAGCAATATAAATATGTGGGTATTTCTTTACACTCTGAATTAAACACAAATGCTACCTTATTTTGTTGAACAAATTGTTCTATCTTTGGCCATTGTTAGCTCTATCAGTTGGCACTCAGATCTCTGTAATACTTTCATCAGCATGTGTTGTGTGTGTGTTGTGTGGTGTGTGTGTGCACACGTGTGTGTTTGCTTTTGGGTGCTACAAACAACTTCATGTTCATTTTACATGTTTACTTCTGTGTTCTAAAATTATTTTCCAAAGAAATTCTTGACTTTGTCATTGGAGAATGGTGTGGGAAATCAGTTGTAGCCACTATGAATGCTTGTTTTACTCAAAGATGTTGCTTTGAGCTCTTCTCAGGGGACAGGGCAAGGGATATATAAGTATACACTAAGTCAGGTGTGTTTAAATAGATGCATAATTATGAATGTCTGTATTTACATTCGGTTTAACATGTGTACATACTTAAGAAGAAATTGTTAGGTAGTTCCCTATATTCTGTATCTTCTCTATATTCTAACTCTTCAAACTCTTCAACTCTTATATTCTAACTGGATCGAAACCATCATGATATGCAGAGATGTGATTTAAGTTTTCAGGAGTTTCATTTTACTTGAACCCACAATCAGCGCCCATGGGACAACCATCAAGAAATAAGACAATCCATTGCAAAGGACAAATTTGCTGCCAAGAATCTCTTTGAAGATTTACAGATACGGTGCCCCTGTTTCAAGCTAACCAACTATTCTACAGTTTAAGTGGAAGCTTAAAAATGACGGTAAAATAGGCAACCTCAATATAAATAGGTGGATTTTTTTTCAAGTTGATCACATATAATTTTTAAATGGACTATTTATTAGTCAGTATAGAAACTGTCTAATTAGTAAATGCTGGCCAATGAACTTAAACAATGTAAGTAAATAATTCCACATTCAAATTAAATTTGGCATTTTTTTAACCTCAACCAAAATCAATGATGAGATATTTTAATTCTTACTTCTGTGTTTTAAAAGAAAATGCTGGATGGAAAGAGAGATAAGTATACTATTTAAAGCCTATTTTCATGGGAAGTTCCTAACTTTCATTTAAACAAATAACTCATTCTAGTCAATATATATTGGGGAAAATACAAATTGCTCTCTTGAGTTTACAAAACCAAAAGTGAAATTTTATCAGAAAAGAAATCATGTTTTAAAACTATAAGAATTAAAAATTAATGAACTTTTAAGTTCAATATTTCTGCATAATCTATTTTTCCCCTTAAAAATGCAATAAAACTGCCAATTTTCTCACAAAGGAATGTACTCTCTCACTGTTAATTTTGGAAACATACCATGTCTCCATTTAAATGATAACTGTTGAGGAGAAAACAGTGGTTTTAGAAGTGCATGGTCAACCAGTAGCTATATGAAATATGTACTTTACCGGAAGAGTCACTATCTTCAAATAATATTGACAGATTTCAAGAGGTTATTCAGCATTTCAAGAGGCTATATAGCACTTCCTATCTTTCTCCTGAGGAGAGAGGGGGAAAACTAGCATAATTCTTTTATTATATAACCAGTAAAATATCATATGCACGGAAATGGAACCCAGGCAAGCACTGGGGTTACCTGAGAACGGTTATCTGACACATTTCCTCACAAGCACATTCAATCCCCTCAATCTGGTTTGTGATTCTAATACATTGGATAACCTCGGGTCACAGCTCCAAAGCAGAGTCCACAGTCCGCACTCTATTCTAGGTCCTCCCTATAGCACCATTTTCGTGTCTGTCATTACCATGTGGACAGTTATGGCTTTACTACACAAGAGATTTGATTAAGATTTCGTAAAGTAAATTGAAAAACACACCTTAACATTATATGGAAACTGTTGGCTTTTCATATTTTCTCCTTTTTTCCCCCCCAGCAGTGAGGCTTCCGATGATCTCATCAGATACATGCTCAGCTTCGAGTATTAGACCACCAATCACAGCCAGTTAATGGGGTTTAGAATTATGAAACAGAATAAATTCCATGATTAGCACCAGGGCTATAAAAATCTCTAGACTGCTGGTTCTGCACCATGAACTGTACTCATATTAGACTTCAGGTTTATATTTCTAGTTTACCATTTTGACTTTATGTCTCCTTGGGACAAATGTTCTCGCTTGACCTTTAATTATTGCTCTGCTTGCAGAGACTAGGAAATGGACATCATTAGCAGTCTTGCCTAGATAATTAAGCAATAGGTTCAGAGGGATAATTGCTCCATCATTATTTCTCTTTACCTTCTGACAAATTAGATTTTTTTAAATAATTGAGTTAACCATATGTTCAAATCTATGTAATTAACAATGCATTATTTTCATTTAGAAATTTACACACAGGCTCAAACTATGGTTGATTCTTCCTGTTCCTCTTCTCTTTCTGGTGGGCAAAGGGGGTGGTAAAGACAGAGTTCTTTCTGTGCAATCAGCTTTAATAGTTTAGTTTGCATTTGTCTCGGGTGGGGGGTTATAGCAACGTCACTGCACAGAGAGAATGTGCAACGGAGGGACTGAGTACTTTCAAGTGTGGCTCTGATTGCTTTTGATACTTCAAATAAAGGAGTTTCTGTTTTATCCCTTTGCTGCCTCCCTGACTCAGGGAGATGATCTGAGACAAAGATGTGGGTTTAAACAAGTCTAACATTGCCACGCTCTGTTCTAGGTCCTTCCTCTGGCACCATTTTCGGTTTGTTTGAACAAATGGGATTCCTAAAGCACATGCTAGAGTGAGTGATCTAGGAGGCTCTTGAAAATATTAAAGTGCAGCATGAGACAGACGCATCGAAAGTAATTAGTGTGATGATCTGCAGTTGGTGGCCGGTTTTATGACTTTAATAATGTCTGAAACCTCTGAAGCTTTAAGTGTGATGTTGCCTGCTGGTTCAGGAGTGAGGATGTTTGTTTTCTTGGTCCTGAGACGTAACCATATTGAGCTTGTAGCCTTTGAGGAGTAAGCGCTTCAAGTCTTCTTCACTTTCTGCAAACAAGGTCATGTCATCTGCATAATCCAGATTCTTCTTCATAGAGTCCAGCTCCTTGAATCATTTGCTCAGTACACAGATTACATAGGGCTGGATAAAGGACACATGATTTGCTGTGTTTGAAAACATGCAGTGTTTCTTACCTATCTGTATAACTACTTTTTGGTCTTTGTATAGGTTGCACTTGAGCACAATTTAGTGTTTTGGAACTTGCGTTCTTCTCAATGTTAGTAAGAATTTGTTATAATCCACACAGTGATGTGTCTGTATAATCAATAAAATACAGACAGACCTCTTTCTGGCATTCTCTCCTTTCAATCCAGACCCATCTGACTTCATCAACGATATCCCCTCTGCCACTGTTTATTCTGTCTCCGGCTTGAATTTCTGACAGCTCGCCGTCAATATACTGCTCAAAACATTTTAAAATTATCTTCTACAAGATTTAACTTACTTGGATATTAATGGTCATGTTTAACAATCTCCACATTCTGTTGAATTGCCTTTCTCTTTTGGAATGTAACAAACTAACATCTCATATTTAGCCATGTAGCTATCTTCCATATTTGTTGGGAGGGATGAGAGAACACATCTAGGGTTGTATTTGATACCTGAGACACGTCAGTTAGTATTCCATCAATTCTGAGGACCTTATTTCTTCCCATGCCTTAAGAGCATCTTGTATTTCTTTTTTTCCCCCCACAGTAATTTATAATCATAACTGGTACCTTTATTCTTTAAACTCATATTTCAATTTGTTAAACTGGCTGGCCATTCTGACAAATGATGTTGGGTGTTTGTTTTTTTAAAAATTAATTTTAATGAAAGTTTACAGAGACTTAGGATCTCCATTAATTAATTCATTGTTGCACCTTTCTCCCTGCCCAACCCCCAATTCACTTTTCCTCGAAAAGTCAAAGAAAAACCCTTTCATTGTTATGCAATCCCTCCCCCCAAGTCCTCTCCACTGTGCAGCCTTCATTCTAGACTCCTGTCATATATCCCTTTTAAACAGTTCTCTTCCTCATCTGTTTCAATGCAGTTCATCCTCTCCTCTGTCTTCCCTCAGCTCCGATATCAGTCCTGTTTTACAACAGTGGCCTTATGCAATATTCGTCCTTTTGTGACTGAGATATTTCACTCAGCATCAGGGTCCTCCATCTTGCATAATGTTTCATGAGTTCCTTGTTTTTAAATGCTGCATAGTATTCCATTGTGTGAATATGATGGGTGCATCTTGTATTTCCTAATCATAGGGAAAACAACCTACATAATGATGTAAAATAATGATGACTATGTTCACTGGTCACTCCAATACTTATTTAGCAGAATCCCATACATACAAAATAAAGTTACTCCTTATTAACTGCTGAGGATGTGTTTCACGGCACATGATCACCTTAGATGCTTTGCCTTTTTGGAGCACAGACATTGGGCACTGGACTTTCCTATTCATAGCCACCCATGTGTCAGGACACAGTGACAAACAACTTGGATTACTTCAGAGAACTGGAAGCAAGCACAGCTTTTGGCTCTCATAATAGGGAGGTGGAGTAAATTCTTAGAAGGGGACCTGTTAAAATCCTTCATTTAAAAATGAGAATAGGGGGAAATATTTTTAAAACTTCAGGTAGAAATATGTGAATAATGGATTAATATAAAGCTTACATGACTAAATTTAGCTTAGGATGTTGGCATTGAGCACATATATCCAGAGCTCAGTCTGCATCAATTATAGTTTTAAGAGCTTTACATACATTAAATCATATAATCCTGACACAGCCTTGTAAGATAAGTATTCCTATTATTACCATTTTACAAGATTTAAGGGCTATTTTAAAGTTGATATGGATAAATTCTAGTACAATGCTTGATACATGTTGCATATGATTAAAAGAGGGAGTTAGAATGTAAGACAATGGGTAAGTAAAAGGTAATTCTAAATGTTTAATATATGGGAACTGGGAGAGTTGCCTTTCTATTGTTCAAAGACTGAAGTCAGAAAAGAAAGCTAGAACTTGGACAACTGATAAATGTGGAGTTTAGCATGTTGTTATTTCAAAGAGGAAAGAAATAAAGTTGGAATTTAAAAGATGTGAACAGATTTTTTTTCCCTTCTAATGATTGTAAATGATACCTCAAAAATATTAAAAATCTTACATATTGTTGTCAGTCCTGTTAGGTGATGTTGAGTCAAGTACAGCCCACAGTGTCCCTAATTATCTTTCATATAAGATGAAATTGGGATATATGCTAATTGTTGGCATTCTTTCCGATGTTCAGAAGTGAACATTTTCTTTAAAAATCATGCTTCATTTCTTCTGGACATTTTATTTTTTTGTTGGATAGAATATCCATATTGTTGCTATTAGGTACCACTGAGCTGAGGATGAATCACAGAGACCCTATGAGCAAGAGATCTGAAGCCTGTTTTATCCTATGTAATCCTCACCATCTGACATATTTGATCCCACTGCTACAGTTGCTATGTCAATCCACCTCCTTGAGGGTCTTCCTGCCTTTCACTGTCCTTCCACCTTTCCAAGGAATAATACGCCCCCTACAACAACATGCCCAAAGGATGAGAGCTACAGCTTTGCGATTCTTATCAACAACAAACACTCCAGTAGCATTTTCTCCAAGACACTATCATCTTGTTCCATTGGCAGACCACAGGATAGGCAATATTCTCTAAAACCATAGTTCAAATACACCAGTTCTTCTTTCCTCATCCTTATTCATTATCCAGTTTCAGATGTATGGCAAATGATTGAAAAGACCATGGCCTGAATCAAATACACTTTATCCTGACATCATTCCCCTTCAGTAATTCGGAGAAATCCCTGACGGTAGACTTTTCCAGTACATTACGTCTTCTGATCTCCTGATCGCTGGTGCCAACGATGTTGAATGAGGAGCCACATGATGGGAAATCATTGACAAATTCAATCTATCTTTTGTTGCTTATTGACCCATTGGTGACTATTTTTGGTTTCTTGATGTTGAGATGGAATCTATACTGAAGGCCGTAGTGCGTCAAGTCCTCATGTGCCCTTTGCATAACACAGGTTGTCAATGAGTCTTCTTCCAAAGCTGATGCCATATTTTTCTTTGTAGAACCCAGCTTCTCAAATGATTTTCTCAGCATACGAATGGAATTGTTGCTATGCAGTACCAAGTTGGAAAAGACTTACAGTTGACCCACCAGCAGATTTTCAGAGGCAGCTTGACTGCGGAGAAGATTGCTCATTTTTCTCCCTCAGCCAAGTGGTGGATTTGCGATGTCTGCCCTCAGGACAGCAGAGCAACTCCTTATCACTAAGCTCTCAGAGCTCTGACACAGATTGGATAGGTATGAATTTGCGTGTCATCCTTGCGCAGGGGCCATGCTAATCTTCTCTGTATCGTTCCAATTTTAGTATATGTGCTGCCAAAGCGAGCACAGATTGGATAGGTATGGAGAAAGGATACAGCCCTGACGCATGCCTGTCTTACTTTAAAACATGCAGTGTGCCCTTGCTCTGTTCAGACAACAGCTTCTTGGTCTAAATATAGGTTTTGTATTAACATATGCAAATGTTCTGGAATTCCAATTATTCTAACTTAAATTATGTTACTCAATTTTTTTTTAATGATCCACACAGTCAAATGCCTTTACATAGTCAATAAAAGACAAACAGACATTCTTCTGGTATCCTTGGTTTTCAGCCAAGATCCATTTTATAGAAACAATGATATATCCCTGGTGCCACAGTCTCTTCTAAATCTAGCTTTAACTTCTGGCAATTCTCTGACAATATGCTGTTCTAGCAAGTTTTAGATGAGCTGCAGCAATATTTTGGATACATGAGATATTAATGATATTTGATGATTTCCACATTCTGTTAGACTATCCTTGGGAGTGGGGACACATAAGGGTCTCTTCCAGTCCGTAAACTAGGCATCTATCCTCCAAATTTCCTGGCATAGACTGGGGAGCTGGTCCAGGGCTTCGTCTGTTAGTTGAAACTAGTCAGTTGATAACCCCTTGATTCCTGAGGAATGAACACACACACACACACACACACACACACACACACACACACACATTTTTTCCCCTGAATGCTTTCAGTGCAACTTGAACAACTTCTTTCACTGACATTG
>NW_006399764.1:23061323-23099906 GCF_000299155.1 Elephantulus edwardii | reverse complement strand
GGGAAGACCCTCTATGAGATGTATTGATTCGGTGACTGGGATAATCGGGATGGGTGTGTCAGAGGGTTGGCG
This sequence comes from Elephantulus edwardii, assembly GCF_000299155.1. Classification (NCBI taxonomy): domain Eukaryota; kingdom Metazoa; phylum Chordata; class Mammalia; order Macroscelidea; family Macroscelididae; genus Elephantulus; species Elephantulus edwardii. Next base: position 23,099,834 of record NW_006399764.1, on the reverse strand, counting down.
CAGGATAGAGCAGGGTTTAGGGCTGTTGTGCACAGGGTCACTATGAGTCGCAAACGACTCCACGGCACATAACAACAACAACAATACTTCCTGAAACACTTCAGTGTCAACCAATTGTTTTTGTTAGAGTGACTTTCTATATTCTTTATTTATTTTGATGTTTCCTAGATAATTCAAAATTTTGCCCTTAGCATCTCTCAGTATTGCAACTTGAGGTTTGAATTTGCTTCTCAGTTCTTTCAGCTTGAGAAATGCCAAGTGAGTTCCTCCTTTCTTATTCTCCAACTCTTTGCACATTCTTTTACATGTTGCTTTTCCCCTTCAAGTTGCCCTTGAAATTTTCTGTTGAGGTCTTTTACTTTGACAATTCTTGCCTTTGTTTTGACTTCTTGATGCCCTAGTGTAATAATAATGTTTAGTCTCTCCTGACATCCATTTTTTCCCCTTGTCCCTTTCTCGGTAATGACCTTTTTGCTCTCTTATGAATTATGTGTCTGATGTTGTCCCACAATTCATCTAGTCTTCAATCTTGGCTGGGCAATGCCCTAAACCTATTCTTAAGATGATTTTTAATTACAATAGCATAGATTCAAAGTTATATTTTTTTCTTGTGGACTTATTTCAGTTATTTCTTCAGCCTCAATATGAGCTAGAAAATGAGTAATTTGATGGTTTGTAGGAAAAGTTAAAAAAAAAAGAAAATTGTCATAGGGCACAATTTGGGCTTAAGTGAGATGGGAAAGCTAAAGGGACATTTAATTATAAGATGTCTAATAGTAATTTTTTACTGAAATTTTTGGAAGTTTGCAGAGAGAACTTGAAGTGCTTTGCAATTCTGCAAAGATTGTGATAACCAAATCAGTACAGGCGCAACAGCAAAGCTGAAGCAGGCATGAAAAGATAAGGATTATTGAAGGGAAGACAAGTGTATGAGGCAAAAATTCCCTTAGCAATGGGCTGTTGGTATTTAATTCCTTGCTTCCTCCAAATTGTCCTGAATTATTTACATGTTGAATAATTAGAAGGCAAAGCATTAGCTATTCAATAGAAGTCCATTATAAATTTGTATATAATAAAATCCTATAAAATATGATTAGACAAGAAGGCAGTTATTAATACTGCCAGCAATACTCATTTAAAAAATGTTTCCATTACAATGAGCACGAAATATAAAGGAGTCTATTTTTCTTAATATAAAAGACTTAAATGTGTTTGCTAATTAATATACTTTGACTAAGCTTCACAGTTTCGGTGCCAATTTCATTATTTCCCTAATCATTTCAGGTTCCACTGTAATTATAATGTAGATCATGACTATTGGCAGATGAAGATTATGGATGGCGAGAAAAATTAATTGTGTCTGTGGCAAATATAGGGTGTTGTGCAGTAAATCCAATTATAATAGCAAATTGATTTATCAACTATATACTGCATTAATTTTGGTAATGTATACTTAAAATTTTATATTCCAGTATTTATTAATAAGTGAAAAAGCAAATATGTAGAAAGATTTACAGCAGTGTTTCTCCACCAAGAGTGATTTTGCCCCTTTTGGACTTATATTTATTTTTGGACTTTTAGCAAGGTTTAGTAAACTTTGAATGGTTCTCTACACTTGGTGGTGGGAGAATTGCTACTGGTGTTTACTAGGTGTGATGTTGCTGGCTAGTGACGTTGCTAAACGTTTACAGCAAAAAAAGTATTCAGTCCAAATAGTCCATAGTGCTTCTGCTGAAAAACTTATTTATAGCATTCATCATGTAAGATTCCTATTTAAGGCATTTCTCTACATTAATTGTTATTGTCTTTGAATTTCAATTTTTGAGGTCTCACTCTCACCATGAACTTCAGATGATCTATGCTAAATCATTGTGATTGAGGCTGTTTCAACTCACAGCAACCCTCCATCAGGACTCCGAGGCTGTAAGTCATTACACAAAGAAAGTTTCCACTTTCTCCCGCAAAGTGGCTGGTGGATTCAAACTGCCAACCATTTGGTTTTCTGCCTGACATGCCATTCACTTCACCACCAGGACCCATTTCAGATCCATGTAACCACTCCGATGCTCTCCACGTTTTAACAGCCACGTGATCTTATGATCATCCCTAGAAGTTATGAGCTCAGATGCTGTGGTCCTTAGGGACTTGCCCTGCTAACCCCAAATTGGCACCACTTTCAGCATTCAACTCCATCAGTGGCTCCTTGAAAGAAAGATGTGCACTTTCTCCTCTAGTGACATTTATGAGTTCTGACACTCAGTGGAAGATCAGCTATGAGTTCGTTCTGGTTAGATAACAATGAATTTGAGTTTACCTTTTTGGCATGTTTTAATAACTACAGAATGATGATATCAGTGATGAGTTGCACCAAATATTTTTCCTTACATAGAAATCTCTAGTTAACAAAGTTTGATTTAAAAGAAGAGTGGGCCTTAGTTTTCCACTTTTAAAAATTAATTACAATACAATTAGGACCAAAATAATTACAGCAAATGAGTGAGAAAACTTGGAGGTAAACTCTTAAAAGTCAAACTAACAACTCCCTTATGAATGTCTTGGCTAATAGTGTCTATCAATGTGGTCATGATATTCAGTATAACAACTATTTTATGTGCTCTAAATTCCAACTTCTATGATGTTAATAATTCAGGACTACAAGTGCCTCTGTAAAGATATGATTAGCCTTATCCGATTAAGGGCAGGTCTTCTCAGGATGAGGCCTCCTGCTCTCTGGCTCCTGGTCTCCAGGCTTGAACCAGTGACCTACCTGCCTTACTTACGGACGTTAGAATTTTCAATTTCTAAAGCCAGCTGCCCATGACTCTCTGTAACCCTGGCTTGCCAGGAAAAGGAATATCAGCATAGTCCTGGATGGGGAACAGAGTTAAAGATCTAAGTTTCCATTTGCAAACATCTACTTCACCTCCATCTGCAAATGTTCTTAGTGTCCTAGCATCCATGAACTTTCTCCTCTGTAGTCTTCAGTCGGAAGCAGAGAGGCATCGGTAGAAAACCTACTGTCTCTAACTGATGTAGGGCTTGATAGTCCCTTGATGCTATGGGATAGCGGGACAAAAGTTCCATTGTATCTTTAAAAAATCGATATATTACACAAATTTTCAGGTTCTTTTTCTCCACTTCGCCGGATTCCAGAAATCTTCAGCTCATGAGAATTTGAGAATTGGCTGGAAAATCAACTCTCTTCTCACAGTTAACTTCCTCCTCTCTGCACTTCTATCTTCTGTTGTTCCATCAGTTTAGTTAACATTTCTCAGACATTTTGGTCTTCCAAAATTGTGTTCATATCTCCCATCTGAACAGTTTAGTATTCTGTTCTATCATTCTAGATTATTGTTTAATCCTTTGATAATAATAATGTTGGTAATTTCTCAAAACCAGCAGAATTTTACAAGTGTTCCATTTGCCCCATTTAATCATATGTCGATACAGTTCAATGGACTATTTATTGTGTCTTTACATTGCAAGATACTGTTCAGGGTGTTATTGGGACTAAAATATACTAAGCTGTCTATTCTGCAGAGCCATCGTGGTGCAAGAAAGATACAATTTCATACAATCTTTCCTTAAACTGGACTAGTAAGTGCAGTGTACTGGGTGGCTGACCCTCCCCCTCAAACTTCTTGCCTACCTGAGTTTCATAATGTTACCTTTTCCAGAAATAGAACCTGTGAAGGGCAAAATCAAAGTCCATACTGGATGATAGTGAACCCTTATCTCAACGGCTGGTGTCTGGTCAGTAAGTCAGAGAGGAGACATAGGAAGACTATGTGTCAAAGGAGGCAGAGACTAGAATAACACAGCTACACGAGAAAGAATTTCTCAGAGCACCCAGCCGGAAGGGAGAGGCAAGGAAGAATTATTTCCTAGATCAGATGCATGGTCCTGCCAACACCTTACTTTTAGACTTTTAGTCTCTAGACTCAAATAAAGAAATTAAACAGAATAAATATATATTGGCTTAAGCTACTTGATTTGTGGTATTTTGTTACAGTAGTTCTATATACATGTTATGCATCCGAGAGTTGGACAACGACCAAGGAGGATAGAAGGAGAATTGATGCCTTTGAACTGTGGTGCTGGAGAAGAGTATTGAGAATACCATGGACTGCTAGGAAAACAAACAGATTTGTCCTGGAGAGGGTTAAACCGGGTGGCTCCTTGGAGGCAAGGATTCTGAGGCTCCGTCTAACTTACTTTGGGCATGTTGTGAGGAGAGACCGGTCCTTGGAGAGGGACGTCATGCTTGGGAGGGTGGAGGGACGGCGCAGGAGGGGAAGGCCCTCTATGAGGTGGATTGATTCAGTGACTGGGATAATTGGGATGGGAGTGTCAGAGACAGTGCGATTGGCACAGGACAGAGAAGAGTTTAGGGCTGTTGTACATAGGGTCGCTATGAGTTGCAGGCAACTTGACAGCACATAACAACAACAACAACAACAGTTCTATATAACAAATGCATTCCATGATGGCATTCACAAAGTATAATGGCAGAACATAGGGAGAAGACACCTGAAAGCACATAAACACCAAGCATGAAAACTATCTCAGCATAGACATTTGACAGGTTAAGAAATTTCCTTGACATCTTTAAAGTATATAGAAGAAGCTATTGATCACATCTACCCTTAGGCCACAGCTTTTCACACACACACACACACACACACACACACACACACACACACACACATTTCATTAATATCTAGTGAATAATTTTGGAGGAAAAAGTATATTTGGATCATCATGTAATCATTATTTCTGAAAAAAAATTTACATGCTATTCCAAAGCAGTCTTGACTCACACGTTTCCTTCCAGTTCAGTAGATAGCTCCTCATTATAGTTAGGCCGTCTTTCAAACTTGATTAACACTGAGAATGCCTTTGCAAGAAGCACTCGGTTTTACTATTATAATCCAAGTCGTTACCAAGGTCATCTCAGCAAAAGCAGAAAGTAATGGTTTTTGGCATATATGTTTGAATGCCTTGGAAGAGGAGAGAAATGCTTAAGAAATGAAAGTTTAAGAAAAGATGAATCTCGTTTGCAGAATTCTAAAGACATTCTTAGGAAATGAAGAGTGCTGCTGATGTAAGATGCACGTTGTTAACATCCCTTCATCAGCTACATAGGGCTTAAGCAGCTCTTAATCAGAGAATTGATGCCCCTGACACATTTCAGCTAAGCCTTGCTATCTAACGGTAACTTCTCCAAAAGCTTGCAGGCTGAACTATAGTTGAAAGCATAAGACAGTTTGCTGAAAGCTGTTTGGATCAGGAGGAAAATGACTTCTTCATTCAGTACTTGTAAGAGCAAACATTTTCACTTGAGGAACTCACAATCTATAATAAAATAGGCTGGTTCACTTTTTCTCTTAAGAGGCCAGATATGCACTAACACTATACCCTCTCAAGCCTATAAAAGTAAAACACTCTCTCTCTCTCTCTCCCTTCCTAATGTTTTTCTAAAACTTTGCAGCAGCAACCAAAATTAAATTTTAGCTTTTCTCTAGGCTTGCACCTCTGAATTTATTCTGTTTATTAGTAAATTGAACCTTGCAACTGCCAAGAGATAAAACTCAAAGTCTTCCTTAGCTAACATTCATCCCTAACACCCAATTAATCTGCATCCTTAAATCACTAATTTCATGCCTTAGCTGTTCTAACAACCAATGCTCTAGGTAGGATCTCATCACTTCTTGACTAAATTACCCCAGTGGCCTCCTTAGTGATAGTTTCTAGACAGTTCTCTATATTGCTACCAGAATGAGCACTTCTGAATTACAAATTTGGTCAAACTAAGCATTTGTTAAAATCCTTCGGTAGCTCCCTATAACTTTCAGAATAAAATTCACTCTCCTTAGCTGAATGTAAAATGCCCTCACTAATTGCCCTCTGTGATCCACTGCTTGTTAATGACACAGTTTCATTTTTTCACAGAACTTTTTTTATTGCAGCGCAACACTGAGCCACAGAACACCTGGGATCTCATTGCATTTTCCACCATGAGTTTCCCACGTCCAGCCCTTAAAGAAGTGAATGCCCATTTCCACCATTTCCAACTGGATGAGCTTACATTACATCACCTACCTGTCCACTAATTTGCAAACTGGTGATTTTAATTTTGCTATGAAGCTGAAAGCTATAGTATTGGTATTTCAAATGTCAGCAGGGTCACCTATGCTGGACAGGTTTCAGAACTGCTTACAGGCAGAAACAAATTAGAAAGGAAGGCCTAGTAACTCACTTCAAAAAATTAGTCAACCATACCTTTATTGACTACAATAAAACATTACCTGATGCAGTGTTGAAGATGAGCTTACACATTTAATGGCCAACAGACTCAGGAGGAAATGCTCAAAATCACTGGCAACAAGAAAGATGTAAAGCAAACTCCTAACGAGAAACTGTCTCACCCTGGTAGCCGTGGCAAAAAGGACAACACATGATAAATATTGGAGAGGATGTGGAGAGATGGGAACTCTCATACACTGTTGGTGGGATTGTAAAATGGTACAACCCATCTGGAGGGCAGTTTGGTGCTTCCTCAAAAAGCCAACATAGAAATTCCATATGACCCAGCTATTCTACTCCTAGGGGAAGTCATGGGAACAGAGGGGTGCGGGTGGGCAGGGGGAAAAATCATAGAGTTGCACAAATTGGCAGGGGGTGCGTGTGGGTAAAGAACATGGGAAAGATCTGGCAGGGATCTGGAAAGACAAGGTAATGATGGGCATAGTTTAATGGTGATGGATTTTATAAAACATAATGAAACACAACATATGCGAACTTTGTGTGTGAGCCAATGTCAAACTATTTTTAAAAGATCAGTTTATGGTGGAAAGCGCTCAAAATGCCCACTAGTTGCAATAGCGGCTCAAGCCTAACAAACCTGGGATACACTTTGTTCTGCTTTACATACAGTTAAAATGTGTTGGAACTAATACGATGACAATGAAAACTGTGACCTCAAGTTATCCTATAAAACATCAGTCAATATCATCTCCTAGGTGGGCTGGTGGTAATAATTTCAAATTTTCAAACTTCAAATCCAACGATCGTTTGACAAGAAGATGGATAAACTCCTCCCACGCAAGGTATTGCCTCTGAGAATCTGCCAGAGGCTCAGCTCTGAGTCAGTTCTGACTCAACGGCACGAAACAACAAAAGGTTGGTTTCACAACTCTCTATTTCAGCACATTAATTAGTTTAATATTTTTATTTTCATTGAGAATTAATGTAGAAGATGCAGGACTTCTTGTATTTTATATGCTTTTGAATTGACTTCTGGTGATTTTATAAGCAAATCGGCATTTTGCCCTATCTTGAATCAGCCTCACAATTTTCACCATGCTCAAGTCCAATGTAGCAGTCTCTGTGTAAATCCATCTTGTGGAAATTCTTCCTCTCTTTCTCTGACACTCTACCTTTCCCAACCGGATGGTGTTTTCCAAGGACTGGCCCATCCTAACAATATGCCGAAAGTATGTGAGATGAAATATCACCACCCACGTCTCTCAGGAGCACCCTAATTGCACTTCCTCCAAATCATATCTGTTCGCTCTTTTGGCAGTCTGTGGGGTTTTCAGTATTCTTCTCCAATACCACAACTCAAAGGCATCAATTCTTCGTCTGTCATCCTTATCCTTTGTCCAGCTTTTACATGCTTGGAAAGTAGTTGAAGGTTTCATGGCTTGGAAAAGCCACATTTGTCTTTAAACTGACATCCTTGATCTTTAGAACTTTAGAGAGGTCCTTGACAACAAATTTTCTGAATGCAACAAGTCTTTTATTTTTATTTATTTTTCTTTTTTTTTTTTACTACTAGTACTAGTAGTACGGCATTGATTATGTAAAGGCATTTGACTGCGTGGATCATAACAAACTGTGGCTGACTCTGAGAAGAATGGGAATCCCAGAACATTTAATCGTACTAATGCGAAACCTATACTTGGACCAAGAGGCAGTCATCAGAACAGAGCAGGGCAACACTGCCTGGTTCAAATTTGGGAAGGGTGTGCGCCAGGGATGTGTCCTGTCTCCATACCTTTTCAACCTATATGCAGAACAGATAATCCGAGAGGCTGGGCTCTATGAGGAGATGCGTGGCATTAGGATTGGTGGAAGATCTATCAACAATCTGCGTTATGCAGGTGACACAACCCTGCTCGCTGAAACTGAGGAAGACCTCATGCACTTACTGCAGAGGGTTAAGGACTGCAGCCTTCAGTATGGACTGAGGCTCAACGTCAAGGAGACAAAGATTCTCACCACTGGAACAATTGGTAGCATCAGCATGGATGGCGAAGAGATTGAGATTGTTCATAGCTTCAGTTTGCTCGACTCCACAGTCAACACTTGGCACCAGCAGCCAGGAAACCAAAAAACGTATTGTGATGGGAAAATCTGCTGTTAGCAACCTCTCTAAAGTACTCAAGAGCAATGGTGTCTCTTTGTGGAGACGAAGGGGTGCCTGATACAGGCCATGGTCTTGGCAATCACTTGTTATGCATCAGAGAGCTGGACAATGACTAGGGAGGATAGAAGGAGAATTGACGCCTTTGAGCTGTGGTGCTGGAGAAGAGTATTGAATGTACTATGGACTGCCAAGAAAACAAACAGATTCATCCTAGAGAGGGTTAAACCAGGCTACTCCTTGGAGGCAAGGATTCTGGGGCTTCGTCTGACATACATTGGACATGTTGCAAGGAGAGACAGGTCTTTGGAGAGGGACATCATGCTGGGTAGAGTAGAGGGACAGCGCAGGAGGGGAAGACCCTCTACGAGGTGGATTGATTCAGTGACTGGGGTAATCGGTATGGGTGTGTCAGAGGCAATGCGATTGGCACAGGATAGAGCAGGATTTAGGGCTGTTGTACATAGGGTCACTATGAGTCGCGAGCGACTCGACAGCACATAACAACAACAACAACAACAACTAGCACTAGGAAGCAGGAGTAGCATCCACTTCCTAAACAACACTCCTCCAGGAAATCTACAAAGTTTGATGAATTTCGATAGTTGTAGAGGGGCTTCAGGCCTTTTGGTCATGGAGTTCAACAACAGCTAGTACTGTAGATATAAACAGGAGAGGTTTCCTGCTAGCGCCTGATACTGAAATAAAAAATGACCATGAAGTTTACATCCAACTGTCAATTAAATCAAAACAACCTAACTTCCAGAATCCAACTGTTTCACACATGAGGCTCCAAACTGGAGTCTCTTAGGCAGTTAGGGACCTCTCCACATTACTGAGGAGTAATGATGTCAGTTTGAGGCCTTAGGCATGTCTGATTCAGACTATGGTCTTTCCAATCACTTGTTAATGCATCTGAGAACTGAACAATGAATAAGGATGACAGAAGAATTGATGCTTTTGAGCTGTGGTGTTAGAGAAGAACACTATACATCCCATGGACAGTCAAGAGAACAAATATGTATTAGAGAGGGTGCAACCGGAGTACTCTTTGAAGGCAAAGACGATAGGGTTTTGCCTCACATTCTTCTGGCCTGTTGCTATGAGGGGCTATTCCTTTGAGAGGGACATGATGCTTAAAAGGGTGGAATGTTGGTGAAGGAGAGGAAAACCCTTGATCAGGTGGAGTTACAAAGTAACTGCTGCAATGGGCTCTAGTGTGTCACAAAGTGTGAGGACGGCACAGGATAGGATAGTGTTTATATCTGTTGTTCATAAAGTCACTATAAGCCGTACTCAATTCGACAGCACCTAATAACAATCACAACTACAGGTGTGGATTGTGGATCCAAGTATAAAAAAAAAAATAGTTGGCAGCTTCAGTCTTTTCTCTATCTACCATGATGTTGCCTATAGGTCCAGTGGTGAGGATATTTGTTTCTTTGATGTTAAAATGTAATTCATATTGAAGGCTGTAGGTTTTGGTCTTTCTGACTAAGTGCTTCAAGTGTTCTTCACTCTCGGTAAGCAAGGCATTCACCTGTATATAGGCAATTTTGATTCTGTTACATTTTTAAAAAAATTAATCTTACCATCTATGGTCTCATTTGTTTAGATTGTTCTTCAAGAAAATAATCTAGTCACATAATCGTTAAGCTTTCGCTTTACCAAAAAGTCAGAGATTCAAACTTTCCAGTGACTCACTGAAGATCTTTCTGTACAGTTTGCTTCTGTAAAGAAGATGGCTTTGAAAATCTTATGGGTAAGCTCTACTCTGTCCAGTAGGGTAGTTATGGGTCAAAATTATATTGACAGCAGATTTTACGTTTAATTTGGCTTATTCTTCGATACATATAGGATATGTATAGTAACCAAATACAGTTGTTAAGAGTCTGGTAGAAGAAATCAAACAGAGTAAGGTTCAATGCAGTGCTACCATTTGTTAGCTATAGGGACTAAAATGGAGAGAAAGTAATTCTACAACTAGGGCATAATCCTCCTTTTCAAGACATTCATGGTTTTTTTAATGCAATTATTAAAACTATAATTATCTTAAAGGAAAAAAACTTACATGCATTCACATATAGCATAGATTACATATAGTGAGAAATGAGATAATGTTGGAGCATAGTAAATATGTGCTGCAAAACTCACTAGAAGCCCCAACTACTAACATGGTTCTACACTGTCTAATAGAACTTTGATTTGAAGCACTGATTTGGGGGGATAAATAAAAAGTTAAAGAAAAGTAACAAGTACTCAAATTCTCTTTCTGTGATTTCTCACCTGCTTGCAGCAGGAATCAAGCCACTCTGCTAGACACTGGTATTTGCTCTCTGAGGTGGTTACTCACTCTTGGCATTATCAATGAGAGCAATCCAGAGAATAGATTGATAATGGCTTTATTTTTTGCTTACTTGCATCTAAATGAAAGACACATAAAATGAGAAAACTCATTTATAGAGTTATTAAACTGCCTGTATAGTCTGCCAAAGAATGAATATTTTTCTGAGTTTTTAATTATAAGATTTACACTATAAGGATCTCAAAGATTGTGAAGTAACATTGTGTTCATGGGAATTTGCATGCAAAAATATCTTTACATGTAATTTAGAGTCTTTAATCTATTTGCTGAGATCTCTGTACGATCATATTTTCTAGAAATGTCATTTTAATAGTTCTTCATAAGATGAAATATAAGTTAAATAAAATTACAAAATAAGGCAATTAATTATTTTCTCAACATCTATAAGGCATTAGTCAAAAGAAAGGCTTTATTCCAAGTTGTATTCTCTTTTTCTTTAACTTTAAAAGGAATGAATATTCTCAAGAAGTTCATGCTTTGTTACAGGGCGAGGTTCCAATCTGTTCCTCACAGGGTTGCTGTGATTCACAGTATATTCCTGAGCGTCTAACAACAACAGCATTGTGGCAAAATACATACCACAAAAATTTGTGGTTTCAACTGCTCTTAACTGTACAATTCAGCGCCATTAATCACATTCACCGTACTGTGCAATCATTACTACTCTACAGTTGAAAGAAATGTTTTTATTCATCCAAAGGAAAACTCAGTACCCCTTAAACTATAATTCTCCATTACCCACTTCCTTGAGTCCACAGTTTATTAGTCCTTGAGTCAGAATTGGCTCTTAACTGATGCTCCAGCAGCCTTCTAGAGGCTGAAAATCCCCTGGGAGGAAACGGCTCATCTTTCTACCAGGAACAGTTGGTGGATTCAAACTGCCTGCCCTGGGGTTGGCAGCACAGCTTTTTACTACTCGCTCACCAGAGCTCTCTCTGTCCACAGTAACCACTGAAACATTGTTCTGTCTCGCAGATATTTTAATCTTCCATATATTTTATTTAAATGGTTTATAAAACTTAGGTAAACTTATACCTGGTCACTTCTCTCAAAAAAATATTTTCAATATTAATTTATACTGTAGTAATATCAGAACTTTGTTTTGTTTTATCCCTGAATAAACAATCAGTTTAAGTATGTAGCATATTTTGTTTATCCATTCATATGAAAAAAAACAATTCTGAAAGATTCTGCTGAAAATTATGTAAAAATGACTGAAATGGCACATCAACGGGGAACTGTCAGATGTTCAGCCTGGATTTAGAAGAGGCCTTAGTACTAGGGATACTATAGTTAATGTTAGATGGATGTTGGCTGAAAGCAGAGAGTACCAGAAGAGTGACTATCTGCGCTGCATTGACTATGCAAAGGCATTTTACTCTGTGGATCACAACAAACTGTGGCTGACTCTGAGAAGAATGGGAATCCCAGAACATTTGATTGTGCTTAGGCGAAACCTATACTTGGACCAGGAGGCAGTCATCAGAACAGAGCAAGGGAACACGGCATGGCTCAAAATTTGGAAGGGTGTACGCCAGGGGTGTGTTTTATCTCCATACCTTTTAAATCTATATGCAGAGCAGATTATCCAGAAGGCTGATTTCTTTGAGGAGGAGGATTGAAGGTAGACTCATCAACAACCTACATTATTATGCACATGATACAACCCTGCTTGCTGAAACTGAAGAGGACCTTAAGTGATTGGTGAAGAAAGTCAAGGACTGTAGCCTTAAATATGGATTGAAGCTCAACATCAAGAAAACAAAGATTCTCACTACTGAGCCGATTTGTAGCCGATTTGATAGATGGTGCAGAGATTGAGATTGTAAACAGCTTTAGTTTGCTTTGTTCCACAATGAGCTCTCTTGGTACCAGCAGCCAGGAAATCAAAATACAAATTGCATTGAGGAAGTCTAAAGAGCAATGATGTCAGTATGCAAACTAAGGTGAGCTTGATGCAAGCCATAATCTTGGGAATTACTTGCTATGCATTAGAAAGCTGGACAATTACTAGGAATGATAGAGAATTGATGTCTTTGAGCTGTGTTGCTTGGGAGGGTAGAGGGACAGCGCAAGAGAGGAAGACCCTTGATGAGATGAATTGATTCAGTTACTGTGGTAATGAACATAGGTGTGTCAGCGACAGTAAGTTTGGCACAGGATATAGTAGAGTTTGGGGCTGTTGTTCATAGGGTCACTGTGAGTCACAAGTGACTCAATGACACACAACAGCATTGGTTGTTTCCTTATTTGGCTACTGTAAACAATCCTGCAATAAATATAAGTACAAATATTTATTCAAGACCCTGCTTTTAGTCTGCTTTATAGTTAGAAATGGAACTGCTGAGTTCTTTGGAGTTTTGTTCATTTGCTTGTTTTAATCATAAAACTTTATTGCTGCAGGTACACTGTTTTACACTCTTACCAGCAATAGATGAAGGTTCCATTTCTCTATATCTTCTCCAACACTTATTGTTTTCCATATGTTTCTGATAATAGTCAACCTAATGATGTGAAACAGTATCTCATTTTGTCTTTGATTTGCATTTCCCTAATAACTAATGATGTTGAACGTATTTTCCTATGCTTTGGGTTTTCTTGTATCTCCTTTGGAGAATTGTTTATTCAAGTCATAGCCCATTTTTTTACTAACCGACTTGTTTTTGTGGTAGTGTTGCAAAACTTAATGCTTTTAAATGTAGCTTTAGGATGACTTCATGTCTGGCCCTGCCTGACAAGAATGTTTTCGATCTCCCCTTATTTTGCCTTGCTATCTCAAACTTCCAACTCCAATAAAATCACTCCTTACTCCATTTTTTTCCAAAGGTGTAGAGAAACTTCCATCTATTTGCTATTTTCTACAACTTCCAGCTTTCTTCAATTCATACTTTCCACATTTCATTAGGTGGTGGCAATACCTACCTACCTCTAAAAACACTCACCTTAACTCAGGGGTTCATACTTGAACCCACGGAAACAGGCCCATAATATTGTGTTAATAGAGTGTGAGTGTTGAGAGCAATTGTTTTTTCTTCATATGTTTATAGAACCATGGGAATATTACACAGCACTCTCTCTACCAATGTAACAAGGCAAACTGATGAGAAGAAACTCCAATGCTCTGTTTACTTTTTCCATGCAATTTTACTCTTGAATCTTTTAACACAGAGCATGGATCAACGCTAGTTTATCTAAATCTACTTCAGCCACTGCCACACTACATTACATAGTAATTGCTCAAAAGATCTTGAGCATAGCTCAACGAGTGGATTTCATATGCTGCTGTAAAAACTAGATGACTATGCTTACAAATAAACCTTAGATGGAGGGAGTAGCAAGAGAATATGTATACAATGTATGCATTATTTACATGAAGAAAGATTATCTGGAGTAAAAGATACTTGTCTGCGTGATAAGGCTGATGATTGATTGATTCCTCAACTTTGAAAGATTATACTTTTTTTGTCTCCATAAGAATTAATTTAACATCATATTATGATATTTAGTTGCTTATCTGGAAACTTTATCTACTGTTCTAGCATTCTGCAAATTATGGGGTAAAAATATTTCAAGAAGGAATTCTTACACAGGTTCCTGCTAGTCTCCTTCCTTCCAAAGTGGTGAAGACAAGGGTGGCGAGTCCCACCTGGTGGATCTCATTGGAGTTTGTGAAGTGGTGCTTAGACAAGAAAGAAAGAGGTCAGAAGACACATTTGGGGACTTGATGAAGAAGTCAAGTGGGCCAAGACATAGTGAAGGCAGGTTTCCAAACCGCACAGCCACAGACACATGTGTCACAGTACTGGACTTGTATCTTCTCTTCACACCTGCCCTACGCCAAGCTATCGACAGCCAATGTGAGGGCCTGCTGACTTCTTCTCTCCTGGCTGGTCACCCTTCTCCCTTCTCTGATCACTTTTATCTTCAAGCAAAATGTGCTGAAGGCAACTGATCCTTCCGCCTATAAACTCGGGGCCTACCTCCTTTAAAATCGATTAACAAGCCTGAGTTGACACCTATCTCTTTAATAGAGAAGGCAGAAACATTATCTTAATTTGAAGTCTGTTTATTTAAAGGGTTTTTTACATGCCTACTACGTGTAAGTGGAGCACTGACGGTCTAGAGGGAAGGAGTTCTACTGTCAGCCCAAAGGCAGGAGATCTGAACCCACCAGCTGCTCCACGGCAGAAAGACGTGCAGTCCCTGCTGTTGTCATTTGTTTTGTTGTTGTTGTTATATGCCATTGAGTTGCCTGCAATTCATAGCCCTAAACCCAGCTCTACCCTGTGCCAATCTCAGTGTCTCTGACACACGCACCCCCATTACCACAATCACTGAATCAATCCACCTCATTGAGGGTCTTCCTCTCTTGTAATTACCGTCTCTTAAAACTCTCTGGAAGGTCACCTATGAATCTGTTTGGATTCAACAGCACATGGAAAGCAGCCCAGGTAACACAGTGGTCAAAATGTCTGCTCTTAAAAAATTTGCGGTCTGGTAAACACTATCGTTCTACTTAGTGCTGTGGGGTTTCTATGGCTCAGAAGAGACTCAAAGGAATGAGTGTTGGCTCAGGCTACGTGTAAAGCATTTTCATCTAGGATATCACATTCAGTTATGGGTGACAGGCCCATGTTTGATAGAAAATTAATACACCAAAATGGTAAATAATTTGGTAAACTCAGCAAATAAGTATTAATGCTGGAATTAAAATTTTTAATGAGTCCAAGTTTACAGACGGCAAAATAGAAAAATGCAAATGCCAAAAATTATTAGCATTAATTGCATGCATTCTTTATTTTCATTACTTTATCTCAAAAAAAACACTATGAAATGGTGTTCCAACTTTAAAGAGATACAAAGGCTCGGCCAGAATAAATAACTTGCCAGGGTCCAGAGGCCTGGACGTGTGTGAACAACCATTCAATTGCAGGTCAAACGCTAATTCATTATGTTATGACAGCATGTGACAGACGATATATGGATCCTTGGGAGATATTATATGTGTCTATCACAGCGTTAAGAAGAAAACACTGACAGATGTTAAGGAAGAAAAAAGAAAAAAGCTGGACCAGATCATTTTCCAAAAACTTATGAAACAAAGTAAGTGCTGCCCTGTCTTGGTTTAGTTTAGGAAGTTGTATAATCCTAAATTATGTTAACAAGGTACGCCCTACATTCTCTGCCTCAGAGAAAGAAGTAAAGGTCATTATCATTTTTATGAAAGGGCACTGGAGAGAGGCCCTTTCTCGCAAGAGATTTTTCTAAGTATATCCCATAATTGGCTATAGAAATGAGATTAAGAGGGATGATAGAAGGAGAATTGATGCCTTTGAGCTGTGGTGCTGAAGAAGAGTATTGAATATACTATGGACTGCTAAGAGAACAAACAATTTTGTCCTGGAGAGGGTGAAACCAGGCTACTCCTTGGAGGCAGGGATTCTGAAGCTTCATCTGGCATATTTTGGACATGTTGTAAGGCGGGATCAGTCCGTGGAGAGGGACATCATTCTTGGGACGGTGGAGGGACAGTGCAGAAGAGAAAGACCCTTGATGGGATGGATTGATTCAGTGACTAGGGTAATGCGGATAGATGTATCAGAGACAATAAGATTGGCACAGGATGAGCAGAGTTTAGGGATGTTGTACACAGGGTTGCTATGAGTTGCAGGCAACTCAATGGCACATAACAATACAATCTCTTGACAACCAAATGGTTCCTTAATCTAAACTGCAATCATTATAGAAATTTAAGCCTTGGAGATTCACAATTGTTTTAAAACGCATATGGAATCAAAACTCTCCTTCTGCATTTGAAAAAAAAATCACTGAAACCAATTGACCCATACTTTGTAAGTAATCATGTTTATCGACTGTATCCTAGGTAGATAAAAATAGAATATATGAAGCAATTAATTAAATTATAATCAGTAAACAATATTCCTAACCCTGCACATTAACCTTCTATCCCTGTGTCAATAATAGACATTCAGTCATGATATGAATTAGAACTAAATGTAATAAAATAAATTGCAACTTTCATTTGCTAGGCTTGTTTATTCTCAACAATGGAAGTACAAGGGAAATGCCTTGGAAATGTGTTTTCCAATAAAAAAAAAGTTGTGAACATCTAATGTTTAATTTGTGCTTCTTCAGAGATCATAAACATTTCATTTTAATTGTATCAAAAGATTCTACTGATCCTTGAAACAATTGAATAAGATGTAGAGGGGAGGTGCTTCATTGAAAATGGTGGCAATGGAGGTTCAGGAGAGATTAAGTCACTGAAATAAAATGTTGAGGAACCTAGAACTCCAGTTTAAGCCTCTGACCCTAAACCCACATGAGTTCAAAGCATAAAATCAAGATAAAGTCAGATTATAACAGATGTTAGGGATTGGTTCATCAGCAGAGGAAAGGGCCTCTGCTTCGTGTGTGAAGGAGAGGAACAAAACATTTTAGTAGAAATCTGCGAAAACGCACCTCAGTGATCTCCCTGCTCCAGTCCTTGAGGAGGAAGGTGTAGGGAAGTGGTCAGTCACAGCTGTGATAGAGTTTTGGATCATCTCCGACAGCTCACCTAGAAGTATGCCATCTGTGTGGGGAGGTAGAAGCTACATGACACGGAGCTTGATTTTGGATTCACCCTAAAAAAGTGGAGAGGTCTTGGCTTCCTCTCCAACATCCAATGAAATGATCTGCCTGTACTATTTGACTTTGTCACTGAAAGACTGAAGGCTAGCACCTCAGCGTACGACGCGGTTCCTTCCTCTCATGGGAAGGAGGATGGAGTGAGCGTGTACTAGGAGTGGTAATCAGGGAATACGTGCTTAGCTGTCAGTAGATAGATAACTTACCTCTGAAAGTACCTCCAATAAACATAAGAGCAGCAGCGACAACAATAAAACCAGTGGTCCAAACTAAAAGACAGCAAACCACAGTATAAGAGTAGCTGGTTTTTCACTTCACATGGAACTTAGAACATCCTAAGAGGATTTCTGTATCTGTTTAAACTTTGAACAAAATGTGCAGAGACTTGATTTTGTGTGTAGATTTCTCTACATACCAAGGACACAGGTATATACATCTGGAGATAAGAACCCTATTAATACGTCTTTCTATAGACTTATTCTATATATAAAATTCATGAAACATTCAAAATTTGGACATTTCTTAGCTAGTTAAGTGAGCAAAGAAGCTGTTTCACTCTAATAAATGAGAGGAAAATTGTTTACTTTTCAGTAGCATTTCCTGGCTATTGTCAGCTAGCATAATTTTCACCATTATTTATTTGTTTGAAGGTGGTAGAGATATTGGCATATGCATTATTAAGATAGTCTGAATATGGTAATTTTCATAATGAGATTTATTCTATACGCCTCCTGGAATAAAAAGGGGACTGTTTTATTCTAAAGCATTCAAATGGCTGTAGGGACAGTGAGATTCCATTATTTTTAATGGAACAAAATTTGTATTCTGAGTTTATTAGAATACTGAATGAGTTGAAAAACAAGTTCTGTTCTTACATCACTCCTATAATGAGATGCTATATAAAACATTCAGTTTCACAGTGTCAAACATATGAATGGAGCCTAAAATGAATAATAGTGCCTGCACCATCTGAAAATGCAGGTGATGTACCCTCCCGCCATTCGGCAGGAGTTCATGATTCTGTGACACAGAGAATTTTATCAAATGAATGTAGCCCAGCTGACACTGAGTAGATGTAAAAGGCTTGGTATTTTTCACTCATTTGATCAGTGCCTAGTGGAGTGCTTTGATTAGAGCAGAAATAGAATAAATTCCTCTTCAATCAAAGCAAAAGAATTTAATGTGCAATGACACTTAGTTGCAAGACAATTTGTCTGTACCTCTGAACCAGTGTCAGGATGCATGGCTGTTATTTTTATACTCTTCATTTGCCAATGAGCAATAACATGTCACCAATAAGAACTGAAAAATATTTCTAGAGGTATTTACTACTCATTTGTATTTTCTTTCTTTGTTTATGTTTTAACTAGGTAGCTTAAGCCAGGAGCTGCTAATCAAAAGGTCAGTGGATCAAGCCCACCTACCATTTCCAGGAACAAAGATAAGGAAGTCACCTCCCAGCAAAAATGTGCAACTGTGGAGAACCTGAGGTTGTTCTACGCTGCTCTGTAGGGTGACTATTAGTCTGATTCAAGCTCAGTAAGAGTGTGTGCGTGTGTGTGTGTGTGTGCGTGTGTGTGTGTGTGTGTGTGTGAGTGAAAGAGAGAGAGAGAGAGAAATACAACAGGAAAAGGATCATGTCAACTATCTGTTTTGTTCTTTGTTTCTCCAGACATCAACCACACTTATTATAGTAAGTTTCTTCATCACTCTAAGCCTGTTCAACTTTTCTTTCTTCTCATTCTAGCTTCGAGAAAAATCTTACCATTAAGACTTATAATACAACTTATCTTTGTTTAGTATGTGTCTTGTTGTCATATTGTTGAGTTGACAAGTCCCACAGTTTTCGAGGTGACTGTCATTAGGGAAGAAGATAACCCAGTCAGTCTTTTTCCTACTGGAACAAGTGGGTGGGTTCAATCATTGACCTTTTAGTTGGCAGCCAAGACTCCCTAAACAAGGAGAATTGAGAGCTTCTGTCATCTATATATATACTGAATTATTCTAAAAAGAGCATGATCTTGTCCCTTTGTAATTATTTTTAGCAACTAGGGACATAAACCTTGACTTTACTGAGTTTGCTCTACTGTCATATATGACTCATGAAACTTCTTGCAACTTTACAATCAGTATTTATTACTATAAAGACAGAGAAATTGGAAGGAAATGACAATTAGCTGAATGATTCCTTTACTGCAATTATGAATTGATAGCTACATATGAAATTAACTTTTCACAATATCTCTTTGAAGAGACTATTCAAATGTGTCTCAAATACAAATTTGAAAAAAGGTGAGATTCCATAGACATTAGCATTCAATTATAAAGTCTGCATTCTTTCTCTACACTACATAACAACTACAGGTATAATTTTAAAATATGCCTATTTAAAAACAGTCTAGTGAAACCTATTTTTCTTTTTCAAACCAAGACATTCAATTTCCACAAATGTAGTGCTTTTGGATATTACCAGATTAGACTGGGTATTAGTGCTACCTTGCTGTAGATATACACACATATACCACTGGGTCGTATCCCTCCCGATTCTTTAACTGGAGTCCCTGGATGGAACAAATTGTTAAATGCTTGAATACTACTCAGAAAGATGGCAGTTCAAACTTACCAGGGGCATTCTGGCAATTTTCTTCTAAAGATATCAATCTAGAAAAGTCTTTGGAGCAGAACTATGACACACGAAGGGTTACCAGAAATTAAGATAGAAGACTTGATGGCAACGAAGAACAAATTTTCAACTTGTTCAAAGTACAACAAAAGGGAAAAACTAGACTGGGAAGAACCTGAATCTATGGCTGACATCTTACATTGATTTTCCAATTAAATAATATTCTATAATCTGGTAGCAGACACTGCTCGGCTTCCTGTGAGTGACTAGAGATACATATGGGGTCGTGACACACAGAGAAGATTTAAGATATCAAGTGTTTCCTGGGAATTTCTTCAATAGGTATTTAGACGAATTGCCATGTACATCTGTACGTATGCAATTACACTCCAAAGATTTATGTTTGATGCACCGAATTACTTTTATGTAAATTCTGTGAAAAAGTTTTCCATAAACATTTCTTATAGAAAACGAAAGTCTATGTTGTTGTTCTTGTATACCCGAGTCGCCTACCACTCATAGCGACCCTATGTACAATAGCTCTGAACCCTGTACTATTCTGAGCCAGACTCAGACTTCCACACACCAAATCCCTTTACTCCAGTTACCATGCCAATTCGTTTCATCTGGGGTCTTCCTCTCCTGTGCTGTCCCTCCACCCTTCCAAGTATGATGGCCTTCTCCAGGGACTGGTCCCTCTTTGACCATGTGTCCAAAGGATGTGAGACGGAGCACCAACATCCTAGCTTCCAAGGAGACATTTGGGAGTCCAGGATTTGTTTATTTTAAAATACTTTTCATTTCCATTTTACACAACTATGAAGCAAAATATATA
This sequence comes from Elephantulus edwardii, assembly GCF_000299155.1. Taxonomy (NCBI): domain Eukaryota; kingdom Metazoa; phylum Chordata; class Mammalia; order Macroscelidea; family Macroscelididae; genus Elephantulus; species Elephantulus edwardii. Next base: position 23,078,932 of record NW_006399764.1, on the reverse strand, counting down.
ATTGAGACTTTTAGTCTACAAGATTCCTACACAAATAAAGGGCTTTTTCTGTGTGTGTTTCTATGTGTTTCCATTTCTGTCTCTCCTTCCTATTTCTAATTTTCTCTCTATCTCATACTCACTGCTTCGACCCAAAATAAGTGTAACATATGACAGGCAAACATAATTCCTCAATAATCAACTTTCCAGTTCGAAGTTATAGTTTTCAGACTAGAATATTTTAATATTCTGCTATTGAAAACATTTCACAATAGAACTAGAGTTTATAGGGAGGGGGAAAGGATCCTTTAAGTTAAAACAAAAAAATCTTAGAAGGTGAATGACGTGGACAGTGTTTTGTTCTGTTATGCATAGCGTAGCTGTGAGTTTGTGGTGTCTGGAGGACACATAACTATTACAATAACATGGTTTTGTTGTTGCTATTAGGTGCCATTGAGACAGAATCCAGTCATAGTTGACCCTCCAGTGGGGTTTCAGTGATTATTTCACAGGAGGTGATTGCTCGTCTTCACCCACAAAGAAGCTAATGTATCCAAAATACCCACCTTTGGGTTGTCAGTGCAATGCCCTACCCACTAGGTACCAGAGTGCCCTTACAATTCACAGGTAAATTAAACAGGACAGTGCTTGACCCAAATAAAGAATAGGCTACTATTAGCCAAGTCATTCTCCTGGGCATGTGCTCATGGACCAGCTTTAGTCCTTTCACGAATCATTCATTGGAGCTTTAGAGGGTAGTAATATGTTATTATTTTTTTAATGCCGTTCAATTGACTCATAGTACCTCCGTGAACAGATCTGAACCTTGCCTTATTATCTTGCACTCTCCTCCGGATATCTGTTACACTTGAGCTCACTGTTAGTCGCTGTGCCAGTTTTCTTGTTGAAGGTCTTCCTAGCTTTTTCCTATCCTCACATTTTCCTTATATGATTTCTTTTTCCAAGTGCTGGCCTCTCCTGACAACATGCTGAAAACCCGTGAGACAAAGTTTCATCATTCTTGCCTATAATTAGCACCGTGGCTGTACTTTCTCTAAGACAAACTTAGCCGAGCTTTTAGCATTCCGCGGGACATTCAATACTCGTCTGCATCACGACAACCCCGAGACTTAGCTCTTCTTCAGTCATCCTTACTCACTGTCTGACTTTCAGAGGCATAATGAAAAGCCTGTGGCTTGGATCAGGTGCAGCTTAGTCTTTAGTACTTTGAAGAAGTATTTGACAGTAGATTTTTCTCAATATAACACATCTTTTGATGTCTTCACTACTCCTGCCTTGGATGTTGATTTGTTGTTGTTGTTATATGTCTTCAAGTTGTTGTGACTCATAGCTACCCTATATACAGCAGCTCTGAACCTTGTTCCATCTTGAGCCAACTTCACTCTCCCTGACACATCTACCCCCATTATCCAAGTCACTGAATCAATCCATCCCATCTAGATTCTTCCTCTCTTGCACTGTGCCTCCACACTCTCAAGCTCGATGTTTGTCTCCAAGGACTGGTCCCTCCTGGTAACACGCCCAAAGTATGTGATACGGAGCATCAGAAATCTTGTCTCCAAGGAGCAGCCTGGTCTCACTCTCTCCGTGATGAACCCACTTGTTCTTCTAGAAGTCCAAGGTATATTCAATACTCTTCTCCAGCACCACAGCTCAAAGGCATCAATTCTCCTTCTATTGCCCTTAATAATTGTCCATTTTCTGATGTTTAGCAAGGAATTGTAAAGACCGTGGCATGGATCAGGTGCACCTTAGTCTACAAATCCAGACATCGTTGCTTTGCAGTAATCTGAAGAGTTTCCTGAGAGCAGATTTTCCCAATGAAATTCTTCTTTTGATTTCGTGGCCGCTGGTACCCAGAGTGTAAATAAAATGAAATTCTTGACAAATTCAAGGATTGAAGCTGTTTGGACAGCAGCTTCTTTGTCTAAATGTAGGTTTCATACAAGCACACTCAAATAGTATTGGATTCCCCTTATTCTCAGTGTTAAACATGATTTGTTATGCTACACACAGTTAAACAACTTTGCCTATTTATTGAAACCAGAAATACTTCTGGTATGCTCTGCTTTTGTGCTAGGGCTTTGTCTGAATCCAATTTGAATTTCTGACACTTCCATTTCAATTTTAAGCTGTTAAAAAAATCTTCAGCAATATTTTACTTGCATGTGCTATTAATGATACCATTTGAATAATTTCCACATCATGTTGAATCATCTTTTTTTGGTAATGTGAATATATATATATATGGCTCTTTTCCAGTCACCTGGCCAAGTCTCTGCCTTTCAAATTTCTTAGCATAGTCTAGTGAGCACTTCCCAACTCCTTCAGTTTGTTAAAATATGCCAATTGGTATTCTATCAACTCCTAGGCAGTATTTTTTTTTCCAATGCTTTCTTTGCAGCTTGAACTTCTTCATTCCACTGGTTATTGAACATATTATTTCCAGAATTATTTCTCTTTTTTATTTCTTTTTTTAAATTTTTTTTTAATATATTTTGTGCGTGTATTGTCAAATCAGATCTGACAGGTACAGGAGGAGATTGCCCCTCCTCCTCCAGCAGAGCATCTGGTGGATTTGAACCACACACCTTTGGGATTGCAGTGTAGCTTCTTGCCACTAGGCCACCAGAGCTCCTTCAGAATTATTTCATAATGCACCAATTCTTTTTGTTATAGTGACTCTGTGTATTCCTTCCAACTTCTTGTGATGCTTCTTACATCATCCAACATTAAAATAATAGCAAAATAACGGACATAACTCTTCAATGCTTTGTTCATATTTCTCTAGTGGTTCCTTGAGTACCATTCATAAATCTAAAGAATTTTCCAGGAAAATGAATTGTTGTTATTGTTGTTGTGTGCTCTCGAGTCGCCTGCACCTTACCGCAATCCTATACACAATAGCTCTGAACCCTGTCTTAACCTGAGTCAATGTTTCTACCTCCAATACACCTAAACCCACTACCCCAGTTACTGTGTAATCCTTCTCCAAGGTCTTCTTCTCTTGTGCTGTCCCTCCACCCTTCCAAGTATATAGTCTCTTCTCGAAGGACTAGTCCCTCCTGGCAACTTGCCCAAGCTATGTCAGGCAAAAATGGGGGAAGAAAAAAAGAGTGAAAAAACTGTGGCATTGCTTTGAAATAAACCATAGGACCCTGGAGATGAAGGCCACAGCTAGATGCTTTGCGTACTGGATGACTGAAGGAAAAGCTGACTTATAACCATTCTGAGATCAAGTTTGCTGGATGATTGAAAAACCAGACGCTTCTTGCATTTGGACTCTTAATCTGAGACTATATTTTAGTAGTTGACTGAGTAGTTAGCTGCCTTTTACTAACTGATGACTTGTACTTCGCTCTTAATCTGGCTTGGCACTGCTGGACTAAACCTGGACTTGCATTTTGTGATTTTCACTGCTTTCCCTCTCTCCAGCCTAATTCTCTAATCAGCTTCACAACTAAGACTAAAGACTGTGAATCTTGAAACTAACGTTGGGCCCAAAGATTGGTAGAAAAAAAGGTGCAGGAGCATGAGGGCAGGGGAGTGGCATGCCTGTCCTTGTAGCTACATTGGCACAATGGATATTATTGATGGTGACAGTTCCCTGTTATAAAATTCATGGAAGTCAGACTTACACACCCTTATATTGCATTTGCTCCTTTAAGAATTGGAAACCCTTGTCTCCAAGCTTCAAAATCTTTGACTCCAAGGAACAATTTGGTTTTACCCTCTCCAGGACAAACCTGTTTGTTCTCTTGGCAGTCCATGGAATGTTCAATACTCTACATGCCACAAAGCAAAGGCATCAATTTTTTTTGTCTTCCTTAGTCTTTGTCCAGTTTTCTGATGAGTAATTAAGTAATTGCAAAGACCATAGCCTAGATCAATCACATCTTATATTATAGACTGACATCAGTCAGTGCTTTTCAGATCCCTGAAAGCAGATAGCCCAACACAATTTGCCTTTTGATTTCCTGGCAGAGGCCAAGAGTATCGATTGTGGATCCGAGCAAACTGAAAAAACAATCTCAATCTCCTCCTCATCTATCATGGTACTGTCAATTGGCTCAGTGGTAAGAATCTTTGTCTTCTTGATGATGAGCTTCTCTCCATATTGAAGACTGCAGTCCTTCTACAAAGAAGTCTTCAGACCTTCCTCAGTTTTGACAAGCAAGGTTGAGTTATCTGTGTAACACTAGTTGTTAGTGAGTCTTCCTCCAGTCTCGATGCTATATTCCTCCTTATAAAACCCACCCTCCACATATAGACTGAAAAGGTATGGAGACAGAATACAATCTTGACACACTCCTTTTCTGATTTTGGACTGTACAGTGTTTCCTCGCACTTAGAAACAGATAATTGCCTACCAAGGAGCACACTTTATCCTGTCAAACACGGAATTATATGGTCATCCAATGGTACTCACTAGCACCCTGTACAAGACATTGGCATGTGGCCATTTGCAGTCACATTATTCAAGAATCTGACTTCATGTCATTTTTGTTTGTATACTTTTACTTTTTAGAATTTTCTACTAGTATATTTACAAATATACATTTTGTAATTTGACTGTGTAGATCATAACAAACTATGGCTGACTCTGAGAAGAATGGGAATCCCAGAACACTTGATCGTTCTAATGCAAAACTTATACTTGGACCAGGAGGCAGTCGTCAGAACAGAGCAAGGGAACACTGCATGGTTCAAAATTGGGAAGGGCGTACGCCAGGGATGCATCCTATCTCCATACCTTTTCAACCTATATGCAGAACAGATTATCCAGGAGGTGGCGCTCTATGAGGAGAAATGTGGGGTCAAGATTGGTGGATGATTTATCAACAATCTGCATTATGCGGATGACACAACCCTGCTTGCTGAAACTGAGGAGGACCTGAAGTGCCTGCTGCAGAGTGTCAAGGACTGCAGCCTACAATATGGATTGAGGCTCAATGTTAAGAAGACAAAGATTCTCACCACTGGACCAATTGGCAGCATCAGGATGGATGGTGAAGAGATTGAGATTGTACACAACTTTAGTTTGCTTGGCTCCATAGTCAACAGTCTTGGCACCAGCAGCCAGGAAATTAAAAGGTGCATTGCCATGGGAAAGTCTGCTGTTAGGGACCTCTCCAAAGTGCTGAAGAGCAATGGTATCTCTTTGGAGACTAAGGTGCGTCTGATACAGGCCATGGTCTTTGTAATCACTTGTTATGCATCAGAGAGTTGGACAATGACCAAGGAGGGCAGAAGGAGAATTGTTGCCTTTGAGCTGTGGTGCTGGAGAAGAGTATTGAGAATACCATGGACTGCTAGGAAAACAAACAGATTTGTCCTGGAAAGGGTTAAACCGGGTGGCTCCTTGGAGGCAAGGATTCTGAGGCTCCGTCTAACATACTTTGGACATGTTGTGAGGAGAGACCGTCTTTAGAGAAGGACATCATGCTTGGGAGGGTGGAGGGACAGCGCAGGAGAGGAAGGCCCTCTATGAGGTGGATTGACTCAGTGACTGGGATAATTGGGATGGGAGTGTCAGAGACAGTGCGATTGGCACAGGACAGAGCCGAGTTTAGGGCTGTTGTACATAGGGTCGCTATGAGTCGCAGGCGACTCGACGGCACATAACAACAACAACATATTTAAAAAATTTGAATACATTGCTTTCAAGAACGAATTATTTCCATTTCCCTCACCGCCCCACCCATTAAATTGCAGAACCCCATGATTAATTCCCCTGCCCCCTGCATATCGTCATTCTTCTGTTTCCAACCTCTCCCACCCCTCTTAGATCCTTATACTCATTCTACAAAAATGGTTTTATATAATATTTATCCTTGTGGGGCTGAGTTAGTTCACTCAGCATAATGTTCTCCAATCCCTCCCAAGTTAAGTAATAATTTACAAAATCATTGCTCCTGTGTGCTACATTGTGTGAATGTACCATCATTTCTCAATCCATTCACTTGTGGTTGGACATTTGGGCAGTTTCCTGTTCTTGTGATGGTGAATAATGCTGCTATGAACATTGGTGTACAAATCTCAGTTTTTGCCTCAGTTCTCATTTTCTCAGCATATATTTCAAGTAGTGGAATAGCTAGGTCATGTGGAATTTCTATGTTCAGGTTTTAAGGAAGTGCCAAACTGCCTTTCAGAATGGTTGCACCATTTTATAATCCCACCAACAATGTATAAGAGTTCCTTTTTTGCCACATCCTCTCCAACATCTATTATTTGCTCCTCTGTTAAACTTTGCCAGTCTTACTGGAGTGAGATGGTACCTCATAGTGGCTTTGATTTGCATATCTCTTACTGCCAGTGTTTTGGAGCATTTCTTCATGTGTCTGTTTGCCATTCAGATATCTCCCTCTGTGAAAATGATTCTGTTTTTTGCACATTTTGTGATTAGGTTATCAGTCTTTTTCTTGTGGAGGCCCAGGAATATTCTGTAAACTTTTGTTATAAGACTCTTGTCTGAGATGATATAACCAAATGTTTGTTGCCAGTCTGTAGGTTTTCTTTTCACTCTTTTGGAAAAAGTGTTTGATGAACACATGGATTTGATCTTTAGAAGGTCCCATGCATCAATTTTATCCTCTTTAGATTATGCATTTGTGGTTGTATTTAGCACTCTCTTTATACCTTGGACCAGTGCTTCTAAGCTTTATGCCTTTTCTTTTTCTTCTACTGTTTCCTAGATCCAAAGGACAATGAATCTCTAGGGGAGGGGAAAATCTTTGAGATGAAAAAGCCTGTATTCCCAAGACACTGAATGAAGGAAAGCTACCTGACAGTGTGGAGCATTCACAGTGGACTCTTAATTGAGGAAGATGTAAGCTATTATTTTGGAAGACTGCTGACGGTCTGTGGTACATTGATTACAGTAGTTAGTAGAAACCCAACTAATACAAGAGACAGAAAATGAGTCAAGTATTAAAATTAAATTCCTGTCATTGAGAACCTTTCAATGCAGTTGTGTGATAAAGATTTTCCCATAATGCTAGTCAAGATAATTTTTAATAGCTGCATTATATTACATGAAGACTACAGAACATCATTTACACATTTTCTTATTATCAGACATTCCATTTCCAATGACACAAAAATGATTAATGACTTAGGGTATGTAATTTGTTTCTACACTGTTACTTCCAGAGTCTTACTCTTTTGAGTAGGATTGCTGATCAAATGTTAAGATTTAGATGAATCTTGATACTGCGGTGTGATATGCTACAAAGGCTTGAATCATAAACTTATCTTTGGGCTTGAAGGTAGGATGATTTTTTGAGTTTTGCTATTAGAGATTATGCTACTTATACAAATACTACAGAAACATTTTATGCCATAAAATGAAGTTAATTCATAGCATTTTTTTTTTGTGCAAAATAAACAGGATATTCTGAATATCTTCTATCTACTGATGCACATTCATAATTCTAATAACAATTATATTTCTAGTAAATATTGTTAAATTTACTAATCTTCATCAGTTTCATGTTGGGACTGTTGAGATCCACGGATTTTCATCAGAAAGGGGGGGAAAAAACAACAAAACAGCTGACTCCTAATGTTCGTGAAAAGTTTGCCACAACTAAAAAATGTCAAATATGAATTAAATTCCTAGCATGTTCTTCATAGGGTTGTTGGTGTTGTTATGTACTGTCAAGTCTGCCCCAAGCTATAACTGACCCTCCAGTGGGTTTTCAGATACAGTAAATGGTAGGGGGGGGAGTCCGTGGGGTTGCCTATCTTTCTCTCGCAGAGGTGATGGATTTTAACTGTGTCAGCTTCAGCTCCCAGTGATCCTGTGCGTCACAGAAGGAAAATCTGCCCGATCCGGTACAGTCCTCACAATCTGCTATGCTTAAAGCTGTTGTTACCGCCACTGTGCCAGTGCACATCACTGAAGACCCTCCTGATCTCCTCTGCCCCTCCGCTTTTCCAAGCAGTATGGCATTTAGTGACTGGCCATTTCTGACAGCATATTCAGAGGATGTAAGATGAAGTCTCACTAGCCCTGCTTCTGAGGACCTCTCAGGCTCTCTTTCTTCCAAGACAGGTAGGACAGTTCCTTTAACTATGTGAGGACACCGTGGTGTTCGATAGTCAGGTAAGGTGAGATCTTAAATTTCCTAGTCTCAATTTTTTAAAGTGATAGTATTCTTCCCCTCCCTCCTCAAAGTTCTAACTTGTAAAGAGACTCAGGCATAATAGATATGTGACAATACTTGTATCTATGTTTCAGACCTGTCTTTGAAAACACTACATTTCGTTATTTTTCTGGCAGATGAATTTAATGCTGGAAAGTCTGATCACTATTCCCGTTACAGAGATAACCCAGACCCAAATGTCAAGATTCTACAAAAATCCCTTGATCTATGATAATGGTGTTCACTTGAACACTGCATAATTACTCTCTAGATAGCCTTTTATTTTATATCAAATCTACCCTTCATCATCATAGAAGCTGCCATCCTGAACCATAAGTACAAGTGGGGGGGAGTTCAGGAGGGAGGTGGGCTCCTCTTTGACTTCTAAATGCAGTGATAATCAAAGTAGATCAATTCCGTACTCTTCAATCCACCTGCAGGCTTTTGGATTCACATGTTGATTTATGCCAGCTTAATCTTCTGACTTTTCATCAAGATGTTCAATATATAGTGCCTTCATTATGAACTATAGTTTTCTCTATCATTATAAGAGACACAAGTTAAGTAACCTTTCCTCAAACATCAGTGATTGCTTTCAGGTTTCAGAACAAGCTGGGATAGACTTGAGGAAAAGAATTGATTTACCACTTTTTAAGTAGATTCTTAATCTACAAATCAATAAAAATGTTTCACTTCAGTGGTGGTACTGGGTGAATGACTCACCCTTGCAAAGTCGAAAGAACAAATATTACTTTTCTTGCTTCTCTTTAATGCTCTCAGTTTGTAATTGTGCTTTTTTATTTGCTTGCATTACACGCTAAATTCTAGCAGTCGGGAGTGACTGAGGGTGCAGGCTGATTTCACCCCAAGTCAAGTGTGAGTGGTATGTAAATCTGCTATGATTTCCATTTAGCACCATCACTCTCCTCCTTTAACAAGACAAAGTCAAAACAACCTTTTAGTTGGCCAAATATGAGAACAACCTGGATGTGACCATTACCTCACCAAGAAAGCTGTGAAAAACATTTTGTAACAATAAAATACACAACATTTCCTGGGTTTGGGAATCATCAGATATTTTGGAAATTTAAATACTGAGTAATTAACTTGGTGAAGTACATAAAAAGTCAAACAGAGGTTCTATTTCCCACTTGTTACTCATTTTTCAAAGGCTACATAAAGTACAATATGGTTTAAGCATATTTTTATGGGCAGCCTGAGACATACAGAAGTCTTTTTTGAAAAGTAATAAAAAAATCTAAAAAGTAGACAAGTCAATCTTACAATCATCAAATTTTTCTTAAAACTTTTCTAGATTGTTGCTTACCGTAGAGTCAGAACCAACCCAGAGCTGACCCTCCAGTGGGTTTTCAGAGGCAGTTAATTGCACAGGAGGAGATTGTCAAGCCTTCTCCTGTGGAACGGCAGCTGGTGGCCTTGAACCGTGTGCCTTTGGGACTGCAGCATAGCTTCTTACCACTATAATTATTGGTACTTACAGCAAGGAAAAGAAAAGAAACCCCATAATAACGTGCTGATTGAAGCGTCATTTAGTATAATACTACTTACTACTCTTTCCTCTTCACCATCAATTGGAAACCAACTCATAGCCGACCCTCCAGCTGATTTCTGAAGCTGTACGTCGCCTGAGAGTATATTGTTTCTCTTCTCTACACAGAGTGATTGGTGAGTTTGAACTGCCGAAGAGGTCGTAGTATTTGGTTATATTGTTCATGTTATTCAGTTGCCAACTTGAGGCTAGCCAAATTTCTCCCTATTGACTACAGGGAACATATCTCCAACAAAGTTTAATGTAGCTGATTTTATTACAAAATAAATAATGGCATTGTCTCCTAAATATAAGCTTAAAGAGTAGGCTCTTTCATCTAAATTACATAGCTGATACCACAAAGGCTGTTGTTGTTGTTGTTATGTGCCGTTGAATTGCCTGCGACTCATAGCAACCTTATGTACAACAGCCCTAAATCCTGCTCTATCCCTTGTCAATCTTATTGTCTCTGGCACACCTATTCCCATTACCCCAGTCACTGAATCATCAAAGGTCTTCCTCTTCTGCACTGTTCCTCTACCTTCCCAAGCATAACGCCCCTGATCCTGCCTTGCAACATGTCCAGAGTATGTTAGACAAAGCTTCAGAATCCTTGCCTCCAAAGAGCAGCCTGGCTTCACCCTCTCTAGAACGAACATGTTTGTTCTCCTAGCAGTCCATGGTGTATTCAATACTCTTCTCCAGCACCACAGCTCAAAGGCATCAACTCTCCATCTATCATCCCTAGTCATTGTCCAACTTTTTGATGCATAGCAAGTAATTGCAGATCATGGCCTGTATCAGGTGTACCTTAATCTCCAGACTGATATCATTGCTCTTCAGTACTTTGAAGAGGTCTCTGACAGCAGGTTTGCCTAATGCAATTTGTCTTTCAATTCCCTGGCTGCTGGTATCAAGAGTGTTGATTATAGAGCCAAGCAAACTGAAGCTGTCAACAATCTCAATCTCTTCACCATCTATCATGATGCTGCCAATTGACCCAGTGGTGAGAGTCTTTGTTTTCTTGGTGATGAGCTTCAATCCATATAGAAGGCTGAAGTCCTTGACCCTCTGCAGCTTCAGATCCTCCTCAGTTTCAGCAAGCAGAGTTGTCTCACCTGCATAATGCAGATTGTTGATGAATCTACCTCTAATACTGATGCCACACTTCTCTGCATAGACCCCAGTCTCCTAGATAATATATGCCACATATAGATTGAAAAGATATGGAGATAGGACACATTTTTGATCCACACCCTTCCCAGTTTTGAACCATGCTTGCTCTGTTCTGACGACTGCTGCAGGTTAAGCCCATTGCAGGTCAAGCTCACCACAAAGGATAGTTTCTTAAAGTATTTTAGCTGAGCAGTTCATTTCTAACACTTTAAAGGTTTTAAGAAAGTGGCTTCATTTTTCATGTCAAGCAATAACATTTTATTTGAAGGAGAATAGACATCAACTCAAATTTCGGTAAATAATGTTTCCTTTTTTAGCTTACGTGTTTTATTTAGATTAGATTTAGAGAAGACATTTTCTCTGTGTCTCTTTTTCCTTTTGTTCTTTTTCTTTTACTATTAATCTTAGTAAAAATAATATATTATGATGACCTACTTTTCTTCACCTATATATCAACAGTGATAGAAAAAGTAAGAAAGAAATAAGTGAGATTGGGTGTTGGGTTAATGTATCTGAAATCTGTGTGTGTGTGTGTGTGTGTGTGTGTGTGTGTGTGTGTGTAAGACAGTTTTATCCAGTGGGAATACATAATATTTAGAAAGTTAACCTCTTCTGAAAATTCACATTTTAAAATATGACTAATATGGTTAAATCCAATATGTTACAGTGTTAAATTTCATAGTTTCACATGGTGTATTTCACATGGTATACTCCTGCACAGAGAAGGAATATATATACCTGTTAGGTCATTTTAGTTTAGGTAGGGTTACTAAAATAATGAATATTTATTTAATACTTCAATATGTATAAAGACTGTTTATTCATATCTCTATAAAAAAGACAATTAAATAAACAGTTTTCTTCTTCTCACACATTAATATCAATAAAATTTTCTACATAGTGCCTACAGTAGTACTTGTATTGTACATTGCTGACTATGGTTTCAGATGAGTAATTTTTTACAATTCAAGTTTAATTTTAGAATTTTATATATATATATATATCATGTGAATGTAATTGAGGATCACATACATTGTGTTAGTTATATTCAATTATTTCAGGTACATAAAACCAGGTGTCTTTGTTCTATTTATTTTCTCATGTCTAGAGAATAGAATTTTTTCCCTTTTTTTATACAATAAACAAGCTTGAATACAATAAATAAAAATATATGGAAAATTTTTGCATAAGTAAAAAGAAAAGTTACCATTAGTACATCTACAAGGAGAGAGCTGGACAATGACTAAGGAGGATGGAAGGAGAATTGATGCCTTTGAGCTGTGGTGCTAGAAAAAAGTGTTGAGTGTACCATGGACTGCTAAGAAAACAAACAGATTCATCCTGGAGAGGGTTAAACAAGGCTACTCCTTGGAGGCAAGGATTCTGAGGCTTTGTCTGATATACTTTGGACATGTTGTAAGGAAGGACTGGTCCTTGGAGAAGGACATCATGCGTGGGAAGGTGGAGGGGCGGTGTAGGAGAGAAAGGCCCTCTATGAGGTGGATTGATTCAGTGACTGGAGTAATTGGGATGGGTGTGTCAGAGGCAGTGCGATTGGCACAGGACAGAGTTTAGGGCTGTTGTACATAGGGTTGCTATGAGTTGCAAGCGACTCGACAGCATATAACAACAACAACAGGTAACTGCATAAATTCAAGACAGATTTAGAAGAGAACTTGGTCTCAGGGATGTCTTTACTGATATCAGATAAATCAGAGCTGAAAGCAGAGTCTATCAGAAAGATATTTACGGATGTTTTATTGACTATGCAGGGGTATCCCTCTGTGTGGCTCATAATAAATTATGGCTAGACATAGTGAAGAATGGGGCTTACAGAACACTTAATTATGCACATGCAAAATCCGTACATAGGCCAGGAGACATAATTCTTATAAAACAAATGGATATTGTATGGGTCAAAATCAGAAAAGGAATTGTCGCCTTTCATTGTACCTATTCAATCAGTATGACGAGAAAATAAACCAAGAAGCTGAGTGAACATGTCATCAAAATTGAAGAAAGACTCATTAGCAATCTTTAATATGCAGATTATAAAAGCTTGCTGCTGGAAACAAAAACTTAAAGCACTTCTGATGAAGAGCAAAGACTACACCTCTAAGTAGAGAAAACAAATAGTCTCAAAAAAATACCAAAAAGCAACATTCTGATAAATAGAGAAGTATTTCATTTCATTGATTCCACAATCAGTGCACAAGGAAGCAGCAATCAAGAAATCAAACAATGTATTGCAATGGGGACTTCTACAACAAAAGACCCTTTTAAAGTGTTAAAAGCTTAAGATGTTACTGTGAGAACTGAGATGAGTCTGTCACAAAACCCCAACACCATCAAGTCAAATTGTAGTGACTCTCCTGAAGTAGTAAATCCTTACAGGAGGAGATGGTCTATTTTTCTGCCTCAGAATAGCTGGTGGATTTGAACCACTGACCTTTTGAATAGCACCCCAAGACATTACACACGGTGCCACCAAGACATATCGCATATGCATGTGAAAGCTGGACAAAGAATAAATAAGATTAAAGAAGTTATGCTTCAGAATTATGGCACTTAGGGTGGTTTTCCATGAGAGAAGACAAATTAGAATTGTAAATGTTCATTGTCTAGCTAAGTTGGATCTATGGTGTCAGTCGTCTTTTTTGTTCACTTTCTCATGTGCCCACCAAGTGTGATCACTGTCTCCAGGGGCCTGGTTTCTCCTCCTAACATAGTGAGAGTACATCAGGTGAAGTTTCAAAGTCCTGTTTCTAAGCATTCTGGCTGTACTTCTAACAAGATAGATGTTCATAATTTGAATGATGTAAAATATCTTGGTTTTTATCTTAATCTATTTGGAAAATATTCAGGAAACAGCTGATATTTTTTGTTTGTTGGGCTTTAAGAAAATAATAAACACATATGTATTAAGTTGTTTGGTGTTTTTTTATCCCATTCTATTCTACTAGTACTGTAGTTCTGAAAAGATGATGTTAAGAAAATGATCCATGTACATATTGATGATAGACCTCCCGGAATTATTCAGAAAAGCTTTTCTTAAAAAAACGGTTTATCATTATTTGAAAATCTAACTCTAAACACTACAAATAATTAAACAGGTGATTCTGTGTTGTGTTAAAACACCTAAAAGTATCTGAGTCTCCTTTAAAATTATTACAAGAACATTTACAATGATTAAAATATTTTACTTCAGAGAATGAACATTTATTTGTGTTCACCTTCCTATTTTCAGCATTTAGGAACTAAAAACTAGAGCCCTAGTGGGGCAGTGGAGAGAATGTTGAGTGGGCTACTAACTTGTTAACTGAAAAGATAGCCATTCAAATCCATCAATTAGCTCCTCTGAGGGAGATGCTAGAAAAAGGAGTGGTTGTCTATTTTCATCAGATTTACAGTCTTGAAAACTCTAAAGGGCAACTATACTCTGTCCCACAGGGTCACTGTTAGTAGGAATTAAAGTGACAGCAAAGAGTTTTGTTAGTTTTATGACATTAGCCAAGTTATTAATTTTCCCTATCAGTTTCTCTATTGGTCTTTGTAGGGATAATAGTAGCATGCATCTCACATGAATGCTGAGAGAACTGAGATTATTCATGTAAAGTGCTTAGCATAGAGAAGACACACTATGTAGTCTATTTCACTCACTTTATGGTAATAGGTAATTAACTTGATTTTGATTAAGGTACTTTTTGCCCTTATTAAAATATACATTAATCCATCATCTAATATTTATCAGCAAGGTATTATGGTAAGTACCACAGTCTTAAAATTATTTGCCATAAATTAATTACCAAATTGCTGAAAGTTCTGACTTGAGGAGGCCTGAATACTTAAGCAGTTCTTCTAATTACGTGAGGCTGCAGATGTAACGGTGACCCAGAAAATAAGCAAGCTTCTTAACTCAGTCAACAAGATGATACGAAAGATTCAATCATCTATGGACTCCTTACACATTGCACACTGGTGGAAACACTCTGGCTTCCATCGATGGGAATCTATCGCTCCTATGTCCTATTAAATTGGACACGATCAACGTACCACTTACTGAGTCCTAACTGAGCCCCACACTGTAACAACGCTTCTTGTACATTGCAGCATTTAACTCACAATTGTCTTAGAACTGTTACTGCTCACTGATAAAACTCAGTGAGCTCATTCATATGTTTCTAAGTCCCATAGCTGGTGGTCAAAGCTGATATTCGAACCCAGTTCACACTTGAGACATGTTCCTGCACCATGCTGCCTCTCAAACAATTAGTTCTTCATAAAGAGTCTCTTTCCCTGTTAGCTCACACACCAGGCCGACTCAGAAGGAAGCAAAGGCCTTAAAGTAACTTATGTGCATGACAGGATCTCAGACCTTGGATCATTGCCCTGTTTTATTGAATGAGTAAATCAGTGCAACCCTTAATAGACACTAGCTAAGTTCTTGGTGTTAGAGAACTGAGCATGAATGGTTTCAGCCATTTCTGTAGAGGCCTCTGGAGTTAATGAGATCTCATAATTTGTAATTTTGGGAAGGTGAAAATTTGAACATGCATTGTCACTTTGGTATGTATAAGTGAAACATATAGTGGAGAGTAGAGACAAGGCTAAAACAAGCATTTACAGTTTTAACACAAATGTGTTAAGATTCTACTGTGGCTTTGTGACTTCTAGGAGCTCTGCTGGTGCTATGGGTAAGTGCTTGGCTGCAAAAGCCAAAGGCCCTACTGGGACACAGGCTCTGACAATCTGCTGCTACAAGGGTTTGTAGCCAAGCAGCAATGGTATCCTACGGTGTAGAGTCACTATAAACTGGAAGTCAGCTAAATGGAAAACAATACACATACACATTGTGAGTATAGTTACATGGATCAAGTAATTTCTTCCCCACCCTTCTTTCAAGAAAAAGAATCCTGCCAAGAAAACAAATTATCAATGTTGATCTGAAAGAATCACTCACATTTTTCAGTTTCGTGTTACTCTATTCTGTTCTGAAAAATCATTAAGAGGGTTTTGACTATATCAGATTATTCTTATGAAGGTGCTATTATAATGGAGAGCAAGACTGGGGAGGGTTTTCCTAATTATGCTGTATAAATGATTACCCTGTGCATTGTTTTATGGAATGAAAAAGGCAATCTATTCACGGAAAATAAAAGCAGAATAAAAAATCTAGTATGGTCAGTTGTATCAATAATAATGATGTAAGATTACAATTCTTAAAAATGAACATTGAAATTTATACTTTATCTAGATCATTTTCATTTATTCATGCCATTCTGGAAACAACCAGGTAAAGTAGGTGGATTTACAATTATTCTGGTTTTAAAGGTGGAAAAATTGAGGATGAAAAGAGTTAACTGATGTGCCTACTACTAATAAATAAAACGTAATTCATATCAGATGATCTTGTTCTAAAGTCTGTGCTTCCAGTATAACATTCCACTTCCTAGCAATTGTCTCTATTTCTAACCAATATTGAATAGCTGATATAATAACTGATCTTATACTCAAAGCTACTTGTTTAGTTACAATTGTAATAGTTGCTCTCATGAATTGCTTTTTGTTCTCCCCAGAATATGTGTCAAACTGATTATACCATGATTTTCAGTGGTTTCATTACCGTTATGCAATGATGTAATTTGACAAGTATTTCTTGATACAATCAATCCCCACAGTGTCATCAACCATTCAGTTACAAAGGGGTTAGAGGGGGATGCAATATCCCTTTCTCAGGGGGTTACTTTCTTTTAGCCTTTTATCTTACAGGAAATAAGGGAAAGAGCAGAGAAAAGGGACTGACTACTACCAAGAAAGAGCTGCATCCTTTGGAGTTAGGTTTACTGTGCTGAGAACTTTTTAGAGCCAAAGGAATATTAGTGAAAAGATACATGGGTATCTGGAAGAGACCCTGGACACACAGATGGTGAATGGAGATAAGGACTATTCCTCAGAGCTGAAAGGGAGAAATAAAGTCTTCTCCTAGAGAAGGCCACCTGTGCTTAGACTTCCAGGCTCTTAAACTGTGAAGAAAACCCATCTCTCTTAAGACCCTCTAACTGTGGTATTTCTGTTATAGCAGCATTTGGTAACTGAGAGTGTGACACACCCATATCTCCGTGATTATAGCACAGGCATACTTTTAAGAGATCATCACAGCAAGTTTCAGGCAGTTGTTAAGAGTTGTGGGACATGAAGTTCAGAGGGAACATGGCTTGATGAAGAAAAAGAGGGCATTTATTTATGTATTCATTTGT
This sequence comes from Elephantulus edwardii, assembly GCF_000299155.1. Lineage (NCBI taxonomy): Eukaryota > Metazoa > Chordata > Mammalia > Macroscelidea > Macroscelididae > Elephantulus > Elephantulus edwardii. Next base: position 23,061,803 of record NW_006399764.1, on the reverse strand, counting down.
TAGTTTTATACTCTACGCATTTCTTTGAGGGCTATAATATGGTAAAGTACTTTCTGTGGATAAAAAAGAATAAGCAAAGATGTATAATTCCTGATGTATCTACAGATTAGAAGAACATTTTTAACAAAGGGTATTTAATTAAAACTATTAAATTAAAATAGAATAAAAATCTGAGAAATAATAAAAGTTGTGTAGAGAGCTCTAGCTTTGGACTCCTTTTAATTAGGAGCCTGGGAGGCAGGTCGGTGGAGCCATTTCTTAAGATTGCAAAGCTCTGATTAGGAATTATTGTCCTGACAGGAGTCCAGAATGAAGGCTGCATAGTGGAGTGGACTGGGGGTGGAGGGGTAGAATTGCATAACAATGAAAGAATTTTTCTGTTATTTTTCAAAGAGAAGAGTGAACTGGGGAGGTGGGCAGGGTGAAAAAAACGCAACAATGAATGAATGAAAATCCAAAGTCTCTGTAAACCTTCATTAA
>NW_006399764.1:23036081-23061130 GCF_000299155.1 Elephantulus edwardii | reverse complement strand
AATGAATGAAAATCCAAAATCTCTGCAAATGTTGATAAAGAAAAAAGATTGCAAAGCTAAGAAGTGGTTACAATCATTAGAAACTACATAGTGTTTGGATTATTAATACAATTTCTAGAAAATATTTTTTAAAATCTGCATTATTTTGAGCTCTGGTGGCCTTGTGGTTATGGAGTTGGATTACCAGCCCAACGGCTGATGGTTTGAACCCCTAAGGTGCTCCTTGGAAGAAAGCTGAACAATCACCCCCCACACAATTTGCTGCCACGTGCCTTGCAGCCCATAGTGACTCATAGCTAACACTACAGCAAGCTTCAGAGGCAGTAAACGCACACGAGGAGATTGTCCGACTTTCTCAAGCGTAGCAGCAGGTGGATTGGAGCCTCCTGCTTTTGACTTGGCCGCGCAGCTGTTTACCATTAACCACTGTATGATTGATAGCCTCTGAGAATACACTGGAGGGTCAGCTAGGAGACCATTCCAGACTGACAGCCCATAACAGCATTTCAAGGAAAAGAAAATTTTAAACAAAGTGAAATAGGCTGATAGATTAAAAAATTGAGAAAGTTAGAAAAAAATATATATATCCTGAAATTAATTAGAAAACAAATGTTAGAGGTAAAAAAGTAGAAGAACCAACCACATGCATTGCAAAGGTAGAATATCAATAAAATAATTTTTCTTAAAGACTTATTCAAAGAATCTATTCCATATATTACAGAGCCTTGAAGGTGCCCAGGCTTCCAGTTTATTAGGAGTTAAAAGCCATTAGCACCCAACTTCTCTTATCCCAGAAGCTAATTACCCTTATGTCAGGCACTGTCACCAAGCAGCAGTGGCTGCGTCACTGTTAGACTGGGAGGGATACGTGGCTTTTGAATCAGCCACAGAGCCAAAGGGACAAGAGACTGGGTCTGTGTTTACTGAAGAGGTCAATTGATTTCCAAGCATGCAGCTGTTCTACAGCTCAGGAAGAACAATCTTGCATAGAATCCCCGGGTGGAAAAGCTACCATTTACTGATACTCTTAGTAAATTATTGAACACTCAGAACAAACTCATTTATATTGAGCAGAAGCAAAAAGATTAGAAAAGAAGCCCCACATGTAAACAGCAAGCATGTAAATGAAATTTGCCTCTAGTTGATTCATCCAACCGTACTTCTTTTGGAATAGCCCCAGTTCTGGCCTATTTTTCTTTATAAGCAAAGTATTACATATACTTATGTGAGTATTTAAAATAAAACAGAAACAGTTATTTGATTTCTGTCCTATTATTTTATTTTCAACTAGCAATTACTCATATAATTTACACTTATAAGACAGACCAAGAAAATAACTGATAAATCTAGGAATGTTTTCTCTGAAAACAAATAATAAAAATGTATATAGAACAAAGCCCTGAATATGAATGGAATTAATTTAAAGTAGCCACAGCAATGACAGAGTAAAAATACTTCACATATACTTCATTTTTCCCACTGTAAAGGGTTTATTTTAAGATAAGGCAGACCATGAGAAACTTGAATCATAAGAACAACAGGCTTTCATGTGCTTTTATATCTAAAGAGCAGAGTTCTAATTTATTATCTTTTAAAAAACAAAACCAGACGATATTATTATTTAATTATTATTCCTTTGAGAACAAAGGGCAAGTTAGTAAGTATCCAGGAGTAAAAATGGCAGAGAGATGACATCTGACCTCTTCTAACTTCACAAAGGGGGAAGAATCAGCATCAGTGTCAATAATCCAAGGCTGATTCCAAAGAGATAAGTATATATCCAGCCTTTTTACCCATTCTGCTGCCAACCATCCTTCCCATCATATCCTTAACTTCTGTGCTGAGTTTGAGAATTCTTTGCAGCGGACACACAGAACTTACAGATTATACTCAGAGTTGTTTTTGTTGTTGTTATGTGCCGTAGAGTCATCTGCGACTCATAGCAACCCTTTGCACAACAGTCCTAAACCCTGCTCTATCCTGCGCCAACCGTACTGCCTCTGACACACCCATCCCAATTACCCGAGTCACCGAATCAATCCATCTCATAGGGGGTCTTCCCCTCCTGCGCTGTCCCTCCACCCTCCCAAGCATGATGTCCCTCTCCAAGGACCCGTCCTTCCTGGCAACATGTCCAAAGTATGTCAGACGAAGCCCCAGAATCCTTGCCTCCAAGAAGTAGCTTGGTTCAACCCTCTCCAGGATGAATCTTTGTTTTCCTGGCAGTCCATGGTACATTCAGTACTCTTCTCCAGCACCACAGCTCAAAGGCATCAACTCTCCTTCTGTCCTCCCTAGTCATTGTCCAACTCTCTGATGCATAACAAGCGATTGCAAAGACCATGGCCTGTATCAGGCGCACCTTAGTCTCCAGAGAGACACCGTTGCTCCTGAGTACTTTAGAGAGGTCCCTAACAGCAGACTTTCCCATCACGATACGCTTTTTGATTTCCTGACTGCTGGTGCCAAGAGTGTTGACTGTGGAGCCGAGCAAACTGAAGCTGTGAACTATCTCAATCTCTTAGCCATCCATCCTGACACTGCCAATTGGTCCAGTGGTGAGAATCTTTGTCTTACTCAGAGTTAAGAGAGTTATTTATTAGAGAAGCAACAGAATGCAATTCAGGATCAGAAATTAACCAAGATACAAGTCCTCAGTCATACATGCTTGGGAAAGTGCTGCAAAGCTCTTTTAGTCCTGCTGATTTAAGTATCTCAAACTACCCCCATACACCAGTAGAGAAGGTATTCAGCTTTCTTCCTCCCTGGCCTGGGGAACCTATGTTCTGCCATGTGTCTCTATCGAGTTCGGCTGTCTCTCCTGGGACATTTTCTCTGCTACTGTTTCTTCCCAGTTTTCATGGTTTCTCTGGAGTTACTCCATCTCCTGAGTTTAAGAGTTTCAATGAAGGGTCTTAACTCTTTTTTACTGATGAAAGTGGAGCTCATCTAGTCCCATTTCTGAAATGGCTCTTTTTTATTAAGCCTAGCAAGATGGCAAAAGAGACCAATCTCAAGAAGGTTTAAGCAATCTTATTTGCATGGTTCATCTGTAAATATATCATGTATGTTGTTTATATTATTAACAATGTATCCAATTCTCTTCTGGTGACCCTCGAGGACTCCACCTTCGCAATCATTGTTGGTAGGTGCCATAAAGTTAGAACTCATAACTGATCCTTCCACAGGTTTTCACATGGCAGGAGTTTTCCCATATCATTCCCACAGTATAGCTGGTGTATTTGAACTGCTTACATTTGTCTTGGCAGTGCAACTCCTACCTACTAGGCCACCAGAGCTCCCTTCACATTGGCTTTAGTCCCCAATTATTTGGTGAGAATTACAGAAACCATGGCTGGAAAAAGAATATGAAGTGGTTTGCCACTACTTAAATGAAATTAGCAAACTCATCCTTGTTGACTTGGAATTGATGAACAGCTGACTCTGCAGCAGGTTTTCAGGAAGGTGTTAAATCACTTGGGGGAAGATTGTCTTTCTCTCACAAAGTTATTTGTGGATTTGAACTCTCAGAGAGGCACAGTTGTTGGGTTAGCAGTGCAACTCCCAATGGATTACTCTACTCAAACTCTTATACCTCAGTGTTGTTGTTGTTAAGTGCTGTCGGGTCGTAGACGACTCATAGTGACCCTATGAATGAAAGACCTGAACACGTGTATAACTTTCATCGTGCCTTCAGCTTCATAGAGATTCCAGAGGTAAACCATTTTGGAAGTGGATGCCACTCCTGCTTCTAAGCCTGTTTTAATTGGGGAGCTCCACCAAACACTGTCCACCGTGGGTGACCTGTATCACATTTGACACATCTGTGCCACAGTGTTTAGCATCAAAGCAACCACTAGTTACCTCTGTACAGCAAATGGACAGACTAGTGCTATACCACTTAGAAGAATGTTTGACCAAAAACAATTAAAACAGTCTTGAGGACTGCAGATTAAAATTACCCACCTTTGGCTTGGTAGCATAACTTTCTATCCACTAGGCCAACAGAGCTCTCTCCATGTTGTTGTTATATCTCAGTAGGATTTGAAATTTATGTTTAGTTAAAACAGTGATACTGTTAGTAATTCCAGGTAATAAAGCTAAATTATCCCAGTTTATAATTGTGGGTTAAATAGATGTTATTCTAGCATGACCCAACAAACATGGGATTCACTGATATTTTCTGTTTCTATGCATTAGAGAGCTGGACAATGACCAAGGATGATAGAAGAAGAATTGATGTCTTTTGGTTGTGGTGCTGGAGAATAATATTGAATATAATATGGACTGCTAAGAGAATGAACAGGTGCATCCTGGAGAGGGTGAAACCAGGCCGTTCCCTGGAGACAGGATTATGAAGCTTTGTCAGACAAACTCTGGGCATGTTGCATGGAGGGACCAGTCCTTAGAGAGAGGCATCAAGCTTGGAAGGGTGGAGGAACAGTACAAGAGTGGAAGATCCTGGATGAGACGTGTTGACTCGGTAACTAGGGTAATGGGGGTAGTCATGTCAGAGGTGATGAAATTGGCTGAGGATAGAGCAGCATTCAGAGCTGTTGTACTATGAGTCACAGTCGACTTGATGGCACATTAACAACAACAACAACAACTATATTTATTACCTTTTCCAAAACCTCGTATATTTGGAATTATATAGCATACAGCTTTTCCATATATGCTTGTTCCAAGTAGCAATATGCATATAAGGGTTTTTTTTTTGTAATTTGACAGCTCATTTCATTTTGTCATTGAATAATACTCCCACGTATAGGCATACCACAGTTTATTTATAGAAGGGCATGTTAGTTGCTTCCAATTTTTGAAGATTTAGAATAAAACTGCTATAAACATCCATATGTAGTATTTGGGAAGACATGTGTTGATCTCTTTTGGGTAAAAACCTAGGAGTTCAATTATTGAATCACATGGTAACTTTCTATTTTGCTTTCATAAGAAATGCTAGTCTCTCTTACAAAGTGTCCCCACCACTCTGTACTTCCTAAATAGTTAATTTTAGAAAACTTAATTATCACATATTATTTTCTAAAGCTAATGTCTACAAGGTTGAACTATGCAAATTGTAGGAGGGAACACGCAACCAAAGGGTAGGAAGTAGGATCATGAAATGCCGACGTTTTCTTTATAAAATATCTCAAGTTTTCTTTGGAAAAATGTTTCTGTCTTCAGGTAATCTAGCATTAGATAATATCTTGTCTACTGTCATTTTATATCAACCCCATTAAGACAGAATCAGCTTAACAGAATTTTTAATGTAAAAAGAAAGGATTTTCATTCCATTTTCTAACTGTATTTCTTTAAATTAAGATCTATGTTCTGGATTCAAATGATTCAATACGGCTATAGCATTAGCTCTCCCTATTTAACCCATCTTCTTACAGAAACATTGGAAAAATAGGAGCTAAATGTGCTCATTTTTTGGATCAATTTGCATACATTGAGCAGGAATAGGGGGTCATTTCCACCCCTTTTTGTTTGTTGGGTTTTTTTATGTGTGTTTTTATTTAAAATTTATTCGTCAAATATCAATAAACAATTGTTGTTGTTGTTGTTGTTATGTGCCGTCGAGTCGTTTGCGACTCATAGCAACCCTTTGTACAACAGCCCTACACCCTGCTCTATCCTGTGCCAATCCCATTGCCTCTGACACACCCATCCCGAGTACCCCAGTCACTGAATCAATCCACCTCACAGAGGGTCTTCCCCTCCTGCGCTGTCCCTCCACTCTCCCAAGCATGATGTCCCTCTCCAAAGATCTGTCTCTCCTTAACAACATGTCCAAAGTATGTCAGACAAAGCCCCAGAATCCTTGCCTCCAAGGACTAGCCTGGTTTAACCCTCTCTAGGATGAATCTGTTTGTTTTCTTGGCAGTCCAGGGTACATTCAATACTCTTCTCCAGCACCACAGCTCAAATATCAATAAACAATAGATCCAAGAAAACTCAGCAATTTTTTTTCTCTCAAAACTTCCTTCAACTATACAATAAAATTCCTCAACAAAATCTGATCACTCAACTAAATTAACAGCGGGAAGAATTCTCTCAGCATGCAATAACATAGGCAGTGTAATTTGGCTGGCTACTTACTGTTAGGTTGAATGTTCATGTGTGAGGACACACACACATGGACACACACTTTCTCAAGGAAAAGTATTCATTGGTTAATTACAGTTTAGCTACTCTCAACTTACCTTTTCATTCCTATAGACATGAACCCAGTCAGGAGAACACAGATTCTACTTTACATTAAGGTAACAGTACATGGTAAATTGTGTCCTTTACATGCACATTTGATGATGATATTGACTATTAACACAAGATTGAATTCAATTAGAACTGTGGTTATTCTGTCTGAATATACATAAGCCAAGAGGGCAGGATCATTTAAATTATTGGCCTTCATCACAATACCGCTTTCTGATACTATATTTTAAAAGCATCCAATCTCTCGAGTTAGAGAAACTGAGAGTGAGAGGGAGTGTGGTAGAAACACACTGTTTACTTTACATTAAAAATGAAATTAATATCTATTAATTTCTTATGATTTAGAGAATTTTTTTGGCTACAAGTTTCCCTCCAGATACGACTTCCTACTTAAAGCTAAAGTTTTTACAAATGTTAATACAAATATATTAAAAATTCCTTTGGCCTTTAATACTTAAAAATCATTTTAAAGTCATTCAGTTAAGTCTTGTAAAAGGCAGTTCTCTCACTGAAGAACATTAGTGTCCTTTGTACCTTTTCCTTGATATTCTCCTCAGTGACAACAAGGATGACTGTGCAGTAAGAATCTGTGTACAACGCAACTCTCAGTTGTCCCATGTTGATAAGTTCTTAAGCCATGATGCTATTTGGAATTTCTCATTGGCCGCCTTTTGTTATAAGCTCTGGTACGCCCCTGTTGCCTGTCCTCTTTGTTTCTTCACCTTTTCTTGAAATACAAAACTTATGTTTCTTCCTTATATTGTGGTTATGTGCCGTGGAGTCCACTACAACTCATAGCAACCCTATGCACAATAGCTCTAAATCCTGCTCTGTCCTGAACTCATTTCACTGAGTCATTTCTCTTGACACACCTTCACTCGTTACCCAGATTATTCTGCCAATCCATCTCATCTGGGGTTTTTCCCTCCTTAACTGTCCCTTCACTCTTCCAAGCACGATGCCCTTCTCCAAGGACTAGTCCCCTCCTAGCTACATGCCCAAAGTATATTATATTGAGCCTCAGAATCCTTGCCTCCATACATGCCCAAAGTATATTATATTGAGCCTCAGAATCCTTGCCTCCAAGGAGTAACTTGGTTTCACCTCTCCAGAACAGATCTGTTAGTTCTCTTAGTGGTCCATGTTCCATATGCTTCTCCAGCACAACAGCTCAAAGGCCTCACTATATTTTTAACTATGATTTTCAACATGACCACTTGAAAGTCGGCTTCACATCTGAAATTATTTTCCTTTTCAAAATGTCAATTCCCAAGAGCAATTCAGTAACCATTGTAAAAATATAACTTTTCATATATATATGTTGATAATGAATGCCTCAAGTTGACTACCACCCATCATCTTTATTTTAGGAATAAACAATCCAAACTTGGCCCTATTCTGTATAATCTTCACAATCTCTGTCATGCTCAAGCATATGTACACACACACATACACACACACACACATATCATTACTGTCAAATTGATTCCAACTTGTAGGCTCTTCCAAAGGTTTCTGAGATTGTAAATCTTTTAGGGAGGAGAACCTTTACCACAGATAAGCTGGTAGATATGAGTAGCATATCTTTTACTTAACAGTATAATTTTCAACATACTAAGCCACATTTTATATGCTGCCAAGTTGGAACCAACTCGTAGATGACCCTCCAGGGGATTTCCAGACAAGTCAATTGTTCAGGAGGAGACTGACCATCCTTTCCTTGCAGAGCTGTCAGAAAAGTAACAGCTTGCAAGGAGACTGCCCGTCTTTCTCTTGTGGTGCTGCTGAAAGATTTGAACCTATTGCTTTTGGCTTGGTAGTGCAACTCCTACTTGTTGTTGTTAGGTGCTGCCAAGTAAGACTATAAGTAAGACATAAGACATAGCAGCTCTATGAACACTATAAGTAGGACAAGTAAGACTTATAAGTTAGATAGAGCAACCCTATGAACAATAGGTCTGAACCTTGTCTTATCACAGGACATCCTTATTAACTTTGACACACTTGAGCCCATTGTTGCAGGAACTTCCTTAATCTATCTCATCAAGGATCTTTCTCTCATTTCCTGACTCTCTACCTTTCCACGTATGATATCCCACTACAAAGAATAGCCCTTTCTAGCAACATGCCTGAGGTGTAAGTATCCTTCAAAATTGGGTTTTCTAGCTGTGTGTTAGCCCTTATTGTGGGGGCATAGTGTCCAGTTGCCTTAACTGCAGGAACATGGTGTTTCAAATCATTAACAGTTGTGGGACCAAATACAAGGCAGCACTTTTCACACTGTAAAAAAAATGGTGCTGGAGGTGGCAAGAGGATGAAGAGACTGTGGTACTGTTATGAAGACACTGTGGCATTGTTGTGAAGAGACTGTGGCAAGATGTAACCAGAAGAACTCGAGACAAAAGCCACAGTTAGAAATTTTGCTAACTGGATGGTTGAAGGAAAAGCTGACTTGTAACAGCTCTGAGATAATGGTGAATGATTAAATAAAACAGAGGCTCTTTGGATTTGTATCATATGAGCAGAAGCCAAAAGAAATGAAGGAGGAAGTGGGAGCTGCATTGAAGGCGTTGGCAAAAAATAAGGCCCCAGGAATCAATGGGATATCAATTGACTTGTTTCAATTAACAGATGCTCACCAGTCTCGTGATGTGCTCACTAGTCTATGCTAGGATATTTGGAGGACAGCTGTCTGGTCAAAAGGATTGGAAGAGGTTCCTATTTGTTTCTATTCCCAATAAAGGTGATCCAACAGAATGTGGAAATGGTCCAACAATATAATATCACATGCAAGCAAAATACTGCTGGATATTATTAAAAAATGGTGAGAACGGTGCAGAAATAGGGAACATTCAAAAGATCAAGTAGGATTTAGAAGTGGCCATAGCATCAGGAACATCAGTGATGATATCAGATGGATCCTGCTTTAAAGAATAGAACAACATAAGATTGTCTACATATGCTTTATTTACGATGCAAAGGTGTTTGTGTGGACCACGACAAGTCATGGCTAATATTGAAAAAATTGGGAATCCCAGAGCATTTAACTGTGCTCAGGCAAAACCTACGCCTGGACCAGGAGGCTTTTGTGTGAACAGAGCAAGGGAACACAACATGGTTTAAAATTTAGAAGGGAAGGCATCAGGGTTTTATTCGCTCTTTACCTAGTCAATCTGTATACTGGGAAAATTATTCAAGAAGCCGTACTCTATGAAAAGGAACGTGGCATCAAGATCAGAGGGAGACTCATCAATAAATAACCTGTATTGTGCAGATGACACAACCTTGTTTGCTAAAAGTGAGGAGGACTTGAAGCACTTGTTGCAGAAGATCAAAGAATATGACCTTCAATATGGATTTCTTCTCAATGTCAAGAAAACAAACATTCTTACCACTGGACCAACAGGCAATATTATGATGAATGGAGAAAAGATTGAAACTGTCAACAACTTCATCTTACTTGAATCCACAATTAACACCCTTGCTACGAGCAGTGAGGAAATCAGGAGATGTATTGCACTGGGAAAGTCTGCAGTTAGGGACCTCTCCAAATTATTGTGGAATTTTTATGTCAGTTTGAGGACTAAGGCACATCTGACTAAGGCCATGTTCTTTCTAATCACTTACTACTTATCTGAGAGCTGGATAATGAATAAGGATGACAAAAGATGAATTTATGCCTTTGAGCTGTGGTGTCGGAGAAGAGCTCTGAGCATCCCATGGACTTCCAAAACAACAAATAAATATGTTTTGTAGAGGGTAATACAGAGTGTTCTTTGAAGGCAAAAAATTATGTCTTTGGCTCATCTACTTTGGCATGTGTTAGGAGGAGCAATACCTTGGACAGGGACATGATGTTTGGAATGGTAGAGGGTTGGCAAAGGAGAGAAAGACCCTAGAAAGGGTGGCTTTACATAGTGACTACTGCAATGGGTGAGGCTAGGACAGGGTTCAGATCTGTGCTCAAAGGGTCACCATTGGTTATAGTTTACTCGATGGTACCTAACAACAACAATAACAATGCATGCTATTGATGGGGACAGTTCCCCTGTGTGAACCAGATAAAGTCTGACTCAGCCTTCCCCACATGGTGTCTACCCCTTAAACAATGCTCAGAGTATGTGAGATGAAGCTTTGTCATCTTTCCTTCCAAGAAGCACTATGGCTACACTTTCTTCAAGACAAGAATTTGTTATCCTGGAATTCCATGGATATTTGATACTCTTCTCCAACACCATAACTCAAAGGTATCAATGCTTCTTCTGTTATCCTTACATTTTCCAGCTTTCAGATACATAGCAAGTGATTGGAAAGATGATGGCCTGAATCAGTTTGCACCTTAACTGTTAAACTGACTTTTATTGCTCCTCAGTAACATGGAGAGGTCCCTTACTGCAGAAATCTCACTAAGGTTCCTTACTTTTGTATATGTCGCTGTATATGTGCTTGTATTTTGAAGCTCCATGTTACATACTTTGGGTATGTGGTGAGGAGGGGCCAGTCCTTGGAGAAGGACATCATTTTTGGAAAGGTGGAGATATAGTGCAGGAGAGGAAGACCCCAGATGAGATGGATTGACACAGTAACAGTGGTAATGGGGATAAGTGTGTTGCTGACAGTAAGACTGACTCAGGACAGGGCAGAGTTCAGAACTATTGTATATAGGGACACTATGAGTCACAGGTGACTTGATGGCACACAACAACAACAACATGTGTGTATGTGTTTGTTTACATCTGTGTGTGTGAGAGAGAGGGAGAGAGAGGGAGAGAGAGACAGAGAGAGACAGAGAGAAAGAGAGAGAGAGAGAAAGTATTATATAACTTGTACCCTAGAGTTGGGAAGCTGTGTTGTCGTCCTCAAGGCACACAGTTTAAGGCCACCAGTCGTTCAGTGGAAGAAGGATGAGCAATCTCCTCCCATGTGATTAACTGCCTCTCAAAACCCACCAGAGAGTCAACTACTGGTCAGTTATGATTTAACAATACACAGCAACAACAACAATAAGATTTATAAATGTACTTGATATTAGTTTTGGGAATCCAGGCCGGGGACAAAGGCGGAGCTTTCCTCATCTCCACGCCTCATTCAGGTACCCCAGGGAAAGATGGGAGAGGGGCCCCAGAGGATGCCATTTGCCAGAGAATTCGTTTTGGGCCCTCAGGCCAAGAAACAAAAGTTGTACACTGGTCCTAGAGGACACATTCTCTCTCCTGGGAAGCCATCCGCTTGCATCAGCACCAGGCTGCAAACAGAAGACAAGTGGTATTAACCCACAAGAAGTCAATTCTGGAGTGGAAGTTTAAGAGGCCTTTTTCTCAGGATCTTCCAGGAAAAGAAGCTGTACATGACAGTTGTACTTAAGAACTTTAAATTGAAGTCATACTGACCGCATCATAAGAGACTGACAGCAGCATGATATGGTCAGAATCCTGATTGCTTGAGACTTAGGACATCACATCAGGGGCTGGCCAATGGGAGATGGGTGTTGAATGTTGTAACTTGATATTTAGTTGTATTTTATATATGCACATTACATATGCTAGTGGCTTTCACTAATAAAAGGTTTCAAAGATCTGGAGATTTGAATCCACGAGTGGCTCTTTGGGAGGAAAAATAGACTCTAAATCAATCAATCTATCTATCTATCTATCTATCTATCTATCTATCTATCTATCATCTATCCATCCATCCATCCATCCATCCATCCATCCATCCATCCATCCATCTATCATCTCCTTAACATATACACATATATACCTTACTCTAGGAGCTCTAGTGGCCTAGTTTGCAGCCAACTCAAAGGCAGATGGTTTGAATCCACCAAATGGTCAGTGGGAGAAAGAGGGACAATCTCTTCCTGGGTGACATACAGCTTTGAAATGTCCACTGGAGGGTCAACTATGAGTCAGTTCTGACTTGAAAGCAAATAACAACCTACCCTACTCCTGCTCTATATTTTTATACAAATAATTTTTTCAATGAAGTTAAGTAGAGTAGTCATTATGATTTATATCCTACATGTACAGTTTGAATTATGACTTGACATCAAGCAATTTTAATGTATGGCCATATTAAGTAGAAAACATGTATTCAATATGAAAACTAATAGTCGAATAGCAAATACAGTACAATATTAAAAAAACTGGTCAGTACATCTTTAATCTTTAATTGCATAAATATAAAATGAGGCTATTTATAATACATATTGATTCATTTTTATTAAATTTTGACAAGGAATTAATTTGGCCCTGCTATAATCAATACCCTTAAATGGAACCAAGCTCATATATGGTATTGATTTCCAGGAAGGGAAAATTCATTAAATTTTTGCTTGGGGGGAAAAAGTAAAATTATTCATATTCTGAATATTGAAAATTATTAATTTTTTTTCCTAGAAAGAAACAAAGTTGTGAAATTTCTAGTAATATTGATTTACAGAAAATACCATACAGAAGCATTTGGGAGGTAAAAAAGGGTTTTAAAGAAATATTTGTTTTCTTTGTCATATCTAGCTTGAAGTTTTGCCTCTAAAACCAGAACATCTGTTGCTATTTGTTGGTCCCTGTCGAAGTACTCCTGCAAGACAGGCTAAAACTGCCCAATAGGGTGTTAGGAATGAGCTCCGGTGCCATAGTGTGTACAAGGAGATGCTCTGCTAATCCAAAGGCCACTCCTCTCTGGTGGTTCGAATCCACTCTCAGCTCCTAGAAAAATATAAGGGCAATCTCCTCTCATGTGCTTTATAACCTCAGAAACCAACTGAAAGGTCCACTGTGAGTTGATTCTGAGCCAATGGCAATGAGAGAGAGAAAGAGTCCAAATCTTTACAGAAACACACCACTACTTCTTATTCCCATGGAGCAGCTAATGCATGCATACCACCAATGTTCAGTCAGCAGCTGAGTGCTTTAATTACCGTCACTAGGCCTGGGGTAAGAGCTGCACTGCAATCTCAAAGGCACATGGTTTGAAGTCACAAGCTTCTCTATGGGAGAAGGATGGGCAATCTCCTCTTGTGTGATTTATTGCTTCTTCTAACCTGCTGGAGGGCCAGCTGTGGGTTGATTCCAACACGATGGTACTCTACAAGAGCTCCTTGCTTTCCTTCTAAACACACTGCCCTTAAATGGACTCTGACCACAACAAGCTTCCGCAAGGATTGTGAAGCAATAAATCATTATTGGATGATGTTGCTTTCTCTTTCTGCCACTGAAGAACAGGTGGATTTAAGCCATCAACCTTTTTGCTAACATATTACACCTCCAAGACTCTTTGCTTTGCTTGTTGTTGTTGTTGTGTACCATCAAGTCAGATCTGACTCATAGCTGAGCCTACTGAGGATTTTCAGAGGCAGCTAACTGCATGGGAGGAAACTTTCCATCTTTCTCCTGCTGAGCAGTCAGTGGCTTGTAACCATGTTCCTTGGGGACTGTAGGGTGGCTTGTTGCCACTGGGAAAGCCGAGTTACCTAGAAGCTTTGCGTCTAGTAAGTGGTAAATAAACATTCAAAAATCAAGTAAGTTGGGTCATTTGGTTGTTTATGTAGAAGATTTGGTCAATCTAGCTAAGCAACTACATACTTGGAGCGGGTTATGGTTATGGTTATGGTTATGGTTATGGTTATGGTTACGGTTAGAGTTAGGGTTAGTCTAAATATTTATTCTCTATGTTCTGTTCTCTCCATACTGCTTCTCCTTTCTTATAACTTTAGATTCTCCATGACTTGTTCCAGTGTTTTAAAATTTCTATCTTATAAATCCTTGCTTTACATTGTCACCACCTGCCATAGCTTCCAATTGACTTCATTTTTCTATCTTCTGATTACACTTTTCAACATAGTAATATACCTGGATCACTTTTTAGGAGGAGGTGAGTCATTCATAAATCACAGGTTATCAGCAAATATTCTCTGAAGGTCAGTTTGTAGTTGACTACCAATAGAGCTAATTGTGGTTTGAATTCAACTAGCAGTTCCATGAAAGAAAGGCTTGGTGATTGTCTCCCATAAATATAACAGTCCACAATAGTATTGCATATCAAGGATACTTTATTGACCTGAATTGTACTCAAGCAGTTGGGATTTTATGAGTCAACATGCATGCTACAGCAACTCAATAAAACTTACTCATTGTCACCAAGTAGGAACCAACTCTCTCTTGCCTTGGACTGGGTCTCTCCCAAGGTTCTATAGAAATCAAAGGGAGAAGACTACTCATCTTTCTCCCACAAACTGGTTTTGGATCCACACCACCAGAAATGCTAGCAACACAACTCTCTCTGGAGAAGGCCACCAGAGCTCCCTCCTCACTGTTCTTGTGTGCAGTCGAGTTGGAACCGACCCATAACTGACCCTGAATTGGACTTTCAGAGGCAGGTAATTACACGAGGAGCCACAGTTTATTTATTGTTTGATTTCGATCACTGAAGCGTTGCATCATTTGATTGACTATGACACCTACATAGCCTCATAGAGACTAGAGAAGTAGAGTCAGAAATGTTCTAGAAGAGCAGATTCCTTTAAAAGACAGTGTGGTCATGTCTACCAGAAAAAAATAAATAAATGGATAACAAAATTATAAAGTGGGCAAAAGACATGGAAAGACTTTTTGCAGAGGAAGTTATTCGGATGACCAAAAGACACATGGAGAAATGCTCAAAATAATTGGCAATAAGAGAGATGCAAATCAAAACCGTGATGAGATACTATCCCACTTCAGTAGCAGTGGCAAAATTTAACAGAGAAAAAAGCAATAAATGCTGCAGAGGATGTAAAGAGATAGAAACTCTCCTATGCTGTTGATTGAATTTTAAAATGGGACAAACACTCTGGAGCACAGTCTGGCATTTCTCCAAAAAGCTGAACAAAAGAATTCCATATGACTCAGCTATTCCACTTTAAGGAAATTAAAACTGAAACATAAATGGAGATTTATACACCAATGTTCATAGCAGCATTATTCACTATCTCAAGAACATAGAAACAGCCCACATGTCCAACTACAATTGAATGGATTGAGAAATTGTGGTATATTCATATGATGGAATACTATGCAGCACTCTAGAGCAAAGATTTTGAAAATTACTGTATAACTTGGGAGAGAATGGAGAACATTATGTTGAGTAAACTCTGTCTCATGAGGACTGCAAAGATCATCATTATAAAAATAGAAAACTAGTAAGATGTGTTATAGGGATTTAAAGAGGGGAGGGGTAGGAGCGGAGGGGTGAGAGTGAGTGGGTGGGGGGATCACTGGATCCCACAATTTAGTAGCTGCAGGGAGGGGTTAAAGGAAATGGGAAAGATCCAGAAGAGATCTGGAAAGATAGGCTAATGGTAGGCATAGTTCAATGGTTATTAATTTTATAAGAGAAAATGAACAGGGATGATTGTATGAAACACAATGTGAGACAAGGAGAGTGTGAAACACAGTTTATACAAATTTTATCTACAAACCAGTATACAAAATAATTTAACAAAAAGACTGGTCCACACAGACAGTGTCACCTCTCTCAGGAGAATGAATAATTATGGATGAATCTCTCATAAGTAAAAGTGATATGTTTGACAAATCAGAAGCCAAGGGACATCCTCGCCTTTCTCGGATGATTAAACTGTGCCAAAGCAGCATGGCTCTCTAACACATGTAGTTAATGTCCTTCGAGCACGCGTCTCTGTCTCTCTTCACATTCCCTCCCTCCCACCTCTTTCACACTTACTGTCAGTCACCGCATCAAAGCATCTTAAATAAGTAGGTGCAGTGACACAGCAGAAGAGGGGGTGCACAGCATGTCTGTGCAGGGCTTGGGAGATCATCCGTCAGGATAGACATGCACCATAATTAGTTCATTTTGATAAGCCTGCCATCGTAGCAACGGCTCCTGGGGCAAATGCAGGGGAGTTCTGGGAAAATTAATAAGATTGTGTTGTTGCTTAGAGGACCATTTGTTTTCCTCTCTTTCCATAGAGGAGATGAAAGACTCTGCTAATTAAATATTTGTTCCCAATCTATGGAGTAGTTTTAAGGACGACCAGCACTTAGGCTTCTCACATTCAGAGGTGGGAGGTTCACCATGAAAAGTGCCAGCCAGAGATGCAAAGGATGATTTCTTGCCAAAAGTACCAAATGAGAAGGACCTGGAAACTGCAATGTGTGGACATGGATATCTGAAAAGGGTATTTGGATCAGTCATTTATATCAGTAGTTTCTCTGAGAATAAACAGTTGAACACAAGGAGCTAGGTATAATTCTTTCCAGAAAGGGCAGGTAAAGTTGCATCTTTTTTGTGTGTACACACACAAAAGTATTTTTCCTTAAATAAACAGATTCATCTCTGTACGGTGTAAGGTATATTCTCTTATCTAGCTGCTATCATTAATTAAACAACCATTACCAAATACAACCTACAGAATTATTTTTTAGAAATACAGAAAAATAAATGCAATGATAGAAAAAGGAAAGATACATTTCTTTTATATTGCACTTGAAAAATAATTAAAAAGATAAGTGAAAAACTCAAACTTCTTTTTACCAAGTCTCTCCCAGGACTACGTTCAACATTTTTAAGCAATGCTAAGGATAGAAACAACCAGCTCTTGAACTTTGAAGTAATTGGTTCACAGCTGTGCTTATACTGAGATGGAAATATGGAAATACATTTGTACAGAGGAAGGGAATTTTTTTTAGTAGTTGTAATGAGAGAGTTGTCAAATTAAACTCAAACTGCTGTAAGTAAAATAAATTACATGTGGGAATTCAATTCCTGATACTTTTGTTGGGTGGGTGCATGTGCTATGGGAATTCTAAAAAAGAACTCTTATTTGAATCTTTAGCATTAGAAAAGCCCAAGAGACCTAAAATGATTTTTAGATATATGTTGTCTTATAAAAGCATGAGCAGGGCACCAAATCCTTGGAACATGATGTATTTCAAACAGTTACATGTCTAAGTATGTGAATTGCTGGGGAAGATAACCCAAAAGACCACATTTCTACCACTAAAGATGTTTGAAATCTCTTTGAGAAAGTGAGATTAGCACATCTGAATGGTGCTTGATATAGAAAACACAGGAAGTCAGAAAAGAAAGATCAAACAGGACTGAAATAATAAGAAAAAGCTTTGTAGGTGACATAAGAGTTTGATCTAACTGTTGGTTACAGAGTAAGAGAAGGGCAGAAGGCAGGCTGTGTAGGGTTCATGTGTGTTTAAAGCCCCATACGTCATAGCTGTGAATGGCTGCATAAGCACAGAGAATGGACTAAAGACAAGAAGAACATGACTTGTCTGGAAGAGGGAACAGCATCTGCTCTAACAAGAACTATGGACTCAATCAGATTGTGCTTTTAAGAAGAAAGACGGAGAGGTTAGGGCTATCTAGGAACCTAACCTTTATATCCAGAATTACTTCAGAGAGCAGAAATGAATGGTATGATAATGGTAGCAAGAGAAGTTGCTGTACAATGAAATTGAACTTGGGTGGAAATAATTAAGGCCTTCACTTCAGCAGCCTCATTAACATGCAGGCTATTCTCAGATGTGTCACTGCTTTGCTGACTTACTTCATGGACAGATGATGGAGACTTAGGCACCGCCATTGATTGGTCCTGACTCAGGAAACCCTCCACCAGACTGCCGGGAGTGCAGATATGAAAAAGAAGAGACTGACCTTTTTCTGAAGGAGCCACTGGTGGATTAGAACCGCTAACATTTTTGGGTAGCAGTGCAAAATGCTAAGCACTGTACCACCAGAGCTATGGACTTCCACAGCCTAGCTCTGGTGGCTCAGTGGTAAGAAGCTACACTGCTATCCCAAAGGTGCATGTTTCAAACCGACCAGCTGCTCCACAGGAGAAAAATAGGGAATCTCCACCCATCTGAGTCACTGCCTCTGAAAACTCACTTAAAGGGCAGCTATGGCTCCGTTCCGACTCTGTGGCAACCAACAACAACAACAATTTATCAGTTGTTTGAAATCCATTCTGATGAAGCCAAAGCAATACTAAATTCTGAGAAAGCACACATTTGTGGACATGATTACAAAATAATTACTATAGATATAGTAATTGGAATATTTGGATATATTTATCAACTCTATTTTAAAAGAAATCATATTTACTGAGCATATAATGAGGAAGAGGGCGGAGCATTCATCAGCCTTTAAATTCCCATCCATTCTCAAAGTGGCTTTTCCACCAGATTGGAATCTCTGTAGGAGGAGGTACTTTAACTTACCCTAGATTTCTAACAGTTACTGACCCACAGAAAATGTTGATTTTGTGAATAGTGAAAGATCATATATGATATATAACTTCAGCTCAACTTTTACTAAGAATAAAAAAGGCTAAGCCTCTTCAGAAATTTAAAAATATTAACCATTCTTTCAAAGATGCTATGTAAATAAGAGTTGTTAAAAAACAAAATAAAAAGTGATCTGTTTACTATACATGAGAAACCTACAACTAAGCTCTGTTGGTAACTGAAGGTTGACAGCGCGAACCACCCAAAAGCCCTTCAGAGAAAGACCTGGCAATTTGCTCCTGTTGAGATCACAGTTTATAAAATTCTCTAGAGGACGTCTCTTTAGTCCCATGAGTTTTGTAGGACTCCCAGTAGTCTTGATGGCTCCCACAGTGCCAACTGGTGGCTTTGGAGGACAAAATAAAACAGGAATTAACCAAGAACAGCAAAGAACACTGAAAGAACCAAGCAAGTAAGTGTTCATGTTATGTTAAGTGTGGAAATGTGAAGCGCATTTCATTTTCTTATTTTAAAACTTTGGAATAAAAGCTCTGATGGCCTAATGGTAAGGAGTTGTGCTGCCAGACCAAAGGCATTCAATTCAAATCCACCAGCTTTCCCCAGGGAGAAAGATGGGCACTCCCCTCTCATGCAATAAATTACAGCCTCTGGAGGGTGAGCTGTAAGGCTTGACATTACAGAACAATGGTAGCAACAACAACAACATTGTAAAACTTTAGCCTAATGTGAAACATTTTGTGAATTACCTGAATGACTGGCCTCCAGAAGAATAAATGAGTTTGGCTATCTTTTCCACCTATTGAAATTATTGTCAAGGATTTAAATGGTGGAGGAGGAAAGAGGAGAAAGTCAGAAAGGGCACAGGGGTGTGCCTGAGGAAAACGAAATACCCTAATCCACTGTTTTCATGTCAATTCCGACTCTGGAGCCCCTCCACTGGGTTTCTGAGTCTAAAGGACTATGCAGGAGGAGTATATCTGTCATTGCCTCAAGCAATACCTCCTGGAGGTGAACTGCAGACCTTCTGATTAATAATGCAACACATAACACACCGTGCCACCAGAGCTCCAGAGAGAAGGGAAGCAAAAATGAATGACTCTGCCACTTTCTCGCCATGTGGCTTGAATGCATGGACACATGTCTGTATAGCAGAGCCTTTGTTTACTCAGCCATCTGCAAGATGAATCTAGTGTGGTGGCCTTCAGGTAAGGAGCTGTGTTGCTGCTCCCAGGGCATGCGCTCTGACTCCACCACCTGCTCCAAGGGAGAAGGATGGGCAATCTCCTTCCCTGCGAATCCCTGCCTCCGAAAATCCACAGCTATGAGTCAGTTCTGCCTTCTGACTTGACCCACACCACAACAATAACAAATCATGGTACCAGCTTTCGAAGTAGATATGAGAGAGAATGATATTTACATATCTGAGCTCACTGTGACACAGATTCTCACGTCTTCACGTTGATTATTATCATCCTAACGCTGTTGCTTCAGAATCTCAAAGCACATTCCTATTTTCCAAGGAACCTTGAGGACAAGGAGTATACTCGGTGGGAAGTAAACATTAGATAGCTAGCATTAAGGGGATATATGAGTTCAGATATCTGTCTATAATAATTACAAAAACTCCTTGAAGGCTGAGGAATTGGAAATACTACCACATATTTTAGTTACATATGAGTTAAAAAAAAATGTTTCCAAAGCTATGGCTCCACTAGTCTATACACATTCAATACGTGTTCGTCATGTAGTCAACCGTTGCTCCTAGACCAATATTAATATTCCCCAAATGATAAAATTGCACCAAGTGAATATTTGATTTCTGCCTCCTATTCTGTGTTAGCTTTGCTATTTTAGACTCAAATAAGCAGTTTGAAAAAGCCTTAAAAAGTCATTGTCATTCCTGATCGCAGTTCATATTACATTACCTGTAGAATTCCATCCCCACTTGAATTACTCATCACCAATCTGATCATTCTTCCATAATTAGACTCTTGGTGAAGGATAAACTCTGAATATTAATAGCAGAAAACCCGATTTAGAACAAAGAACAGAATGAAAGGCAATTTTGGAGTCTATAGTTTTCAGCTTTATAGTCATAGCTTTTTTTTTTCACTGTGTGTGCTTTCATGGACAGTCTAAAACACATAGCAACAAACTGATCTTGTCACTTTTTATATTCCAATAAAATGTTTTCCTGAGTCTCATTAGTCTTCCCTAAATGAGCTCTTTAAATCTGGCATCTATCTTAAATTAAATAGTCAATATAAACAATCTAGGAAGGCACTCCTGTTACACAATGATTAATGCACTGAGATGCTAATTGAAAGGTTACGGGTTCAAACCCACCAGTCATTCATGTGAAAAAAATGCAGCCAACTGTTTCCATAAAGATCATAGCCTTGAAAGTTCTACAGGGAAGTTCTACTCTGCCCTGGAGGTTGCTGGGAGGCAGACTTCACTGGACTTGCTAGAAACATTTATTCAGTGGAGCAAAAGTTAAAAATATAACAAAATAATGTGATCAACTCTGTTACCTTTAGCAAAAATATACTTAAGATTTTTTTTTTTCTTATCCATTCCTCATTCACTTTTAGACCAGAAAACAGCGGTGAATCAGACTCTAGAGACAGGTTAATTCACCCCATCCTTTTACAAATAGGGATTAGGAACTTGGGGAAAAAATGTACATCCTCAAATTTATATACTTAAGAGAATGGTAACACAAGCTATGAACAGACACTTCACCAAAGAAGACATTCCAATGGCCAACAAACCCATGAAGAAATGTTCAATATTCCTAGCTTTAAGAGAGATGTAAATCAAAACAATTATGAAATATCATCTCACCCCAGTAGGAATAGCAAAATTTGACAGAACAGCAAACAGTAAATGCTGGTAAGGTTGTGGAGAAACTGGAGCCCTTATTCACTGCTGGTGGGAGTGTAAAATGGTACAACTACTATGGAAGGCTGTATGGCACAGAATTAAGAACCCAGAAATAGATCCAGTTATCTACGGTCAACTGATATTCAACAAGGAAATCTAAGCTATCAAATGGGGAAATGATAATCTCTTCAATGAATGGCGCTGACAAAACTGAACTTCCACCTGCAGAAAACTGAAACAGGATCCACATCTCACATCATACACAGAAATCAACTCAAGGTGGATCAGAGACCTGGGAGTAAAGCCCCAAACCCTAATGTTCATAAGAGACAAACTGGGATCAAGCTGAGAAGCGCTAGTCCAAGGTATAAAGAGACTGCCAAATACAACCAGAAATGCTCAATCTAAAGAGGATAAAACTGATGCATGGAACCTTCTAAAAATTAAATTATCTGTGCACACCAAAAACTTTTTCCAAAAGGATGAAAAGATAAACTATAGACTGGGAATAAACATTTGGTAATGCCATCTCAGACAAGATTCTTACAACAAAAGTTTACAGAATACATGGGCTTCCACAAGAAAAAGATTGATAACTCATTTAAAATATGCACAAAAGACATGGAAAGAATTTTCACAGATGAAGATATTCGAATGGCAAACAGACACATGAAGAAATGCTCTAAATCACTGGCAATAAGAGAGATCCAAATAAAAATCACAATGAGGCACCATCTCTCTCTAGTAAGAGTGGCAAAGTTTAACAGGGCAGCAAGTAATAGATGTTGGGGAGGATGTGGAGAGAAAGGAACTCTTATGCATTGCTGTTGGAATTGTAAAATGGTGCAACCATTCTAGAAGGCAGTTTGGCACTTCCTCAAAATGCAGAACATAGAAATTCC
Source organism: Elephantulus edwardii (assembly GCF_000299155.1). Taxonomy (NCBI): domain Eukaryota; kingdom Metazoa; phylum Chordata; class Mammalia; order Macroscelidea; family Macroscelididae; genus Elephantulus; species Elephantulus edwardii. Next base: position 23,038,860 of record NW_006399764.1, on the reverse strand, counting down.
ATATAACCCAGCTATTCCCCTACTTGGAATATACCCTGATAATATGGAAACTGAGGCAAAAACTGATATTTGTACACCAATGTTCATAGCAGCATTATTCACCATCACAAGAATGTGGAAACAGCCCAAATGTCCAACCACAAACAAATGGCTTGAGATATTATGGTACATTCACACAGTGGAATACTATCCAGCATACATAACTTTGTAAATTATTACCTAACTTGGGAGGGACTGGAGAGCATTATGCTGAGTGAACTAACTCAGTCCCACAAGGATAAATATGGTATAAGACCATTATTGTAGAATGAGTATAAGGATCCAGGCGGGGTGGGAGAGGCTGGAAGCAGAGGGAGGTGAATGTACAGGGGGAAGAGGGGACTAATCATTGGGTTGTATAATTTGATGGGGGGATGGTTAGAGATATTGAAAGAATTTGTTCAAATTTATATTAGAATTTTGTATATAAACTAGTGAGAAAAAAAAAAACAAACCACCAAAAACCCAAAACAACCTTATGGAGCAAAGATCTACAGTGACACCCATGGGATGTCACTTTTAAGTATAAAAGATTACTTATATACACCTGATACACACACACACACACACACACACACAAACACAATTATGTTTGTTCTTATTTATTAATAATTTATATATATTTTTTAAAAAGAGTTGCAAATAGAAATATCATTTGACCCAGCAATTCTACTACTGGCAATATATCCTAAAGAAACAATAAACGTCACCCAAGCAGATATATGCATGCCCATGTTTATTGTGGCTTTGTTCATGGTAGCAAAGAGTTGGAAACAAACCAAGTGCCCATCAATAAATGAATGGGTAAAGAAGCTGTACTATATTCACACAATGGAATACTACACTGCATTGAAACAAGGAACTCATGCAATATTATACAAAATGGGTGACCCTGGAGAACATTATGGTGAGTGAAATATCTCAGTCACTAAAGAACAAATACTGCATAGTGTCACTTGTAAAATGGGACTGGCATCAGGGTTGAGGGGAGACTGAGAAAGAGGGGATAAATAATGTATTCTGCATTGGGACAGTTGAGGGAAAAATTATTTAAAAGGGATATATTATGAGGTATTCTTGTCATGACACAAGTTCAAAATAAAGGCAGCTGGCGCGAGGGCGAGGGGGCTGGGGGTGGGGGGTGGATGGGGGGCGAAGACGGGGAAAGCACCCCGAGACACGCCCCCGCCGTTGCTGATTTGCCGAGCCAAGAGCTATTCTGGTGGTAACTCCGCCTCCCTCCCCGGTTTTCTAAGCTATTGGCTAGAGGGTGTGAAGTTAAGAGATAGCCCCGCCCCTAGTCGCTAGGCTCTTGCTGAGAGGTGGTTAGAATGGGTGAAGGCATAGGCCGGGTGGGTGGAGGGATACTGGTGGCGCGAGGAAGAGATCTTTCTGTAAGCGGGAAATCAATCATGCGTCCTTTCTTTTTACTCTTCTCTGTCTGATTCTGGTTTAGCAGTTTCTTTTTAGCAAAATCTGGTTATCAGGATGGCAGCCACTGTTCGTCAGAATAAATGAGAAATTTGTGAACATGAGTTTTCATGTTTCTGAGCGGGTTCCCCCCCCGCCCCGCCCCTTTAAAGGCGCCAGATTAAAACATTTTACGTCACAGAACAGGGTAGCTCCGGTGGCCTGATGCTGTAAGCAGTTACACTGCCATCGCAAAATCATACGGCTCAAACCCACCAACTGCTCTGCGAGAGAAAGATGGACAGTCTCTGTGCGATTTGGTGTGTGCTATTTAGTCAGAATCACACAGGAATAGATTGCCCATCTTCCTTCCAAGGAGCAACTGGTGGATTCTAACAGGGTGATTTTGGGATTGCAGTCCAGCTTCCTAACACTAGGCAACCTGAGCTCCCTAATTTAGGTAACAGACTTACTACCTCTGAAAACCCGCCAAAGGGTCAGCTATGAGTCCCTTGACTCAAACGCACATTAAAGCAACAACAATTCATCATAGAGCGCACCTACCCATCTTGTAGGCTTTGAAATTGCATATTGTTTTCCCTTTGCAATTGAAATGGTACCTTTTTTGCCTGAAGGCCAGGGGAAAGTGACTGAGAACTTGATGTTAGACGCCTTCAAGACTACAAAGACATGAAAAGACCTCACAAAGGAGGACGTTGTGATGGCCAAGAAACACAAAAAGAAATGCTCAAAATCACTAGCAATCAGAGAGATGCAAATCAAAACAACAATGAGATACCACCTCACTCCAGCAGCAGTAGCAACGTTCAACAAAACAGAAAACAATGTATGTTGGAGAGTATGCAGAGAGATTGAAACTTTTACACACTGCTGGTGGGATTGTAAAACGGTACAACCACTATGGAAGATGTTTTGGTGTTTCCTCAAAAAGCTGAACATAGAAATCCCATATAACCCAGCTATTCCACTGCTAGGCATATATCCCAAGGAAATCAGAACTGAGACACGAATGGACATTTGCACACCTATGTTCATAGCAGCGTTGTTCACAATAGCAAGAAAATGGAAGCAGCGCAAATGCCCACCTCCAAATGAATGGATTGCAAAATTGTGATACATCCACACAACGGACTATACTGTACAGCATTAAGGAGCAATGATTCTGTAAAATACTATATAACCTGGAAGAGATTAGGGAGCATTTTGGGGGGTGAAATAGCTCAGTCATATAAGGATATATATTGCATAAGGCCACTACTGTGAAAATAGGAAGAAAACTAAGTTGTTGTTGTTGTTGTTATGTGCCGTC
>NW_006399764.1:22990195-23035981 GCF_000299155.1 Elephantulus edwardii | reverse complement strand
GGGGAGGGAATGTGTAACAATGAAAGACTTTTACTTTTCAAAGAGAAGAGCAAATTGGAGAGGGAAGGGTGGGCAGGGAGAAAAAAGCAACAATGAATGAATAGAAATTTAAAGTCTCTGTAAACTTTCATTAAAATGAATAAAAAGGGGGGGAAGAATGTATTTAGTTAATACTATAGTGCATTGGGTAAAATTCATTTCATTAGAATTATATGTCAAAGCCATTTACAATTTTGAGAAGAAAATATACATAACTCACATGGACTCAAAGGAGAATCTTATCAGTTCTCTTCTAGGGGGCTTGGTTAAAGCCCTGTTGGCCATGCTGTGTCTGAGATGTTGATTAAGCACTTTCTCTGAGAGTAGTATGGATAGCATAGACATTTTCAACGCTGTTTTAAATAGGGAAAAACAGGTACATGCTTACTCAGTAGTAAGAAATGTTGCACACTATTATAAATGAGTTTGGGCTTAAACTCCATTTGTGGCAAACTGCTGGCAAGCTGGCCTCTGGCACCTGACAATCGCATGCATGCACAACAGTACTGAACGTTAAGAAAGACAGGGCTTTCATTGGTTCACGTTCGGGAAATAGATCAATAACTATTTCTCTTAGTCTAGAAGCTCCACCAAAACCTATTCAGCTTTATAGCAACAAACAAACAAAGACGAGAAATTGCTACATATTAGAAACACTGATAGGAATCAAACGTGGGTCTCCACTATAGAAGGTAAACATTCTTTTTCTGAAACACAGTAGAAAATAAGCACATGGAGCAACAGAACACAGGATACCTGAGTCCAGGCTGTGAGGCAGGGGGCCTTGGTTTTGTGCCTTCTCCACAACCCATATCTTTGTTTTTAGAGGTAATTACCTCACTCTACCTCAATTTCTTTATCTTCTAAAGGAGAGTAATTCTAACAGTTGGTATATCTCTATTGCTATTTATCTAGATAGAAGAATCAGCAGAGAGCAAGTGAGCAAGAGGAGACCGTGAGGGTTAAATATATGTACACACATATACGCATTCACACATACACACCTCTTACATGAATTCAATGTGAAAACAGGAACACATAGATACAATTTACATAAATTTCTTACTTTAAAAAAAACACCCTAAATCCAGACATTCATGTATCTTTCTAAGTTTATTTCTTATTATTTTCTGGGTAACACACATTTAGATTTGAAGCTTCTTCTGAAAGGAAAGGAAATTGGTCATGTTAATATAATAATGAAACACGTTGTCTTCAGGGAGACACCATTGACCATGAGTTCTCATACTTAGAGAAGGTCATCATTCTATGAACTTTGTTGTTGTTGTTGTATATCTTTAAGTCAGAACCGACCCATAGTTGACCCTCCAGTGGGTTTTCAGAGGCAGTTAATGTCATAAGAGGAGATTGCCCATTCTTCTCCCATGGAAAAGCTGGTGGATTTGAAACACATGTCTTCAGGATTGCAGTGCAGCTTCTTGCCATCAGGCCACCAGACTGCTTGCTTCTTTTCCCCTTCAAAAATTAACCCAACCTGTTTCAAGTCCTGGTGACCATACAGAACAGAGTGGAACTACTCTAAAGGGCTGGTTGTTTGATTTGTTTTTAATTGAGACTTGAATAAAAATCTACAACTCATTGGTTTTTCAATCATTCTCACACATTTTGTCTTATAACACTGATTACAATTGAGTAATGGAATTATTGTCATTGTTGTCTGCCATTGATGTGGAACTGACCCAGAGCTGACGATGTAGTTAAAAATTCCTGGCTGTTAACCAAAAAGGCAACAGTTCAAACTCACCAGCTGCCCTATGGGAGAAAGAGGTGGCAGTCTTTCCCCCCCAAAATTGATAGCATTAGAATAAGTCAGTTCTATGCTTCCCTATGTGGTAGGTTTGAGGTATAATCAATGGGCAGTAATAGATTTGCTTTTGCATTTTTCTTCCTTTAATAGCTTTATTTCTCAGTTTACATTGATAAACGCAAGTGCTAGTTGTATGTCTTGATCTCTGAATTTGCTTTGTATGATCTACTCACATGTGAGAGACAGCCTGAAAAACCAAAAATTGAACCTGCAGCTTTGAGCTCAGAACTTGTCCTATAATGGCTTCATCAAGAACACTTCATGCACTTGGGGAAATTTCTGACCAGACAATTGGTTTTCTTCAATGGACATTCAAGCTCTTAGGCAAGTTCCCCTTTCATTCAAATTGCTTCATCTAGGCTATCTCTTGTCAATGTCTCTTACCAACTAGATTATACAGCTGTTCATCAAAGGGAATGTTGCCTGCTATTTTGTGTTTCCACCCTAACAGGACCTAAGTAAAAAGCTAGATACTTTTACAACATCATAGAATACAATACAAATATTTAAAGCTGCTGGTTTTTTTCCCCCTTTCTTCGCATATTCTTTTCATTGCCAAAAGCCCAGATGCATTAAGGTAGATAACTTTGATCAAAACAACATCTTATGTATTTATTCAGAAGACTATTTTGCTTCATACACAAATTACTCCATTCAAATGAAAAAGTACATCAGAAAAATACCTTCTTAAAATAACAAAGAGTCATTAAAGAAAAGCTGCTAATTTCCTGTTTATTTGGTTTTCATCAAAGCCTCTGGAGAGATGCTCAGAGTGAATGCAATGAATTACCCTAAGAATCCATTTCTTGCTGCATCACATTCAGAAGGCAAAGTTCACCAGCAAATAGGCTTGTTTGTAGTCTACTCTGTGCTCAGAATTTCCTTCTTAAGAATATACTGTCCTTTTGGCAGCATGCTTTCATTCAGATTGCAGAAGATAGAGACATTAGAAAAGTATACTTTAGACAATGACTCAATTTGCATGCTAATGCCCAAATGCCAAATGAAACTATTTTAGGGTTTGTTTGTTTTTTTTTTTAAATCCTTATTTTTTTCCTTCTCCTCTTTAATGTTTTCTTCATTTTGGAAGATGTTCTAATTTTGAGCACAAACTGGTAGAACATTATAGCAAAGTCACAGTACACAGAATTCTCCAGAAAAACTTTGGTAGAAAATAGTTAATTTCTGAACTGTTCACAGCTCTTTAAAAAAAAAACACTCCTTAAGTCTGGTGGCTTAATGGCAAGAAGTTGCACTGTGGTCACAGAGGTATTCAGTTCGAATCCACCAGATGCTCTGCTGGAGAAAGAGGGGCAATCTCCTCCTGCACCAGTCAGATCCGATTTGATGATACACACACAAAAAATCATATAATAAAACAAAAATTTTAAAAAACAAAAAAAAATCTTAAGTCCAAAGCCTTCTTATAATTCACATATTTGTTTTCAAAATAGTCATATGTGCAACAATGAATGAATGGAATCCCAAAATCTCTGTAGATGTTCATTGAAATGAAATATAAACAACCTAAATTTAAAAAAAAAAAGAATAAAGATGAAATTTAAAAAAAAATAGTCATATGCACACACACTTACACCCATGCACACAGAGTGTGAAAGGTGGACACTGAGTAAGGAAGACTGAAGAACTGATGTCTTTAAATTGTGATGCTGATGAAGATTATTTCATGTCCCTGAGACTGGCAAAAGATCAAACAATTCTGTGTTAGAGGACGTGAAACCTCGGAGTCTCTTAGAGGCAGGGATGGTGAAACTACATGTCACATACTTTGGGCAGAACTTGGAAAGAGACCCTATACTGGGAACAGTAGAGGGCCAGTACCAGCAAAGGAAAGGAAGACCCTCAACAAGATGGACTGACACGTACTACACCAAGGGCTCGAGCAAGGTGGAGGTCATGGTGATGGCACAAAAGAGAGCAAGGCTATGATTTGTTGTTGTAGAGTTTGCTTTGAGTTCTCAACTCAAAAGCATCTGCCACCACCAACAAACAACCTGCCAGTTGGTCAAGTTACTGTCAAAGTCAACTCTAACTCATGGTGATGTACATGTATAGAGTTTTCAAGGCTATAACTTTTCAGAAAGGAGTCCTGTGACCATAGAGGTTAAGTGTCCGGCAACGAACAGAAAGGTTCATTGTTTGAACTCACAGCTTTCCTGTAGGAGAACGATGTGGTAAGAAGAAGCTTTAAAGAGTTAAGACTGTAGAAACCCGATGGGAAGCTCTACTCTGTCCTACAGGGTCATTCACTCATTGATATTAAGTTGGAAATGACTTTTGCTGATACTGTAGTGTCAAACAAGAAGAGATTACCCATCGTTTTCCCCTGCAGTGTCACTGGTAGAGTTCAACCACCAAAGAGGTGCTGCCTTTGAGTTAGTAAAGCAGCTCCCTTTGGATTAGGCCACCAGGACTCCCTATAGTTTCACTATAAATGGCAATAGACTAGACAGCGATGGCCGCACCCCCAGCCCCACCCGCATTTTATGATTGGCAGCAGGAGACTCTGGGGAGGGGCAAACAGCCAATCCCCCCCCCAATCCTTTATCAATGTTACTGAAAAACTGTATCTAAGTCTTTATCTACATCCATATACACATTTTAATTCTGAAATAATTTCTCTAAGTTTAATAAAAAAGTCATTTGTCATCATTCCTTCAATGTTGTTGTTGTTAAGTGCCATTGAGTTGTAGGCAATTCCTAGCGACCCTATGAATGAAAGACCTGAACATTTATATGACTTTCATTGTTTCTCCAGGTTCATAGAGTTTCTGGAAGCAAGCTATTTTGGCAGTGAATGCCACTCTTGCTTTCAAGCTTGTTTTAATTTGGGAGCTCCACAAAACACTGTCCACCATGGATAATCATTTTTGCATTTAACACAATAGTACGTAATTATTCAATTTTGTTTTTCACTTTCAGTTTCTTCTTTTCCACCTCTCCAGAGACAAAGCGTCATTGGATCACATGCTTTACCACACGATGTGTTCACTTGAGGAATAACAAGTACTATGTCTTCGCTAACAGCACATCCCACAGTAAGTGTGGGCATAGTCCTGGGATATGGTTTTTATTTGTTTATTGGATAAGTCAGTAGAAAGAAATAAAAATTGTTTATTAAGCAGTCTACGGATTCTCTCAATTATTTATGTCAACTCAATTGGTAGGAAGCACTTAAGATACTTAATGAATACTTGCCTACTTAACTAATGGTATGGCTGGCTCCAAAATGTCTTAAGATCATTCCTTATCTCACCAATTAATTACCATAAAATGAAAAATGCTAGCCACTTTCAGGCAATAGCCATGGAAAATCTTGAAAGCTTTTAGTTCTGATGTGGTGAACAATGGTTAACATAGTAGAAATCTGCTATTACACACATGGTGTAAATCCACCAGCTGCTCTCCTGGGGAAAAACAGATAATCTCCTCCCGTGTGATTTACTGTGTGTGAAAAGCCATGGATGGTCAGCTATCGGTCAACCCTGATGCGACAGAGTAGACGAGAAGAACAACAGCAATGATCAATATGAAGAGAAAGAGAAAAAAGAAAACACAAAGATTTTTAGTCTATTTAGGAATTTCTTTATCACTCAGCAATAAACATGCCTTCATAGGGCAGATTGTACAGGGAAATGTATTTCAAGAGAGGAGTAACTGTGAGAAGTCGTTAACAATACAAATTTTTACTAAGAAAATTAGGTAAATGGCACTCAAGGAACAAGTGAAAATAATGGGTCTAATTAAAGCTAAGTTGCCATAGATGCTACCAAAGGAAGTAAAATGATGCCAAGAAAGACAGTTTGTCAAGGGAGAACAAAACTGACATCCAATCATCAAGATCAATAATCAATGTATACATAAATGCCTTCTCTTAAAAAGAGGAAAGTGTATGTCCCATTAGACCCATGATGCTACATTGGGAACACAAAAAGGAAGGAAGCCCAGGGTTGGAATATGAAGAGATGGTTTCTTAGAAAATTGACATTTGCTTTAGAGGAAGGTCTAATATTTAGGGACTATCTAAATCTCTTTCTTACTCATTTAATTACATTTATTATGTATCACTGGAAAAATACTACAAAGAAATTGCTTAAAATGTAAGTAATACCACAAAATGCTGGCATTATTATTTCAGTTAACCTGAAATACATTATTCAAAAATATACAGTTAATGGGAAATATCCCCCATGAGACATATTAATTACCACTGGAGACTTGCTGGGTGTCTGATCACACTATGAACGAACACCCAGGACAGAATTCACTATCTGTTAGGACCAAAGAGCTATGAATTAAACAGTGTTGGCCTCAGCTGGAAAACTGTTAGACATCTCGTAGGAAAGCACTTCTATTCCCTCAGTAACAGAAACTAACACGAGCAGAATAAACACACTTCTGTTTCTAGGAACAATTAAGTACTAACTTAAAAAATACATATTCATTTCTTTGTCAGAAACTCCCAACTTATCTGTGGTTCCATTGTGACATCAGTATCCTAGGGCACAGCATTTACAAAATATCATCTCTCCTATATGTAAATCTCAGCTACCTTCCAAATCCAATGCATTTTTACTCAGCTCCAAACTAAGGAATAGTAGCAGATGGTTTCCACTTGGGTTATTGTTGCCAGGGAGAATATTTGTTAATTTCAAGGGTTTAGTCTTATACTGTGGGTTCTTTTGACCCACTTGAATTGCCATCTTTGTTCCAGATCTTGTGTTTAGAACTTGAATAAATAGTGCTCATGACCTTGGAATGATCTACTGGTTTGGAATTTAGTTCTCGGAATGATTATTAACTGTTTATGTTAGATGCTTTCAAGTCAGCTATGATTAGAGGATACTACTGAGTTGGAGCTGGCCCATAGCTGATGCTCCAGTGGGTTTTAAGAAGCATCTAATTTCACAGAAGGCTGCCCATCTCTTCTCACATGGAGCAGAGAGATGGTTTGGAACCCCTCGCCTTCAGAATTGCTGTGCAGCAACTTAACACTAAGCCACAGAGTTCCATATATCTATCTCTATGTGAGTCGCAAGCATCTCGACAGCACATAACAACAACAACAACATGTCTATATCATCAATCCACTTTGATAAATGTTGACAGTTGTAGTTGGGGCTTCAGGCCTTTTGTTCATAGGGTTGCTATGAGTCATGCTTGACTTAAGGCAATCACCAACAACATAAATATGCGTTGTTACTTGTCATCGAGTTTAATATCTGATAAACATATATCATCATGTATTTTTTTGTTGTTAGATGCTGTTGAGTAAGACTCATAGGAACCCTATGAACAATGGATCTGAACTCTGTCCTAATTTGTACCATCCTCATCACCTTGGACACATTGAGCCCATTGCTATAGTCAATCTGTCAGTCCATTTCATTTAAAGTCTTCCTCTCTTTCACTAACCTTTCCAAGCATTATGTGTCTCTCCAAAGAATAGCCTCTCCTAGCAACATGCCTAAAGTATATCAGACAAAAAGCTTTGTCTTCTTTGCCTTCAAATAGCATTCTGGCTGCACTTTCTCCAAGATATATCTGGTTTTCTCTTTTGACAGTCCATTCAGTACTTTTCTCTAGCACCACATTTCAAAGGCATTAATTCTTCTTTTGTCATCCTTACTCACTGTACCATTGCATAGCAAGCAAGTGATGGAAAAGAATCACGTAGCCTTGAATCAGGAGTGCCTCAGTCCTCAAACTGACATCATTGCTCCTCAGTAATTTGGAAAAGTCACTGACAGCAGATTTTCCCAGTGCAGTGTGGCTCCTGATCTCACTGCTGGCACCCAGGGTGTTGACTGTGAGTCCCAGTAGGAAGAAACCACTGACAATGTCAATCTTTTCTCCCGCTATCATAATGTGCACAGACACTTAAAAATAAATATAAATAGAATAAAAAAATAAAAATGAATTACAGTTTAGGGAACTTGAACTCCAAATTCAGGGTGCAAATTATATGGGCAAACTCTGCCCTCTATCAATTAAGGAGGAAAACTTAAAAATAAATTACAGTTTAGGGAACTTGAACTCCAAATTCAGGGTGCAAATTATATGGCTTAACTCTGCATTCTATCAATTCCGGAGGAAAACTTTGTTTCCCTCAGCATACATAGGTCTGGAGTTCCACGTGTGTCTTGGACTTAGTCAGCTTCAAGGAACTTCCTTAAGCAGAGGTCCAAGTCCAAAAGGACAGACTATATTCTGGTTAATTCTTCCATAGCATTGTTGAGGCTCTCTCATTCTTAATTCGCTTTCTTCTTTGATGTCTAATGAGATAAAGGTATATGGGCCACGCCCTTGAGAAACTCTCTTTCCAATAAATTAGGGCTACAATAGGATGAATGCCTACCAGAAGCTCTATGAACTCTGATAAATGTTGGTAGCTGTAGAAAGGCTTCACAGGGGCCTAATGAGTTGCTCCACTAGAAGATAATCAACAACAACAATGGGATAAAGGAGCATTCGTTCAACCCTCATTCTTTTACAACTATCTGGTTTATCAGATCATGAGAGATGATCCCATTTTATCAATAGATACAAGTTTTGGTTTTTTTAGCAATTCTATCTATAGCATGAACCATGTGAACTTCAGTTTCTGTGACCCTGACACTTCAATGGTGTCTAGTACCAATGCTGATTTCTGTGAAAGGGATCACAATTGAAGGTTATTGATAGAGTGAGAGAAAAATTGGGACAAAACTCAAAGTCATAAGAAGACTAATTTTACTGGTTTTATAGAGACTGGTAGAACCCTTGAGAATATAGTTCTGTATCATCCTTCCTTCAAGCCTGGTATTGAAATTACTCTCATGATTAACTGTCCAGGCAAATAATAGATAGTTTTACATGGTTACCACTTATTCCTGGGATAAGCATGCTTCCTGGAAAAATGAAACCTATCAGATAAGAAAATCAGGATCTTCTAAAGGTTAAAGCTCAGAAGGTAGAAAAGGATAGGAAAGAAAACGTGACTAAAATGGGAAACAGAATAAAATGGAAAGAGGGCATGCAGAACTGTGAAAAGGGCCTGAAACATGTACAAAATTGTTGAGTAGAAAACCAATTAACTTGATAAAATTTTACTCCAGTCACTCTGAGAGGTTAAAAATAAAGGCAAAGGTCTTTCAGTATCATGGATATCATAATAATACTGGGCACAAAATCTTTAAATAAGGAAAAGATTTAGGGATGTTATGATGAAGTGATATGTGTAGGTTTAAGAACGCCTGGCTACTCTTTAGAACACATCATTCTAGGCACATAGTTTACTACAATATAGGTCTTGGTACAGTTCTCCTGGACATCATATTACCTGAGCCTTAGAAAGAGGTGGGGAAGACAGGGAAAATGCATTTTTTAGTCCATCATTTTCGCTTCTGGTTGAGTCATACACCTCCAAAACACATTGCTGAAATGTGGTCAACACAATCTGCTATTTAAAAAAGCAAACAACAACAAAAACATTACAAAATAACAAAACATCCATCTGGGAAACAAAAGACCTGTGTTCAAGTTCGGAGTTTTACTCAACTGGTCATATCAGCAGGAGCCTTAATCAATCCTCAGAAAGGTAAACAACTGCAAAACGCACCTTCTTTGAATCTTGACATGTATTTTTAAAAGTCCAGTTAACTTATTAACCAGAAAGGAAGGAAATTATTAAGGATGATAAAAGAAGAATCAATGCCTTTGACTTGTGGTACTGCAGAAGAGTGTTGAATATACCATGAATTGCTGAGAACAAACAGGTTCATCCTGAAGAGGGTGAACCCAGGTTGCTCCTTGGAGGCAAGGATTCTGAAGCCTGTCTCACATACTTTGGGCATGTTGCCAGGAGAGACAAGTCCTTAGAGGGGGACATTTCATGCTTGGAAGGGTGGAGGGATATCACAAGAAAGGAAGATCCTGGGTGATATGTATTGACTTAGTGACTGGGGTAACGGAGGTAGGTGTGTCAGAAACAATGAAATTGGCTCAAGATAGAACAGGGTTCCGAGCTGTTGTACAAAGGGTTGCTGTGAGTTACAGGCACATAACAGCAACAACAATAACAACAACATTTAAGGTCCATCTCTGGCAACGGATAAGCCATTTTTCCATGTTAACAAATTCAGATAAAATATCATATTATGTAATATGGGTATGAACAAAAGAATTTTTTTGGGGGGGCAATTATAAACTTGAGGCTTATATTATGTTGAGAATGGAAGTCCTGTTCCCATAGTGAAACTGAATGAAGTAAATATTCTCCCTTTCTAAACAGAGCTAAGGGAAATGATGCGCCTCTTCATCGTTTTTTGTTTGTTTGTTTATTTCAGTTTTCCAGTCTACAGCTTATTTTCTGCATTATGTTCTTTCTGGTTCCACAATAGCATAAGGAGGTATGCTAATTGGACAATTAAAACAGACTTTCGGGGCGGGGAAGAAGAATGAAGTGGGGAGGAGGGTAGTGAAAAGAGTGCAACAATGAATGAATGAAAACCCCAAATCTCTGTAAATGTTCATTAAAATTAATAAAATTTAATAATTGAAAAAAGAAGAAAATAAAAAAAGAGGTATGCTATCTGAAATCCTGAGGGTGCATTCAATTCTTGCAAGTTGATTTCCTCATTTATTTTTTTGTTAATTAAGTCTGTATATGTCATTGATAATTATCTTCAGGTACTATAACTACTCCTAGATAGCCAAGGAAACAGAAAATTACCTTTTCTCAAATGAGCAGTTTTAGTAATTCTTTGAAGAATAACTTACTGCACTGAAAGTAGATCTGACAAACTTCTCATAAATAAGGAACCTGACTTATTTAATGAATGAAATAAGTATTTACATTGTGATGATGATGTTTCGTTTTCATTCACTATAATTTATAAATGTTGAGAAAATAAAGCTCTATTTTATTTTATAAAAGTGTTTATATAACTGTTCTGCCTCTTGAAAAGAAAGCTCTCTTGTAATCTAATTTGAAAAATACCAAAGTACTTTACATGGGCTAACAGAATCAAGGGCACGGTTAGTTATCTCAATATAGCTCATGAAAATCGTCTGAACCACTATTGGTTTTTCTTTTCTTTTTCACATTTTCAGAAAGGAAAGTCTTATTGAAAGGAACAAAATATTTCTAAATCACAATCCTATGGGGTATTCTGCAGTTATTTGCACTGCTAGCCCTGAGGTCATGCCTCTCCAGTGCACGGAGTCTACCAGCTGCTCGTTGGAAGAAAGATGAGCACTCTTCTTCCTTTGTCAAGTGATGACTCTGGAAACTTCAGTCAGTTCTGAATGGACAGAAATGAGTTAAGTTCAATTAAAAAAAAATCAACCACTGAAATGTCTATGTGGTTACTTATTATTTATTCAGGGGGCAAATCTATTAATTATTTAGAAACAAACAAGCAAACCAAAAAACCCACCACCACCAAACAAATTCTACTGAGATAACAAAAGATTCCTTAAAAAACAGTTTCAGTTTACTTGGTTCCACAGTCAACACTCTTGCTAACAGCAGCCAGGAAATCAAGAGATTTCCTGGGAAAGTCAGCTTTGAGGGACCTCTCAAGAGTACTGAAGTGCAACGACATCAGGATGGAGACTAAAGTGCGCCTGATCCAGGCTATAGTCTTTGCAATTACATGCTATACATCAGAGAACTGGACAGTGACTAGGGATGATAGAAAGAGAATTGATGCCTTTGAGCTGTGGTGCTGGAGAAGAGTGTTGAGTATACCATGGACTGCTAGGAGAACAAACAGATTTGTCCCGGAGAGGGTGAAGTCAGGCTGCTCCTTGGAGTCAAGGATTTTGAAGCTTCGTCTGACATACTTTGGACATGTTGCAAGGAGGAACTTGAAGAGGGACATCATGTTTGGGAGAGTGGAGGGACGGCACAGGAGAGGAAGACCCTCAATTAGATGGATCCATTCTCTGATTGGGGTAGTTGGAGTAGGTGTGTCAGAGACGGTGAGGTTGGCACAGGATAGAGCAGGGTTTAGGACTCTTGTACATAGGGTCGCTATGAGTCGTGAGCTACTCAACAACAAATAGCAACAAAAACAACCCTAAAAGAAAAAAAATATCTAAATCTACTTAATTACAAGACTCTGGTTGTTAAATGGGAAAGTGTGTCGTAAAGAAGACTCTTGAGACTTTTCAGTTTTGATGAAGTATTTAAGAGCTTGGCTGCTTCACTAAGAACTATGGTTGAAATCCTCTAGCTGCTGGCAGGAAGAAAGTTGTGGTAGTCTGCTTTCATGAAGATGTAGACTTTTAGAAGCACCTTGGCAGTTCTACTCTGTTTTATGATTCTATGAAGGCGACTAATTAGCTGGAGTCAGTTTGATGGTAACTATCTTTTTTATCATCTACATTCTATTGCCTGACATACATTGGACATATTGTAAGGAGAGACCTGTCCTTGGAGAGGGACATCATGCTTGGCAGGGTGGAGGGACAGCACAGGAGAGGAAGGCCCTCTATGAGGTGGATTGGTTCAGTGACTGGGATAATCAGGATGGGAATGTCAGAGATAGCATGATTGGCACAGGACAGAGCAGAGTTTAGGGCTGTTGTACACAGGGTCGCTATGATTTGCAAGTGACTCTATGGCACATAACAACATCTTGAGAAGAAGTAATTTAAAGAAAAACAACCAGAAATTAATTATTGAGGATATGCAAAAACTATACACAGTTATTACCATAATAATTATAGAAACACTAACATAATTAAACAAGTCTATAATGTAATTAGAAGTACTTATTAATTAGTGATTCCTATTTCTAAAAGTTAAAAAGATGAAAGATTTCTTTAAGCCACTTACAAATTCTCAGCCTAATGTGAGGCCTTTCAGTAAGGTTAAAACAGACATGTGTGACAACACAGAACTTAAAAAGTCCTTCACATTTGTGTCTATTTATGTTCTTTATCTTAATATTATACTTAACACATTTTAATCCTCTAATCCTAATGTAAGCTCACTTCATTAAAGAGTACAAGAATTATTAAGATTATATTTCATGAAAAAAAGTCTTTAAAATGCATTACTCATACATTGATCTACATAGAAATTTTATTCTCTTTATGCATCTGTGTATAGAAGAATTATTTCTGACAAATGTGAACTAACTCATAGCTGACCCTCCTTCACGTTTCTGAAGATCTTTTTTCCAGAATCTTTGGGTTTGCAAAGACTATGCCACCAGACCTGTGCGTGTGTTTGTACACTCACACATAAGTACAGTTATACATATCCCTAAGACATTACAAATTCTTTATCACTCAGGTGAGTCTATTCAGACTCACAGAGACCTCATGCATGTTTTCTGAGTAGGACTGCTTCATAGGATTTTTTTGGTTTTAATGTTGGTTTTAATGGAAGCATATCACCAGTCATTTCTTATGCAGTATTTCTGGTTGGCTTGAAATTTCCAAATTTTTACACTGTACATTGCTAGTCTGGAGACTAAGGTGCGTCTGATACAGGCCATGGTCTTTGAATCACTTGCTATGCATCAGAGAGCTGGACAATGACTAGGGATGATAGAAGAAGTACTGATGCCTTTGAGCTGTGGTGTTGGAGAAGAGTAATGAATATACCATGGCCTGTCAGAAGAACAGACAGGTTTATCTTGGAAAGGGTGAAACAAGGCTTCTCCTTGGAGGCAAGGATCTTGAAGCTTCATCTAGCATACTTTGGATATGTTGCATAGAGACCAGTCCTTGGAAAGGGATGCCAAGCTTGGGAGGGCGGAGGGACAGTGCAGGAGAGGAAGACCCTTGATGAGATGGATTGATTCAGTGACTGGAATAATGGAGGTAGGTGTGTTGGAGACAGTGAGATTGACACAGGATAGAGCAGAGTTTAGGGCTGTTGTACATAGGGTCGTTATGAGTCGCAGGCAACTGTACAGCACATAACAACAACAACAGTGAGCACAACTGTTATACCACCAGCAAACTTTCTCTATGTAACAAGTGTGTTCTATAACGCAATAATGTTTTCATACTGCAATTGAAAAAAATTAAGAATAATTTCGTTTAGGTAGTAAATTATGTTAGTCTAGCATTTTCTTTTTACTTCTTGGGATTAAGCCATTCACTGGGGTTCTTACTGTGTACAGATGATAGAGAAGTGGGTGTTTCTGTAAATGTGCATCTGTTCTCTATTATCATTATTATTTAGCTGTTACAGAAAATGCTGTTATTGTTGTTGTTATTGCGTGTCATGAGTTGACTCCAGCTTATAGTAACACAATGACAGATTTGAACTGCTCTGTAGGATCTTCCAGGGTGAGCTCTTTACGGAGCAGACTGTCCCCCCTTTTCCTCCTGTGGGGCACCTGGTAAATTTCAGCCTCCCACCATGTCATGAGCTGTCAAGTGCTTAATCATGATACTTCCAGGGCAAGATTCACTCAGGAAATACCTCGGAAGTGACTCATGATCCCTTATAGCCATCCGTTAAATGAACAGCAGTAGGTATTGGGGATTGCTGTTGTTATTGTTAGGTGTCATTGATTTGAGCATAACTCATAGCGACCCTGTGAACAACAGATACAGACCCTTGTCCTATCCTGCGCCATCCCCGTAATCTCTGCCACACGCAAGACCATTTCTGCAGTTATTGTGTCAATCAACCTGGTTGAGAGTCTTGATCTTGTTTGCCCTCCCTTCATCTTACCTTTGGTTGATGGGACGTGTGAGTTCCATTAATACTTAGATCACAAAGACAACCTTTTCCGTTTCAGCGCTAAGCAAAAGTGTGCATAGCGTTTGTGGAGATACATTTAGAGTGTCCTCACTCTGTAAAGGCATGCCTCCATGACTGGAAGAATCAAAATCATCATTACCTTGAACCACAGCTCATTAGCATTGTTGCTTGAAGCTCCCTAAGCCACTGCTTAGGGGCCTTTCAGTCAAATTGTCATGATGTCAGCAAACTTTTCCAGCTATCAAATGGAAAAGAAATAAAGGGGGGAGGGGGAAATCCAACCAAATAATGTATCCTCAGATTTGCTACTACTTCTGTTCCAGCATGCATATTCAAATCGACTCTGTTTAAAAAGTGAAAATCAAGCTAGAGAGCTGATTGAATGTGTTGTTAATACATTCTTTCAATGTTCCCTACCAAACAAGTAGCATATTTGAATGTGATTTGGTAGCTGCAGAAAAGAAGCCAGAATCTCTCTGTCTGTCACTAGGTAAGAGAAGATTAGGCATTCTGTTGCTCCCTTTGTGTGGCTGGTCCCAATTTACTTAAAAAAATCGTTTGGTAAGATAGCTATAATGTCTCTGGCACTGAAAGTTGTGACTAGAAAATAGTTTCATACTTTAAAAATAAATGTCTTGGCTTGCCTCCAACATTTATTTTCAATAAATGCCTCAGCATTTATCTTGCAGCAGGAGACCATTAACCAGTCACAATGTTCAAATCCTTTGACATTATCTCTTAAGTAAAACAGTAATGTTAAGAACAAAGGACTTGCTGACTGCGAGTGGTTTAGGTGGTTTGGTATGCTGAGTGGGTGCACCAACAGGGTGAGGGAAGATCACTCCTTAGTTATCATTTGATGTCGAAAAGGGCACATTATACAAGAGGAATTGCGCAGAAAGCAGCAGGTAAAGAGATTGACCACCTAACATTCCTAACAATGTACACTTCAGCATTTTTTGCATTAAATGACACCTTTATAAACTCTCTCCTAATTAATTTATAATATTATTGGGTTTTACATGGTCTTCCTTGAAAAATGCATTACAACGGAGACCCACAGGGCATATATTAGCTCTGAAGGCTCTTATTTACTTACTTAAGGTTGCTGCCCCATCACGAAAGCCCTTGGTAATATCACAACTGGAATGTTGCTTCTCTTTATCCAATAGTGGAGACTTTGATCTCTCTAAATTTTAATCATTTCAGGAAACCTATACAGAGAAGAAGAATCGATGCCTTCGAGTAGTGGTAGTGGAGAAGAGTCTTGAACATAACATTGACCTCCAAGAAAACAATTAAGTCTGTCTTAGAGAGGGTGAAAACAGGTTTCTCCTTGGGTTAGAATTTTGAATCTCTGTCTCACATACTTTGGGCATGTGACAAGGAGGGACTGTTCCTTGGAGAAGGACATCATGGTTGGAAGGGTGGAGGGATGGCACAGGAGAGGAAGACCTCTGATGAGATGGATTGATACAGTAACTGGGGCAATGAGGTTTGGTGTGTCTGAATCAGAGACTGGCTCAGGACAGGAAGGGTTCAGAGCTGCTGTACATAGGACCACTATGAGTCACAGGCAACTCAACAGTACCTAAGGACATAAACAACAACATAATGACATCAAGTAGTGTGTGAGGATATTGATGTCTAAGTGCAGATATTCAGTATTGAACTTACTAACTGTATTTTGTAACCAACCATTGTTACTATACTGAGACAAAGTAGCACCTTTGGTAAAAAGGAGATTCAGCAATATCAATAAACCAGAGTGATTTAACATTAGTGGGAACAGAAATGCATTTAAGGAAATGTGTTTTATGTAGATATAGCCTTGATCGTATCATACTTCTGCTTAAATTTTCATGGAATGAACTCTTTGTAATCTGTAAAATGACGTTTGAAATGATAAATACAGAATGGCAACAGGACAGCGGACTATCTCAAACATACCTTCTTTAGAAAATTCCCTTCAGTTACCTCACCTCCTTTCATGGACATGGACCATGAACTGATATTGTCTATAGCTAATTGAGGGAACTTTTTATACAAGTTTAAACAAGCCCCCTGGCCTCCCAGTCAGACTCCTGCCACTGCAGAATGGCAGACAGTAGCCCCTAACTGCTCGAACTCTTAGGGACCGGACACTCTTTCCTCGGTGCTTATTTGCCAAATGATTCCGTCTCATGTTCCAACCGCCGTTAACCTCGGCACCCTCAGTTCTCTATGCCTCTGTTCAACCAATACTTCATGTGAAAGGCTCATTTCTATTTGCTTTTTGTCTAACTTATTTCTACAAAGGCTAGTTCAAACACCATCTCTGAGTTAGTATTGTAATGTTGTGTTTACTTGGATCTTCAGAGACTGGGATAATCTTGACATTAAAGAAGGCTGCTTTTCAGAAGGAGGACACACAAGGAATGATCTTTCTATTTTATTTCTCTGTCTTTAGTTAGTTAGCTAGCTAGCTGGCTAGAACAAACTGGCTACCCCTTTGTCAGTCTGTCCCTTCTACCTATTCATCTCCATCTGTCATGTATTTCTATCAATTGCAGTATTTGCAACTATACTTTATCATGGATAGAGACAGGAACTGCTTATGAAATAATACATTCAGATGTCTTCACCTTTAGCCCAGGGCCCAAAATCCTATGTCAATCCAGTTCATGATTAGAAATACTTTTTTATATGCATATAAAGACAGTACTACCTGTATTCCAACTACATGAATATCCTGAAGTCCAGGCCACCAAGAGTCCATAGAGGCCTCACTTTGGTATGCAAACCTGTTTTCAGAAGGCTACTGAAGCGAAACAAATACTTAAAAAGTAGGGGGTAGGGGTGCAACAGGTATGCTACCAAAAATGTCTGGGGTCTTGTGTCGATCCAGGAACACGTGGGTTCATCTAAGAATCAGGATGGTAGTGTGTATGCTGCCGTAGTATTAAGGTAGGTCATCCTGGAGGTAATTTTAGAGATTTGTTGGAAAACTCAAGTACTATTCAAGACCCCTAATTCTATAGACAGTTCAGTGTCTTTCTTTCATAGAGCAGCTGATGGAATCAAACTGCATAGCTTGGTGATGGCAGGCCAATTCCTTACCAGAAAGCCAAAAGGGCTCCCTAATAATACAGTAGTGACTCAGTAAACCTAGTTTGGCAAAGAAAAATGACAACATTTGTATTAGTCATTGGGTCACACAATTTGATGGGTAAAGGAACGGGAAAAGATCCAGCGTGAAAATCAAAGGAAATGAACTTTATGAACTTTGTATGTAAACCAGTATAAAATTAAAAAAAAAAAGAAAAAATTCTCAACGGTCATATAAAATGAAGCAACACTCTCTTCGTTTCCTACCACCATCATCACCAATAAGGTACTATTGCTGACACATGGACTTGTATGAAAATAGAAGAAGTAATATATGTAATATCCTCATATTATTGTGAAGATACAATGATCAACTGTTAATGCAATGCATGGATTTCTTTCTGAGATCCTGTGCTATCACATTTGAGTCTTCACATTGATTAAAAATAGCTTCTCTTGTAGAAATAATTTTTAACTTATCTAAATAAAAAAATAGAGTAGTCATTAGGGATTCTATTTTTTTACTTGGGTTATTAGGAAGCTCAAAGTAAGCTAAATATAAATGTAACTTTTACAAGTGTGTGTGTGTATATATAAAATGAATAGCTGCATTCTAATCTTATTTCTGTCTTTATTGCCATACGTAAGGGTCTTTAGCCTTGATTTCTTGAATAACTTACTTCATCTTTTAGAATTGTCTGAATTATTTTTTTTTTAAAGATTCCAAAATGCTTTTACGATCATCTGGAATAGAAATAAAGAAAACTACCTGTAATTCATTATTTGCTTTTTTCTTTTATTTCAACAGTCTAAATTCTTCTAACACTAGATAAGGTGTCATTGTGATGAAACAGCTTATATACTTGCCTCAAAGGAAAAAAACAGAGAGGGAATTTTCTTCTTTCCTCTGATTATGACTTTTACGTTTGAATGTGGAACTGAAAAGAATAGATTTGAATGCAAATTTTTAAAAAAGCAATTGTGTTGTCATGTCCCATTTAGTCAGAATGACTCATAGCTGATCCTCCAGTGGCTTTTCAGAGGCGGTATGTCACACAAGAGGAGACAGCCTATCTTTCTTCCACAGAGCAGCTGATGGATTCGAACTGCATAGCCTGGCGATGGCAACACAATTTCTTACCACTAAGCCAAGAGCGCTCCCTATAATAACAGCATACAATACAATATAATACAAATGGAACAGTAATTACAAAATTAAAACCCCCAGAGTGATACATTAAATACTAAGAGAAAAAAATATTTCCTCATGTAGCTAGATTACACAGCCACAGACATTTAAGGCCATGTTGCCTCTAAGCGAGTGTCCAGCTGTCATAAAAATGAACTCTGATGATCTTTCAATTTCAGTCCTTTGGGCAATTTTTTTTTTTCGATTGCAAAGTCATTTCTCTGAAAGCTCATGAGACAACTGGTACCTAAAGTCAATTCTCAATTACCTTTGGTGTGAGGGATTGGATTACATGGACATATCTTGACAATTTTCAGACGTCCCTTGGTCAGTTCTCTCACTATCTCCCACCACCAACTTTTTCTCGGATGATGTAAACAAGAAGCAAAGTGGACAGATTTGATTTGTACCTCACTTCAGTTCTCTGAACTAGCAGAAGGAAGAGAAATTTCTAAAGACCTAGAAAATGAAACACGAAGAGAGAAAAAACACAGGTAGGCCAAACACACAGTGAATGGTCACTGAAGTTTTAAATATATGCTTCAATGGGCTAGGCCACTGAAGGATCCAATGTGGTTAATAAACATTTCTTGAACTTGATAGTGCAAGGAAGGAGAGAGAGAACAGTACCTCAATGCTCTATCTATATATTCATCTGCAAGGCGGCAAGGACACATTTGAAAAGTCATGGAATAGATAGACAAAATGAATACACTTTGGGATGTCATGTTTTAGCAATAAGAGATTATTGTACTTTTTTCTTTCTTTGTTTGTTTGTTTAAAGAGAACTTATAGGTTGCTTATACCACAAAACCTGACACACAACACAATTTAAGTCAGAGAACTCAGGCTGTAGAGTTGGCTCGCCTGAAGTCACAGTCATGACGTGGTTTTACTTGTGATACTGAGCTAGTTTTGTAAACTCCCTGTGCCACCACTCAAGTATCTTTCCAGTGGAATATATTAATACCCATCTCATCGGGCTATGTGCGCACTGACCAAATCAAGATGCATCAACATAAAGAATAGGGCTTCGCATAATATTAATACTCACTGCTACCGAATCAGAATCGAATCATATCTGACCTTCAGAGGCGATGAACTTCACAGGAGGAGAATGCCCATCTGTCTCTTACATTGTAAGGATTGGATTTGAACATCACTCCTGTGGGTGGGCCGAACAACTCCATTCTCACTGGTGTTATGTTATGTGTCCCAGTCAAAACCAATTCATCCTCCAGTGAGTTTTTAGAGGGAGTAAATTACACAGGAGAAGACTGGCCATCTTTCTCCCACAGAGCAGCTGGTGGATTGAAGCTGCATGATTCTGGGTTTGCAGAACAGCTCCTTAACTTCCTCCATGCCCACGAGGCCCCCAGAAATCCTAGACCTTACTAGGAACTCAATAAATGAGAACTATGTTGCGTAGAAAGCGGTCTTCATGCTAGAAAGATAGGGGGCACAGTGGTTTAAGTGCTCAGTTGCTGATTGCAGTTAGTGGTTAAAAACATTGCATCTCTCTGTAGGAGGAAGACACACTGGTCTGTTTTTTAAACATTTATAACCTTGGGAAGACTATGACAGCACTATTTTGGCCTATAGGGATCTAATAAGTCAGAATCTACTCCATGACAGTGGCTTTTATTAATTTCTCTTCATGCTGATGTATATGAAAACATTAAATTCTTTATTATGAACATATTAAAGTTCATATTTGTAGTAAAGATGTACACAAAAAAGGAAAACATTTTATAAACCTATTATTCAGATAATCCTTGCTGATAAAAATTTTAAAAAGGCAAAACAGTAAATCAAACAATGAAACCTATGCTTTATATGTTTGATATGAAAATTATCCATAATATTAGGTTTAATTTTAAAGTAAATATTATATTTTGCCTCTTTTCCTTCTAACTTCAGCAATATTTTAATAAGACATTTCAGAAAATATATAAATAACACGTATTTTATTATAAATATTTAAAAGTATAATTACAAAAGTGATTATCTACAATTAACATGTTTTCAATACTTTGTTTTTTTCCCCTCAAATAATGTCTTTAGGGACTCTTTCTAAATGCATACGGAGAGCATTCATATTTTTAACAACTGCATAGAATTTCATAGGATAGATGAAAAAAAAATTGTATAACCAGCTAGCTCTGTAGTGCTGAAAATTTAAATTGTTTTGATAACTTATTATTACAAAGAATTCTTCCATTAGTATATATTTACTTGTAGCAACACAACTTAGAGTCATTGCTTAAAAAAATAAAGAAAGAAAACAACCCAAAACCCCTCTCAATTTCAAGAGGAACTTCTGAATCAAGACTGTTGCCGGAGAACTCTAGCCAATGTTTAATCTACTATACATTGTGGGCAGATTCTCCAGTGATACAGTATTAGTTAAAACCACATTTACATTGTCAATAGCATTGCAAGCGTCTTGAGCTAGCAATCACATAATTTAAAAACGTGCCCATTTAAATGGATGAGAGGGAACTCTGGTGGCTTAATGACAAGGAGTTGCACTGCCAACCCAAAGACACGTGATTAGATTCCACAGCTACTTGGAAGAAGAAAGATGGGCAATCTCCTCTTGCGTGATCTACAGCCTCTGAGACCCCAACAGAGGGGCAGCTAAGAGTCATTTTTGACCTGATGGTACATAAAAATGACAACAAACAGATAAAAGTTTGCTAAAAGCTAATTCTCTCCTTCACAGGGTCGCAATGAGTCATCTGCTACTCAACGGCACTTAACAACAACAACATCAACATAGAGAGAGAGATCAGCTGGCCAAGTGGACAGAAAGCGATGCTACCAAGCCAAAGGTGGGTGACTTTTAATCCGTGGCCCTCGGGCCTGTCCTTCATTGTTTTTGTTCAGACATTCCTCTGGGTCGTATAGCCCTGGTGTGTCCACCTGCCATACAGTGGTCACTTGTGGTTGCTGTGAGGCTGAACACTGTGACACTGATGTGTCAAATGCGTTAATGGATGGTTACCCAGTGCAGACAGTGTGGGGTGGAGCTCCCCGACTAAAACAAGCTTGGAAGCAGGAGTGGCATCCACTTCCGTAATAGCTTGCCTCCGGAAACCCTATGAACCTGGAAAGAGGATGAGAGACACCCAACTGCTGAGGACTCTCCTTCATAGGGTCGCTATGAGTCACCTGTGACTCAATGGCACTTAACAACAACAACAATAGCTAACAGGCTAACTTGATTGTCCTATCCTGGCTATGGAAAAAACCCAAATAAAATAAACTTGAAACAACAAAAACAAAACCCAGCCCTGTGGCTGTCATTTCTATAAAAAGTCTAACCTATTATACAAATGAAAGTCATTATAGATTTTGGTGTTTTGTTCCCCATAGAATGTTTTTCAAACATTCCTCAGCCTTCAGTCAGACACTCCTTTTGCTCTTACTCTCAGAGTACTTTAGTTTTTCTTGGAGTAAATTCACACAGAGAATAACACAAATACAATTTGTGTGCATGGAGAAATAGGGGGAGAGAGGGGGAGAGAAAGGGGGGAGAGAGCTGGAAAGGGAGGAGAAAGAGAGGGAAAGAGAGGGGGGGAGAGAGAGAGGGGAAAGAAATGGGGGGAAGAGAGAGAGAGAAATTAATTCTTCACCTTCACTGTGATGCATATTACTCAAAAGGGCTACAATTGAAAGGAAACCAAATAGAATGACAAAACCACTTTTTATTTTAGTAATGATACAACCCCAATTTCCCCAGGAAGGTTACGAAAACATTTCAACTGAAAGATGAAAGGCAATACAAATATAAGCGGTAGTTTATGTGTCTTTCTCAATGGCTTTAACAAATTCCTGTTAAATTTTCCAGGTGATCTGTATTTAGCATTGAAATGAAATTTACTAAAATTTTCTCCTGAAAATAAGACAAAACCAAGGCCCTTTCTTTGCTTTTCCTGAAATTTGGCATTCACTTGGTTTCTGAAGTCTGTCAGTGAATTAATGACTCCTTATTCTCTAGAATTTACACCAAAGGCTGGTTAGATTTTTCCTGTAAATCCCAGTAGGGTTCAAACACATTAAGAAGAAATTATGACCAACTGGGAATAATTTAACAAATGTAAATGAATGAGCTTTCTTAGGAACTTAGTGGATTAATCGTAACTATGAATTACATGGCAGGAATCTGTGTTGCAATCTTGAAGGCACATGGTTCAAATTCACCAGCTGCTCTGCGGGAGAAGGATGGATAATCTCTCACACAATTAACTGCCTCTGAAAACCCACCAAAGGGTCAGATATGCATCAGATCCTCTTCAACAGTCCACAGCAACATTAAATATTCAAGTCCTATAATCTATTGACACATCTTCACTTTTCCAGTTTTATAATAACTGTAAAGCTCTGAGAGAAACAGCTCCCTTTAAATTTGTAGGAAAAGGATTGAGAACAAGTCATATATGTAAAAGCCAACAAGTGATTCTCTGCTGCTTTATGATTTGAGCATTTACTCTCAACTTTTCAAATGATTGTTATACAAATTAGGAAATGCGTTATAGTTCTAATACAGAAGAAAAGAAAGACATTTTTCTATTTACATTGTTTGGTGGAACCTTATTGCATTTTCATTTTTCTTATTTCCCATTTTATCATGGTGTATGGCTTCAAAATTTTAATGTAAGAACAAATCATACGAGAGCCCTCTGGTGGCCAAAACACAAAGCTATTACATTTTCTGTAGAAAAGAGCCAGCTTGGCAGAAGACTCTGAACTTCTTAAGCTTTCCTGGGCATATATTTCCTATTGATATACTTATAGTTCTTTGATTTAATTGATATTTTGCCAAATGACTATAAATCCTGTTGTCCAACTCATGCAATAACATTTCACTCGCAGAGCCCAGGATTTACATTGTATGGAAAGTAGGTTATTGTTGGGTGCTGCAAGTCGACTATAGCTCATAGTGACCCTGGGAACAACAGATGGACACCTTGTCCTATCCCAATGTCCACTGCTGCAGTTACTACATACAGAGAGAAAAGCATAGACTATTTCAGATGCATAGGATAATGTGTCAGAGAATTTTAGGGAATATATAAATCTTAGAGTTACCCTAGTTAAAATCTTTAATGCTCAAGGCAAACAAAGCCAAGGGAGTTTAAATATTCTGCAAAGCTGAGTGCTGGGTCTCCAGTCAACCTATGCACTGCAATGCCAACTGCCCTAGAACGATGCAGTCATTTCACTTGATTTTCTCCCTTCATTCCCTCTACTTAAGATTTTAAATTATGATCAATTCAGCCATGTTTTCTTGCTTTAAAAAAAAAATCTGTTCTTGAAAGTTTTCCCATGCTGAGTCTTAAGCATTAAGTGATTTACAATTTAAAAGTAGAGCGGAGATAACAAGGAAGGAAAAATGAACCAAAGCAATCAGAAGTATCATCTCCTGTTTTATTGACACATGGCCATGACTCAGCAGCTTAAGACAATGCCCATGTATTAATCAAAACCCATTATTGGCTTTCAGTTTTGTAGGTAAGAAGATCTGGCTTGGTGTTCCCAGGTCCTCCGTGGAGGAGATCACAGGCTAAAATCCAGGTGTGGACTGAGAAGATAGCTCATTCCAGTGCTCTGGGGAAGAATCCACTCGCAAGCTCATTTGGGTTGTTGGAAGAATTCAGTATCAAAAGAATTCTAGGATCAATACTCTGTCTTTCACTAGTTTGGAACACTCTTAACACTGAAATGGTACTCTCTTAGTTCCTTATCACAAATCCTTCTCCTTCTTCAAACCAGTCAAGGACAACTCTCTGGAGTTTAAATACCCTTCACACTTCAACTCTCTCTTTCAAGAAGTGATTGTTCCCTCCAAAGACACCTGTACACATATGCTAAACTAATTACCGGTCATGTTGACCCACTATAATTACCTATTCTTAAAGTCCATCATAGCATATTACATAACCTAATCATGGGAGTAAAAATATAATCATAACCGTGTATCCTGGGGCTAAACAGGAAAGTGAATTTGAGATTGATATGACTCTTTGGGGTCTTAGAATTCTTTCTTTTCTTTTTTGCAGTTGTCTCAATTTTCCCATCATCAGAATATCTAAATCAGCATTTCAGCACAGGATGCATGCTAATAAAGTCTCCCAAACTTAAAATATGCTCTTTCAAACGTATTAAGTTCTTTCATAAATTTAAAAATATAGGTGTTAGATTTTTTTCAGGACACAAAATTCATTATTTAATGAAATAAAAAAGAAAGTTTGTGTTGTTGTTGTTGTTGTATTTTTACCTTTGTGGAGCTTACATTCTATCAAATTATCTAATTAATGATAAATATAACCAAAATAATAAACTCTACAGTATATTGCAAAGTAAGAAGTGCTAGAGGGTAACAACAAAAGACTAAGGGAAGGTTTGTAAACGTCAGGAAAGTAAAAGTTAAGTGTGGTAATATTTTACTAGACATCAAGGGTGCAAGAGAGTCAGTGAAGTTATTTGCAGGCCAAAAATAACTTAGGAAAATAGAAAACTAGTGCAATGATCTTAAGATAAAAACATACATGACATTGAAAAGAAATGAAAAATGTAGCTGCAATGTGTGAGAAGAAAAAGAAATTAAGTGGTAAAGTAAAGAGCTAATGAAGTAGCAGATATATGGTGTGCTTAGAGAGTTGAGCTGAAGCGGAACCATATTAAGGAGTGACCTACGTAGTCCTTTTTTATAAGGAACCACTTTGATCACTTAGTTCAGAATTAATTGTTAAAGAGTAAGAGGAGGATTAGAAAAACCTGTTGAGCAGTTAGTATTTACACTCAGGCTATGTGTTACTTTATTTGAATCAGAATTTTAACAGTAGAGATGGTGTGAGTTAATAGATTCTTGAACAGATCTTGAAGTTTGAACTAGTAATATTTCCTGGATGTATGAGGTAAAGAGAGGAGTTAAAAATGTCAAAGTTTTGCTATGAGTGCCTAAACTTTGAAAGGCAGAAGATCAAGGACTTAGCTTTAGGCTGTGTAACATTAAAGATGTCTTTTGGATATCCAAGTAGTTAAGTCAAACAGGCAGCTATATAGATGGGTAGTTCATGAGACACATCTGGTAGGGAGGTACACATCTAGGAGTCTTTAGCATATGAAAGATATTTTAAAGACAGGGAAAGGATGAGATCATAGGGAAAAAAGTCAAGGTAGACAATAGCCGTTAACAAAAGAATGAGTCCTAGAGTGTTTCAATATCAAGAGATCAGAAAGAAGATAAGAAGAAGAGAGACAAAAGACATAACAAAAGAAACTAGGGAAACAGAAGTTTGACATCATAGAAACCAAAAGAGTGACAAAGAATCAAAGGGGAAAGATAACTACTGTGTCAAATGCCATTAATTAAATACAATGGTGCTTAAGAGTAGATGTACCCTTTTGTATTGAGGAGGACTTTGGTGAAGACTGACAGGAGTGGGCTTTAAAGAGAATGGAGGAACATTTCTTCATGTGTTTGTTTGCCATCTGAATGTCTTCTTTGGTGAAGTGTCTGTTCATATCCTGTGCCCATTTTGTGATTGGTTTGTTAACCTTTTTCTTGTTGATGTGCTGAAGTAATCTATAAATTTTAGATATGAGTCCCTTATCAGATATGTCATTTTTTTGTCCTTTTTACCCTGTTGGATATGTTTTTTGATGTGCATAGGGTTTGATTCTTAGAAGGTCTCATTCATCTATTTTGTTCTCTCCTTGTTGTAAGTTTTTCATTATGCTCAGAAGACTGTTCATACGATGGCCAACCTTTTCTCTAATGAAGTTTATAGTCTTTGGTTTTAGTCCTAGGTCCTTGATCCACCCAGAGTTAGTTTTTGTGTATAGTGTGAAGTGTATGTCTTGCTTGCTTTTTCTACAGATGGGTTTCCAATTTTGCCAAAAGCATTTTTGTTAAAAAGGCTGTCTTTCTTTCCTCCACTTAATAGATTCTCTAGCTATCAGATTGATGTAAATAAAAACAAGTATATCATCTCACACCCAACAACAATAGCAAAGTTCCACAGAGCAGCATACAATAAATATTGGTGAGGTTGTAGAGAGATTGGAACCCTTACTCACTGCTGGTTGGAGAGTGAAATGGTGCAAACGCTATGGAAGGTGGTTTGGGTTTGATGCTTTCTCAAAAAGTTGGAAACAGAAATATTATTCGAGCCAGGAATGCCAATACTGGGAATATACCCTAAAGAAATCATAACCACCATCCAAGCAGATATATGCATACTCATGTTTATTGCTGTGTTATTCATAATAACAAAGAAATGGAAGCAACCCAAGTGCACATCACCAAATAAATGGATAAACTATAGTACAGTCATACAATGGAATACTATGTACCACTAGAAAAAATGAACTCATAAAAATTACACAACATGGGTGACCCTGGAGGATATTATGCTGAGTGAAATATCTCAGTCACAAAAGGAGATACTGCATAGCACTGCTGTTATAAAGTAGGTCTGATGTGAAGATTTAGGAGGAGAATAGGATAAGAATGGATAGATAGTGAACTTTGCACTGCAGCAGAGGAAGGAAAGAACTGTTTAAAGAGTATATGATGAGCCATTATATACATGACAGCAGCCCAGAATAAGAGGTACATTGCAAAGAGGATTTAGGGGAGAGGGGGGTGGAGGTAACTGGGCTACAATGAATGAATATTTTAAAACCAAAAAATGTGAACTAGGGGAGGGGGAAAGAAGGGACGGGGGTAAAAATGTGCAACAATGAATGAATGAAAATCTAACTTGTCTGCAAACTATTGTTAAAATCACAATTTAAATAAAACAATTAATTAAAAAAATTCTGGTCTGAAAAGCAGAGTATTCAAATTTTATAAACTAGTATAATTTTTTAAAAAACACAATGTATATGAATCAAATATACTGTATATGAAAATCAATAAAAATATTTAAAGAAAGAGAATGGAGGAGGGAGAATGACAGCACAAGGGTTTCAGAAAATTTTCTGCAAAAGCGGTCATGGAACTCAGTGCAAATGTCTATCAGCAAACAAATAGATTGAGAAATTGTGGTCTATTCACTTGATAGAATATTTTGCTACATTCATGAGCAATAAATAAAAAAAAAACACAAACACCCTACTCTATAACACGGGCGAGGCTAGAGACCATTATGATACATGAACTAACTCAATCTCACAAGGACAATACTGCAGAAGACCATTATTGTAAAACTAGGATAACTAGTAAGATGTGGATAAAAGTCCAAAGGGGAAGGAAAAGAGCTGAGGATGGGGGACGGGGGAGGTGGACACCAGAGGGTCTCAGTTTGGTCGCTGGAGGGAGGGGATGAAGGGATTAGGAAAAATCTAGTGGAAAGCTAAAAGGATGGAGTGAGAGTAGACACAGAACAAAGGTGATTGCTTTTATAAAACACAATGCATATGAATGATTGCATGAAATGCCATCTGAATCATAGAACGTGTGAAACACAATTTATATGAATGAAACAGAATGAATATGAATTTTGTATGCAAACCAATATAACACTTTACAAAATAAAGTGAAAATAAAACAATGACTGGAAAATATCCCCACCCAAAATAAGAAGTCATGGAATGAGAAGAGTGTTGCTGGCAAAGGTAATATTTTCAACAGAAAGTTCCTTTTCCTTGGCAAAATAACTTGTCTGCATGATTACGGAAACAATCTAAAAGGAAGGGGAAATTGATGCATTGCTGTTGTGTACCACAGAGTTGGCACTGACCCATTGGTGACCCTTTGACAGGTTTTCAGAGGCAGTTAATTGATTGGGAGAAGACTGTGCATCTGTCTCTCACAGAGCAGCTGGTGGATTCTAACTGTGTGCCTTCGGGATTGCACTCGGCCCCCAGAGCTCCCATCCGGGGCACTCCTGTGGGCTAACAACCCCACCTTAATGTATATCATGACCATAATAACTATCACAACCTACAATGTGATACGTAAACCAGTTTAAATCCAAACTATGATACAGTAACGGAACATTTTCATGATCTTCACACAGGGGCTTGCCCTTCCTTGCATGTAGATTTTACAGGCGACCCAACTTGAAGTTGCTGTTTACTTGGTCTAATCTTCTTGAGAGACAACTCGAGCTAAGGCGTGGTGAGGAGGAGTCGAAATAGGAGTACACAGGGATTTAAGCCCCATTCAAGAACAACAACCATCAATTTTGAAGTATTTATCTCAAATAATAGCTTGGGAATCAGAAAAACCGGGTTTTTTTTGTCTCCAATACCATCGACTAATTGTTCTATCTACACAATGGCACTTTCAAGATCTACAAAGAGGGTTTTGTTTTTTATTTTATTTAATCAGCTTTTGTTTTTCATTTCCTAGAAAATTATTAGATGGCGTTGTATGATATCCAAGATATGCTTTCTTACTCCCTTCAAAAATGCTTCTCAAGAGCTTGAGGAGTCCTGGCTGTGTTGTGCTAAAGCTCTTGCTCACTAAGGGATGAGTGTTGAAAATTCACTCAATGCTCCACAAGACAAGAATGTGGCGCTCCGCCTCTGTGAACATTTCTAGATTTGGACACTTTGTGCAGAAGCTCTACTCAGTCCCATTAGGTCAGAACAAGTTAGATATCTCTCTGCCAGGGCTGTTTGGTTTTTATGAGGTAAGATGCAGGCTAACACCTTGCAAATAGGAAAAAAGAAAAAAGGTTATAATTAACCAATTAAAAATGTTATTGTTGATTGTCTTTGAGTTGAGCACTGGCTCATAGCAAGCCCATGAACAAAAGGCCTGAGGCCCCTCTACAACCATCTGCACTTGTCAAAGCTCACAGGGCTTCCGGAGGCATGTTATTTAGGACGTGGATGCCGCTCCTGCTTCCACTACTGTAACACTGATTCATATCAATCCTGTAAACAGATCTGAACCTTGTCCCTTCCTGCACTGTTCTCATGCTCTCTGTCAGGTTCAAGCCCGTTTTGGTGGGAACTACATCAATCCATCTTGTTGAGGGTCTACCTCTCGTCTGGCCCCCCACTTCCTTTCTCAGTGTGATATTTCTAAGGACTAGTTCCTTCTGAAAAATATGGCCAAAGTGAGACGAAGTTTCACCATCCTTGCTTCTAATAAGCACTGCGGTTGGGCCTCTTTCAAGACAGTTTTGCTCACTCCTTTGGATGGCAGGAGTATATTCAATACCCTTTTGTAACACCGCAGTTCTAAGCATGGATTTAGTCATCCTATTCATTGTTCAACTACTAGATGGGAACTATTGAAAATACTAAGGCTTAGGTCATGTGCACCTTAGTCTTTAAACCCACATTGATTTTTTTTTTTTACGTGTTGTCTCGGTTTTTATAACCTGGTTGGACTTTTGATCTCTTGACTATTACTGCCAAGGATGTTGATTGTGGATCCAAGTAAAAGGTCTGAATATGAAGGGCAGAGAAATCTATGAAATAAGGAAAAGTCCCCAGATACAGGAAATTCAGGGGGACCTCTCTTCTTTTCTATTCCTTTTCATTTGCTAATAGCCTAGTGGTAAGAAATTGGCTGCAATCTCAAAGGCATGTGGTTCAAATTTATCGCCTGCTCTGCAGAAGAAGAATGGACAGTCTCCTTTCATTTGATTTACTGCCTCTGAAAACCCACTGACAGGTCAGCTCTGGGTAGGTTCTGACTCGATGGCAAACAACAATATGTGATTAGACATCAGTTCTCTTATTACTAATTTCTTTAATGATTGTTCACAGAGGCCTCAGAATGAGGAAGTCTGTTACTGTAAAAATTTCCTAGAAAATGGCTGATTTCAATGCCAGCAGAAGCTAGTCTTCTGTGTTTTGTAAGAACATGTGGGTATTTGGAATAGAGACTGACATGCACTAAAGATTTCTGTTCACTGGAGTTTGGTAAGATGTCAGATATTCTTCTTCTGCTGAAATGTAAGTTCCTGTTCCTGCACTCACAGTTATGGAATTAAAAACAAATGAAATTCATTTCACTTTATTTTTCCCCAGAAAGGTACAGAGAGCTCTGGTGACCATATGTTACACAGATAAGGAATTTCCAACCTACCATTGGGTTTGGAATAAGACACATTTTAAGGCTTGGTGAATGCTTTAAATGCCTTTAGTTACCATGTTCTTTGCAGTTTTCAGAAAATCTGAAATGTGTCCAATCGTCTTAAAGGACAATGAAAGCATCCAAGAAGGATTTCTGAGCAGCAAAAGAATGAGGGAACAAAGCACCATGGTTAAGTAGAGTCAGTCTTTCAGACAAGAAGGTGCTGCAACGCTCTTATTCCATGAAAAGTTATTCTGCTCAATAGTTTGGAAATGACCAAAGCCACCATGTTCTTAGGAGGACAACAATGCCGACTGCTTTTGGTTGAACCTATCTAAGAAAATTGGAATATGCGTGACATTACAAGGGTATTAGAAATTAATTTATTGATTGGACTTGAGATGTCCCATTTCTCTGCTTCTCTGGTACTATCTTTACCCATCACAACCACTTCTTACTCCAATATGCGCTATTAAATTTATGTTTTGTGATTCTCCATATTGCACCAGTTTTAATACAGAAACGATTGCTTGGGTGTTCAACACTGATGACTCCTTCCTCCTCGACTGGAGATCACACAGTGAAAAAAAAACACCTCTCCTTAAGGATTTATCTCTGCTGTTTACCCACAAAAATGAAAACTATATATGGGTCAATTCTGACTCAATGGCATGCAAGAATAAATACACACACACACACATACACACACATATAGATCTATATATATATAGAGAGAGAAAGAGATAGAGATAGAGATAGACATAGATATATACATATAGATAGATAGATAAAGAGAGAGATAGAGATATATATGGATTTCCAAGGAACCTTCTGAAAAACCTTATGCTCTTATTTTTGCACTGTTGTTCCAAAGCATATGTAAATTACATTGAATGGATTAGTTTTTTTTCTCCTCACTTATCTCTAGTTATATTCAGTTTATTGACTCTTCATAGACTAAAATCACTAACATATCTCCAGTTCCTTAAACTTCTAAATTTCTAACATTACCTATCATTTTGGTTACTTAAAATATATGGGCAATCTCCTCCTGTGCTATTAACTGCCTCTGAAAGTCTGCTGGGGGTCAGCTATGGGTCAATTTCGACTCAGTGGTACACAGCAGCAACAATATAAAGGAATTTCAGAAATGAGTAAATATATTTCTGTTTATGTGTTTGTCCTTACCTGAATAAAGATAAAGAATCTTGTGGCACAGTGAATTAAACATTATACTGCTAACCAAAAGTCCATTGGTTCAAATTTACCAGCTACTTGATGAAAAACAAAAACAAAAACAAAAACAAAAACAAATCAACAAAACAACAGGTAATTTACACCCCACAAAGATGTACAGTCCTGGACACCCTGTGGGGCAGTGTCCTCTTTGGTTTATGTAAGTTAGAAATGACTCAACAGCACTAGATTTGTTTCTTGGCCTAGCATCTTTATCCATAACAACTTAATAGATATTTGTAGGAACATTTGAACCTTAGTTAATTCAGGAGTGATTTGGGAAAGCTGCTACTAAATATTAAGGATCTCAGAATGAAATGAAATGCCACTTTTTGCCTTCCAGAAAAGCTTTCTGGAGGCCTGTTTGTGTTACAGGTAGCTCTGGGGGCTCAGCGGTTAAGGGGTTGACTGCCAACCCAAAGGCAGGGGAACCAATCAGCTTCTCCAAGGGCAGAAAGATGGGAAATCTCCTCCCATGCAACATACAGCCTTTGACAATCTGGTGGAGTGGGCTCTGACTCAGTGTCAACAGTGGTAAATGGTGTAAACACTAAGTCCTTGGATGCCAATGAAAAGGTTAGTTGTTCAAACTCACATAACAGCTCTGCACAGGATAAAGACCTAGTAATCTGCTCCTAGCATCACAGAATAAAATACTCCCTTATCCTGTGCCATGTCATAGTCAGTTCTATGTTTGATTCTATAGACAGCTAGAGAACTGAGGCTGATGTACTGTTACATGATAGAGTCATTAGGATTCAAATTGAGAGCACCCAGTAACACCATTGCCACACCGACAGTCTTGAAGGAGACAGTGGTCTCCTGTGCTTTAGAAAGGGAATTTGTTCAAGAGCATAGTCATCCTGTATCCTAAGAGTCACTGCCAAAAATGCAGAGAGTGTGGTAGAAATAAGTACATATTGAGACAGGTTTGTGGTTGAATCAGACTCAGACTTTGTGATTAATCCAACACCTTTCTGTTCTGAGTAGCTATCATTAACATCATTAAGCTGCTTGTTTCTTAATTGCATTCTTGTGTAGGGGCTCAAGGCAAAAACGAACCAGCTCCAAGAAGCTCACAATCAACGTTGATTGCGTCCAGCCTCACGGTTGCACCTCTATTAACCTACAAGCTGTGTGCGCAGGGCTTACAAAAATCACTTCAGGAGCAGAAGCATCTCCTTCAGATTTTGCGACGCTTGCATTTGTCATGAATTTTCTAGAAATTATGAGGTAGGACTGTTAATGACCCCTGTCATAGACAGCCATTATCTCAAACTGTGAATACTGGTTGCCATTTTCAGAGTCAACAGATGTTGACCTAAGGGTGGCAACTTTTCCTTCAGAGGGTGAACCTAATCAACGTTATATCCTTCAGTTTTCTATAAAATGCACTATCCAATTAGAAAGTAAGCTTTTTAAAAGGAGAGGTCTAGGGTTAAAATCTCATTTAAGCTGCATTAGTCTAAACGTGGCTTTGGGCTATTTGTATTAGCTGAAGCTATTTATGATTTCTCTAAAGGAGAGTAAAGGGCACTTCGGGGAATACGAAGAAATTGATTTAATGGTATGCATGACTTCACATTCAATTTCTATAAAAGTGGTCCTTGATATGAGGTTGTGAAGATTTTTGACAATATCTCCTTTCTCATCACGGTCCTGGTCTTCATAGAAACAATGTTTGTAAATCCGCGGCTAAATTAGCAGAGACAATAACTGCAGCACAGCATCCAGCAGAGTTGGGATGTAACAATTATTACCCCAAATTAAAACTGTAACTTGAAATTTATTTAGTCACTATCCACGTCATGCTATTAACTTCTCAGACAAGACTGGGGTTGTGGGGGGGGGGTAAAATTATAGACTCTACCAACTGAATGCTCAGCTCATTTCCCCCCACCCCCCCGATACTTTGCTCAATCTGACTTAATATAACTAGGAAATGACTTTAATGCCATCTGACTCAATGTGATTCTCAGGTAGTCATTCATTTCTTTTTTCACAAGTATACTGAATACCATGGATAGCGAAGAGAACAAACAGGTCTGTCTCTGAGAAGGTGAAACCAAGTTTCTCATTGAAGGCAATGATTTTGAAGCTCTGTCTCACATACTTTGAGCACAATGGCCAGGGGGGAAGCAGTCCTGGGAGAAAGATATCCTGCTAAGAAGGGTGGAGGGACAGTGCAAAAGAGGAGGATCTTGAATGAGATGAATTGACATAGTAACTGAGGCAATGGGGCGAGACTGGCAGGGTTCAGAGCTGTTGTATGCAGGATTGCTATGAGTCACAGGCAACTTTACGCACATAGCAACAACTATAGTGAGTGCTCACCATAACCATGAAGTATCTGGGCCTCTGGAGAAAAAAAGAATTATGCATAGCTCCTTCCTTCCTTAGATCCATCAGACCAGTTGATCCAGAAAAATTAGTATCTCAATATATAAATGAGCACAACTTTCAGAAACCCCTCTTGGTAACATTGCAGTATAGTTGATTTCACGCATTTAGTTTTAGGGTGTTATGCGCACTAATGTTTTCTGTGTGCTTTCCTTGGAGGAGTTAGGGTTTTATAACAAAAATTATGTTTTAAATGTCATAAGTAGGAGTGGCATCCACTTCCTAAACAACATGCCTCTGGAAACTCTATTTTTGAGAAATGAAAACTCAATTTTGAGAAATGACGATAGTTAGAGAAAGGCTTCAGGCCTTTTGTTCATAGGATCACAAGAGTCGTGCCCAACTCGATGGCAATCAATAACAACAGTAATTTTAAGTATATAGTTTTCCACTCTTTAAACTGAAGTGATTCTAAATATCTGACAGTTGATATTATTTTGGGGGTTAGAGAGCTGCAGAGGACTATTTCCCATAGACTGCATGACATAGCAGGGGAAAAGAAGAAAGATTGGCAAAGCTATGAGAAAAAAAAATAAAGGCAAAAATAAGAGAGTTTTAAGCTTAGCTTAGTAAGAACAAATGGGAAAAAATATAAGTCAGTGATAATAGGCATAGATCAGTGGTTATTTGGAACAGGATAGAGCAGGTTTCAGGGCTATTGAACATAGTGTCACTGTGCCTCACAAGTGACTAGACGGCATATAACAAAAATAACAACTATAGAAAATATGTATTAATGATGTGTAAAATACAATTACAGGAATGAAGCACAATACTTATGAATGGTTGTATAAAAACAAAGTACACATGCAAGACACGCTGTATATACATAATTATACACAAACCAATACAAATTTTTTTTAAAAACAAAAAATTATGAAAATTCCACGTAGATTAACACAAGAGACCAATCAGATCTCATTTAGATACCAAACATTTATAAATTGACACTAAACATTTTCTGAAGATGATTACTTGAAGAATATTATCGTGTATTAGAATTGGGCAGACTTGCTTTGAGCTAGATGGGGAGTAAATGAGAGTTAATTTACCTCTCTCAAATAGGTAGCTGGGTATATACCTTGGAGTAAATGAATAGTTGGAAGATTATCTTAAAATGAGCTATTTGAATATACAAAATGTGGAGCAAGAGCAATAAAGTAATAATGCACCAAAATCCTAATCAAATGGTCAGAAGTTGTTGTTTTGTTGTTATGTGCCATCTAGTTGCCTGTGATTCATAGCGACCCTATATACAACAGCCCTAAACTCCGCTCTGTCCTGTGCCAATCGCACTGTCTCTGACACTCCCATCCCAATTATCCCAGTCACTGAATCAATCCACCTCATAGAGGGCCTTCCTCTCCTGCGCTGTCCCTCCACCCTCCCAAGCATGATGTCCCTCTCCAAGGACCGGTGTCTTCTCACAACATGTCCTAAGTATGTTAGATGGAGCCTCAGAATCCTTGCCTCCAAGGAGCCACCCGGTTTAACCCTTTCCAGGACAAATCTGTTTGTTTTCCTAGCCGTCCATGGTATTCTCACTACTCTTCTCCAGCACCACAGTTCAAAGGCATCAATTCTCCTTCTATCTATAGTCAGAAAGAAAACAAAAATTTAAAGGTAATTTAGCAATTTTAGGTTCCTTATTTTCCAGACTGTAACTTTTCCTTAGTTAATGATAAATTAAGAAACCCTGTTGACATGAATGGTTAAGCTTTATCTTACTAATCAGATGGGTGGCAGTTCAAAACTACTTAGGGGCTCTGCAACTGACCCTCGTTTTTAATGATTAAGACTAAATTCTGCAATTCTGCACGAGGACACAATGACTAGACATCAGTTGGAAGATATCTAAAAGCAACAACAACAATAACTATATTTTTAATTTCATTTTGGATAGCCTCATAGTTTTTAATAATAGAAACAAATTTCTAAGTTATATGAGAAATTTTATTTGATAAGGCAACGGTTCTATTATTTATCAGTATATTTCATTTGGTGGCATAAATGAATGAATAAATAAATAGGTAAATAAATGGAAAAGCACTAAATAAACTAATAAATAAATTTTAGAAGTGACCTTCTATTCTACTAAAATCAAAAGACAAGAAAGAATTGCAAAGTCAAATAACCGATGATCTAGTGGTGTTAGAGGGTAGTCAGTATCCCACGGATTGCCAAGAGAGCAAACAAATACATCTTGGAGAAAGTACAACCAGGGTGCTTCTTAGGGGGAAGGATGGTGAAACTATCTTCTTATATTTGGGGCATATTATTTGGAAGGATCTTAGAAAAAGACAGAGACAATGAGAACGGCACCGGGTAGAGCAATGGGTGTCCAATGGGTTCCTAAGAGTCAATCGCTCTTAACAATAATAACTGTCGATACTATGATAGGTGGTAAAATTCTTACTTTTAGTCCTGAGATTATCACCTTTTTTGTTGTGTGGTATAGAGTCAGCAGCGACGTATAGATTGCCCATCCTTCTCCAATGGTGCAGCTGGTGCTTTGGGGATTGTAGTGCAGTTTCTTGTCACGATACCAGCCACAGACTTGTTATTGTTATGTGCTGTCGAATCGCTTGCAACTCATAGCGACCCTATGTACAACAGCCCTAAACTCTGCTCTGTCCTGCACCAATCGCACTGCCTCTGACACACCCATCCCGATTACTCCAGTCACTGAATCAATCCACCTCATAGAGGGCCTTCCCCTCCTGCGCCTTCCCTCCACCCTCCCAAGCATGATGTCCCTCTCTAAGGACCTGTTCCTCCTTACAACATGTCCAAAGTATGTCAGACGAAGCCCCAGATTCCTTGCCTCCAAGGAGCAGCTTGGTTCAACCCTCTTCAGGGTGAATCTTCCTTTATCTATTTTTGTTGTTAAGTCTTAGAGTGTCAATTCTGACTCAAAGTAACCCTTTGAGCAACAACATTAAATACTCCCAGACTGTGCTTAAGTCTGTTACTCAGCCACTGTGTCTAGTCATTTGAGAGGCTTCCTCTTTTCTGCAGACATTCTATTCTGTAAGTATTTCTCTAGGATTAGTCCCTCCTGATAACATTCTAATTTAAGTGAGAAGTATCATCTTCTTTCTTCTAAGGAGCATTCTGACTATAATTTTTCCAAGACAGACAGTCCATGGTATATTTAATAAACTTCATCAACACCGTAACTCAAATGAATCATCAATTGTTATTTGGTTTTCTTATTTATTTTTAAAATTTTGCATGCATATGCATGAAATGAAAATACTATAACTTGAGTCAGATGCAATTAAACTTTCAAACGGACATTTTTGCTTTTCGGTAATTAGAAGTGTCTTTTGTAGCAAATGTCTCGGTGTGACATTCATGTCTTGATTGCTATGGACTCAAGTAAATGGAAATTCTCAACAACTTCTACATTTTTACTTATTTTATATAAGGAGTCATTTGAAGAAATTAGCAATCATGCCACATTAGAGTAAATTTTGGTTCTAGTGGTGTAGTGTATAATGTGTTTTGCTGTTAATTAAAAGGTCATTGGTTTAAATTCACCAGCTACTTTATGGGGGAAAGGGAGCTCTGGTGGCCTAGTGGTAAGAAGCTGTACTGCAATTCCAAAGGCACTAGCTTTGAGTCCCACAAGCTGCTCCATAAAAGAATTGGCAATCACCTCCCGTGCAATTAACTCCCTGTCAAGACCCACTGGAGGGTCAGCTATGGGTCGGTTCTGACTCTATTATACACAACAACAACAAGTTTATGGGAAAAAGATGTCCAGTGTTCTTTTATAAATGAGATCTGATAGAGGGTCACTATGAGTTAGACACAACTTAAAAGCAGTGGTTTCAAGGTAAATTATATGTGATGCAAATATATTTTTATACAAAAAATTATATGATGCAATGTTTGAGACAGCCTTCTTGGACTCAGTGCATAGGAGCGAACAGCAAACACTAGGGATGAAACCTCCCACCTTCTGAAACTTCTGGTACATCTTACATACTTACATATCTAGCAGGAGCTCTGGTGGTCTCATGAATGAGAAGAAACTGTGCTGCAATCCCAAAGGCATGTGGTTCAAATTCACCAGCTGTTCCATTGGAGAAAAATGGGCAATCTCTTCCTATGCGATTAATTGCCTCTGAAAACCCACTAGGGTGTCAGCTATGAGTCAGTTCTAACTCCATGGCACCCAGCACCAACATATCTAG
The DNA here is from genome assembly GCF_000299155.1 of Elephantulus edwardii. Lineage (NCBI taxonomy): Eukaryota > Metazoa > Chordata > Mammalia > Macroscelidea > Macroscelididae > Elephantulus > Elephantulus edwardii. Next base: position 22,997,212 of record NW_006399764.1, on the reverse strand, counting down.
CCTCAAATTTCAGTCTTACCTGAGCAGGGCCAACATTATGATTCCTGAGTCCATGTTAGTGAAGATCATAGAATGTGCTCAAATGCTGACTATTTCTTTCTTTCTTTTTTTTTTTTTTGACAGTATGTCTGATTTTTATTAAAAATCTGCATCCAAGGATCTTGGTAATTTTCTCAGTTTTTAGCCTCTCAAGTCCAGGTAATCAGGATTAATTATTGATCTCCAAGTATTAGTGATTCTGTGTCTCATCTCTGTACATTTTTGCACATGCCTTCTTTTTTTTTTTTTGCAGATTTTACTGTGTTATTTTTATTTTTTTAATTATTATTACATTTTATTAGTTTTAGTGAACATTTACAGAGATTTTGGGTTTTCATTCATTCATTGTTGCACTGTTTTCTCTACCTTCCTCCCCAGTTCGTTCTTCTTCCCCCCCACCCGAATGTCTGTTTTAATTGTCCAATTGCCACAGTTCTTGTCGAAGTTTCTTTTTAAAGATCAAGTGAATGAAAGTTTTATTATTTAAAAAAACCTTTTTTCCTTACTTAAAAAAAAAAACAGTTCACTTATTTGTCACAGTGAGAAAAGAAGAAAGGTAAGTATATAATTGAGAAGTAAAGATAGATTAAAAATTTAAATAGTTTTCCCATATTTTCCTCAAAAGTTCCCTTAGTCATGTATTAGCATTTTTATCCAGAATAAAGGAATAAGTTGTTGTCATTGTACATGTATAAACTAAGATCCTAGAATACCAACATTTGCCCTCATACTTTGTAAATGGAAAGGTGGCACTGAAAAAGAATACCCCACTACAAACACCACAGTATGACATCTACAATTCAAGGATGATATGTAGGGAAACAAGAAAGTGGTCCCTTGTGGTACCTTACTGACAACATTGTCAGAGAAAGATCAACTAATGTGTCTTGTATAACTTCAGTACTAAAAGATAAATCTGTCTCACATGGATTTTAAAGGTGGGCACATTCTCCATTTTTGAAATTCACTTACCCTTAGGAACAATTTTTAGTCAATTCTGTTTATTCCTCGTGAGCTACTTTGTGCTTACAGCTCATCAAAAATAGCTCTACTCATTGTTTCGGGATGGAAGTGTCAGAGACTGTGTGATTGGCACAGGACAGAGCAGAGTTTAGGGCTGTTGTACAGAGGGTCGCTATGAGTCGCAAGCGACTCGAGGGCACATAACAACAACAACAACTATGACAGTTGAGATCCTATAAATTAAGATGGCCTTGGTACCACAACCAATGTGATATTAATTAGGTTTAACCTACTGCTTCACAAAAGGAATAGCATGAACTAATTGTAATTTTTTTTTAGAGAGACTTTTTAAAGGGAAAGAAGAGATGAACCCAGGTAGTAAGTAGAAAAAATTTTTGTCTTAAGGTACTAAGTCTTCAGTGACAGAAAGTGTATTCTTGGTAAATGTTGAGGATATTTTTAAGTAAATGCCAAAAAGTTTTCAAGTTGATGAATTACTATTCAGTCCCTGTTTGCTATTCTTTCCCCCGAGTGTAGGAGTGAAGGGAGGAATAATCACCAGTCATCAGTCCCAATTTTCACTTCCGTGACTGTGTCTGTGGCTGCATTAAAACTTAACATAAAGCATATCTGCTTTATTTGTTTTTATATTTGTCATTCAAAAGAAACCATTAACCCATTGTCGTCAAGTTGATTCTAAGTCAAAATGGGGACTCATCAAGCCACAAAGGCAATTACAAGTTAAACCCTCAAAAAGCGACTCTAAATTCCCTTAGAATATCATAATGAGTTTCACTATTGTAGACACTTTAATGAACCGAGACTTCGAAATCTTCTAATAAGACTCCATATTGTACTATTGCAAATTAGAGTTTCTTCTACTTAAGGAACAGAACCTCAGAAAGAAGATTTGACACAAATAGACACTCCACATTTTCTGCCTGTCCCCATTACACTTCGATGACGGCTAATGGGCATGTATTTTTATTTTTAATGTTTATGAGAGAAGTACTATTCTGATCACAAACTGATAGAGTGTTAGTGTAGTTTGAACTTATTTCAGGGAAGTGGGGTTGATTATCTTTGTTCAAAGAAAGTCTCTTAAATGGTCTAGTTGGATACAAATCATAGATGTAGAACTTGGCCAGTTTATTTGGGGGTGATAATAGTACATATACATAGCTAAGACTTAAACCTCTGAAACTTGATAGCTTTCCATTCATGTTACTCTAGAGTCACAGAAGAGGTTTTGAGGTACATTAACACTCTGAAAGCAAAAGTTTAAAAATCTCTAGAACATTCTACTACATATATTTGACTGCTGATCGAATTAAGGTCCAAGTTGCAGAAATGGCTTAGTATTAGAATATTAGACTTGTCTATTATGTATTAAAATTTTAGGTAATGAAAAATTTTTAAATTATGATCAGAAACTGTCATTTGTCATTTATTAAATCTCTATACTCATAGGATCTGTCATAATAAAAGTGTGCTGACTTGGTTTCCTCTTACAACTATCAACAGTTTATATCAAAATAAGGTTTATATCAATAATAAGGTTGACACATGAAGTTTTCACGCATCAAACCTAAGGTTAAACCTTATGGTCTACCATAAATTGGTATTAATTTAGCTATGAGCTCTGGTCATATAAATACAACAGGTTACCTTTCCCTGTTGTAGATTTAGTTGCCTAACAAACTTCTATGTTTACCTCAAGTGTGTACAGAAGTACATTCCATTTATAATTAATGAACCAGGCACTATCTTGGGTGCTAGGTTACAGAAGTAAATGGAACTGATTGCCCCTCCCAACAAAGAAGCTTACATTCTATTGGAAGGAGTTAGAAAAACACATACAAACTATGTAAAATATACATGAAGTAGAAAGTTCAAATATTTCTAAATTTTAGGGAAGGGAAGGCATTTTAATTTGTGGCAAATTATCACTTAAATAAGGTGGTCAAGAAGGCCACTTTAGAGGGTGATAATGAAAGAAATTCTGGAAAGTGGTCAGAGGACCTGCCACATGGATGTAGAGGAGACCATTTCAAAACAAAGGTTGGGGACAAGCCCTGGAACGGGAGAACATCTGGAGTTGCAAAAATACTGAAACAATTGACCCGAGTTGAGAGAACAAGAGAAGTCCTTGAGGTGATGGAGGACAGAGGGTCCTACTTAACCATGACCTTTCAAGCCCTCATAAGAATGTTCTCATGATTCTTATTGAGAAGTGAAGCAGTAGGTCTTTAGAAAAAGGGTGGTATGATATGATTTGGCTTTCAAATTTAAGGGTGTTTCTGTAAGTAGGACCAAACAAAAGGAAAGTTTTGGGGGAGGCTCTTTGAATAATTTGGAAAATCTGTGACAGTAATTTAGAAAGAGAAGGCAAAATGTTATAATGAAATGTACAAGGATCTGGAGTCAGAAAATCAAAAGGCCCAAATTCACTCAACATTTCTTGAGCTCAAATAACTAAAGAATAAGTTCAAGCCAAGAGTTGTAATGCTTAAGGATGCTATGGGCAGAATATTGAATGATTCAGGAAGCATTAAAAGAAGATAGAAGGAATATTCAGTCATTGTACCAAAAAGAATTGGCTGACACAGAAGAATTTCGAGGAACAACATGTGATCAAAAGGCAATGGTGGTGAAGGAGGAAGTGCAGGCTGCTCTGAAGGACTTGGCAAAAAACCAAGTCCCAGGAATTGATGGGAGACCAATAGATAGATGTATTTCAGCAAACAGATGCTACCCTAGATATGCTTATCGAGTTGTGCCAAGAAATCTGGAGGACAACTACGTGGCCAACTTACTGAAAGAGATTAATATTTATTCCCATTTCAAAAACAAGGTGACCTGAATATGTAATTTCTGAGTGTGGAAAATATAGAACAGTATCATGAATATTACACACTAGCAAAATTTTGCTAAAGATTACCCAGAAAAGACTTGAACAGTACATTTTAGAGAACTACCAGAAATACAAGCTGGGTTTAGAAGAGGTTGTGGCACTAGGGACATTATTGCCAAGGTCAGATTGATTTTGGCAGAAAGCAGAGAGTACCAGAAGAATGTTTGTATCATTGACTATGCAAAGACATTTGACTGTGTGGATCACAATAACGTGTGGCTAACCTTGAGGAAAATGTGAATCTCAAAATACTTGATCATGCTTATGTGAAACCTATCCTTGGACCAAGAAGCATTCCTCAGAACAGAGCAAGGAAAGACTGAATGGTTCAAAATCAGGAAAGAATTGCATCAGGGACGCGTCCTGTCCCCACAACTTTTCAATATGTATGCAGAACACATCATTCAGAAAGCAGGGCTTTATGAGGAGGAGTGTGGCATCAGAATTGGAGGAAGACTTATCAACAACCTATGATATACAGATGCCACAACCTTGCTTGCTGAAACTGAGGGAGACCTGAAACACTTGCTGCAGAAGGTCAAGGACTTTAGTCTTCAATATGGATTGAAGCTCAACATCAAGAAGACAAAGATCCACAATCAATACTCTTAACACCAGCAATCAGGAAATCAAAAGATGAATTGCATTGGGAAAGTCTGCTGTCATGGACCTCTCCAGAGTGCTGAAGAACAACGATGTTAGTCTAGGTACAAAGGTGCACCTAATCCAGGCCATGGTTTTCTCAAATACTTGTTACGCTTCAGAGTTGGACAATGACTAAGGATGACAGAAGAATAGATGCCTTCGGTTTGTGGTGCCAGAGGAGAATCTTGAACATACCATGGACTGCCAAGAAAACAAATAGGTCTGTCTTGGAGAGAGTGAAACCAAGTTTCTCTTTGGAGGCTAGGATTTTGAAGCTCTGCTTCATTTACTTTGGACACATCAAAGCTCAGAAGAACATCAAGCTCAGAAGGATGGACAGACCACACAGGAAAGGAAGACCCTGGATAGATGGATTGATACAGTAACTGGGGCAATGAAGGTGGATATGTTGGAGTTAGTGAGATCAGCTCAGGGCAGGGAAGAGTTCAGAGCTGCTGTACTTATATAGGGTTGCTATGCATCACAGGCAACTCAATGGCACATAACAACAATAACATACTATGACAGGTTTAGAAGCAGGAGTGGCATCCACTTCTTAAACAACATGCCTCTGGAAACTCTATGAACTTTGATAAAGGATAGTTGTAGAGGGGCTTAAGGCCTTTTGTTCATAGGGTTGCTATGAGTTGTACTTGACTAAAAGTCAGTCAACAAACAACAACCATTTATGAATTCTACAACTGTATTACCTTGCTGAAATGATAAAGAATCCTCTTAGTTTGGCAGTTTAAGCTCTTGGAAGTTAACTGGAAGGTCAGCCGTTCAACCCTACCAGTCACTATGTGGTACAATGATGCATCAGTCTACCTCTATAAGATTTACAGTCTTGAGGCATTTCTACACTGTTATGAAGGGTTGTTCTGAGTCAGGACAGAATCTATGGCAATGAGTTTGAACTTGGTTTAATGAAGATGTTTGCCTCCTTTCTATCTTCTCTCTTTAATTAAGACAAATGTGTAAAATTCCATCTACAATCAAATGTCTACTGTTAACACTGGGATAAACAGAAATTATAACTAAAGGGTCTTTTTAGTTGTCTGTATTTTCTCAAATAAAAGGTTCTAGACTATTAAATGGACCTAGATAAACAGGTTAAGAAAAGATAAGGCAAAGGTTTTACCTCTTCCTGTGTGATGTGAACTGGAAACTTAACCCAATCACTCAGTGGAGTTTCTAAAAGGGACATTTGTTCAATCAAAGACCTCATGCCCAAATCTGTGACCTCTAGAGTATCTAAATCTAGGTACACAAAACACAAGCTCCTTGGGGTAATGTGTTTAAAGAAACTCAATTATTCATTCGGGTTATGGTACCAGAACAATTATTTTGCTATAGTATCAAAATCACTGTGCAATTTATCTATGTGTATAATCTTATAATTCTTTCCAGCAGTAATCTGAATCTACAGTTATATTTATAAATATCCTGAAGATATGATACTTCCTGATAACAGACTTATTGCTTGATAATTCAAATGGGTATTGTATCTCTATAAAAACTGCAAAATAATGTATGAGATAAATCAGTTTATAATGTTTAACAACAGAACTATTATTTCTACAAAAGAAAACTCAGAAAATAATTCTGATTTCACCAGTTATGCAAGCAAAATCACTATATAGCTTAAGCATAAAGGGCTGAAATTTTTAAAAAAATGGATTTGGGATGGATAAGATGCTTTATCTTTGAAAGACTTTTAAATAAATAGTACTTATGTATCTATTCGTGAATTGTTGAGAGTAGGTCACTTGTCGACAGCAAATAATGGTTATTTCTCAGAGGTAAACAGTATTGTTGAAAAAGCAAAAGCAAGAGAAATCTCAATTAAAACTGCCAAGTAAGATTACTAGAATTTGGCTTTTAAAATACATCGTGTACAGCATATGAAAATGTCCTACCATTAGAACTAAAACAAATAATTTGGAATTATTTTAATTAGACAAATTTAAAATAAACTTTGAAGAGAACAATCAAAATTACATGAGACAAAAACATTTCATCCATGAGTATACTGGAGACCTTTTTGGTGATGATGTTTTTAACACTAAAAATATACAACTTAATAATAAATCATTAAAAATTCAAAAATGATCTTATAGAAACAAACAAAAAATAGCTTATGAGAAGATAATCCTACAAAATACTTTCTTTGTAAATATAAAGTTTACAAAAATAACTAGAGTGGAGTATGTTGTTGTTGTTGTTATGTGCCGTCGAGTCGCTTGGGACTCATAGCAACCCTGTGTACAACAGCCCTAAACTCCGCTTTGTCCTGTGCCAATCGCACCGTCTCTGACACTCCCATCCCATTATCCCAGTCACTGAATCAATCCACATCATAGAGGGCCTTCCTCTCCTGCGCTGTCCCTCCACCCTCCCAAGCATGATGTCCCTCTCCAAGGACCGGTGTCTCCTCACAACATGTCCAAAGTATG
>NW_006399764.1:22975911-22989145 GCF_000299155.1 Elephantulus edwardii | reverse complement strand
TGGCCAAGTGGTCGTTCTCCAGATTTCTTGGCACAACTTGGTGAGCACGTCCGGGGCAGCATCTGTTAACTGAATAAGGCTGCAGGAATAGATGGTATACCAATTGACATATTTCAGTTGAGTGGAGTATAGAACACTTTAAAAGTAAATTGTAGATTTGAATAGGAGAATTTATTTCTACCTGTGTGTTTTTCCAATTTATTTTACAACTCTGAGTTTATCTATCTATCTATCTATCTATCATTTAAAAGTAAATATCAGAATCTGAATTTGTGTATAATAGTTTAAGTATGATATAAAAAATTATCTCAGACTAGCTAAATTTCATGTAGAAATTGATGATTCTGATTAGTTATTAGCAGTGACATTTAATAAAGTTTGTTTTCCTTTTTTAAGAACAGTCTTTGTACGACAGAGATGGTTCTATGGCTTTTAAATGAATGTGGTTGTTGTGTGGCTGTTAAGTAGGAGAAGACTCATCAGTGACCCTCCAGTGGGTTTGTAGAGGCTGTAAATCGCAGAGGAGAAGATGGTCCATCCTTTTCCCACAGAGCAGTGGATCTGGACTGCCTGCTTTCATGTTGGTAGCAGACTCCTTATGCACTCAGTCACCAGAGCTCCCTTTCAAATAAATATAAAAATTATATAGCCACTGTTACTCTAAGTTTATTTTTATCTGGTGCCTATGGTGAAGCACATAATTACTCATCAAAAGGTGACATCATGAAAGACAGGTCAGAGATGTGCTTCTGAAAAGACGCAGCTTTGAAAATTGTGTGTAGCACTTCTATTCTGCAATCAGGAGATGGTGTGATTCAGAACCAACTCAAAGGCAACTAAAACCAATGTGTAAAATTTTGGGGTTTGATAAAAAATTTTTAAACTTCCACAAACCAAACACTTACTGCTACCAAACTGATTCTCTATCAGTGCATCTGTCCATTAGAGTTTTAAGGCTTAAACCTTTACAAAAGGAGACTGCCCGTCTTTCACCCAAGTATGGGCTGGTGAGTTTGAACCACCAGCCTTTGAATTAGCAGCCTGACACATCAGTCACCACACTCCAGGGCTCCTTAAAGGAGAACTGAAGTTTCTATAACTGATAGTATAGAAAGTGAAAAGCAACAAGTAAAACAACAGATTTAAAAATATTTTAATGTTATCAAAATTTAAAATTCTACAGTAAATAAAAGGAAATAAACAATCCATGCTGAAAAATGTGAGAGATTGCTGAGAGGCATAGGATTAATATACTCATACTTAACCTTGGCATTTTAGCCTATAATCATTGTACAATGAACTATCTCTAAATTGTAAGCAGCTTACTATTACATTAAAATGATAGCCAATTTGGAACATTTAGGAGAACTTGCATTTTGCACTTGACTTGGTGGACAGATGGCAGGGGTTCTCATGAAAACTACTCAAGAAATGTTAGGACAAAAAAACAGCTCCAAATTCTCAGGTGTAGAGGAGATATCACAAGATTTCAATATCACAGGCTAACTCTAATTTGCAAAGCAATCTGAGAAGCTCAAAATTGCTATAATAAGAAAGAGTGACATTTGTACCATTTCACATCTTATTATGTATTCTGTTGCTAGACTAGGATAATAGAGGCCCATTTTCTGTTCTCTCTCTGACCTCTGACATAAGAACAGCTACCAGCATGCTTGAACACCCAGGAAGTGATGGAAAGAACAATAGGTGATACTCCACATCGACCTATGGAAAGCAGCTTTGCATGATTAAACCCCTGAACTACATTAGTGATCCTACTTGGGACCTCAAACATGTCAATACAGACCCAGTTTCACTATCGGCCTCCAATTTGCAAAGCTCAGTGCTAAATTTGACTTCAACATTTCAAAACCTAATCAAGTTCTATGTAGTGAAAAGCTTGTGCTATATTTCTATTCTGCCTCTTCCCGTTCCTGGGTGTGTGACCTTCATAAATCTGCTGAACATAGCTGAATCTTAGCTTTTTCCACTTGACAGTGAAGGACGTGGCTGATATAGCTAAGGTTTTTCTGAGGCTTACGAGGTCTGATACATGATGGATGTCAACACCATGATGGCCCAGGTAAGTCACACACCTCAGGAAGCATGAGGCATTGGTGATTCTCAACACTCTTTGAGAGAGATAGATCTTCCCATCAGGCTGAATCTCTTACCAGGACAGTGATTCTCATCATGAGAGTTGGAGTCTTGAGTCCCTAAGAAGGAAATTAAGACAACGAAAATGGAACTTTGAAAATGCCCCAAAGATTATGGTTAAAAAATCCTATCAAGGGATCAGGTAAGATCTATAGTTTAGTTCAAGGTTGTCGGACTCAAGGTAGTAACGAAAACATTGCAAGTATAGTTCGTTCAAGTTCAGAAAGCCATGGCCCTGTTTGTAAGGTGTTACGCATAATGGACACCTTTCTTGATTATGTAAAATCACGTGTTCAGAGAATCATGAGCACTCAATTTTGATAAATCTTTCATTCGACTCCCACCATGAATACAAAAACAAAGACTAGTGGACGCTCTCAACGCCACTTTTCATTGTCCTCTGCTCTCATCCTTCAATCTGATGATTTGTTTCTAGACCACCAGTTTCTGACAATTTCTAATTCTGAGAGATTCTGTAAGTGCAGTGGATAAAATACAATTTCTGGAACTGGACTTCCCCCTCTGTCCACGCCCTCAATTCAATTTCAAACTCTAGTAAAAACCAATGACCAAGAAAACAAACCAAATACCCCAAATCTATTACCACTAAGTAGATGCTGACTAATAACATTTTCCTTGCTTCTCAGTGCCATTCCCTGACTTGTATTTCATGACATCATTTGCTGATTCCATAGTTACCCTCCCTTTTCACATTTCATTTTTACCCTACTACATAGAAGGTCCATTTTGATGACATTGAGATGAATCAGATTATTCAAGATGATCACAAAATAATCCATAAATTGCTCATTATTGAAAAAAATTCTATACCAATAAGAGGTAATACTCAAAGATCTCAGAATGCAGAACATACACTTCTTAACTATTATTATTCAGCCTAGTTTTCAAGCCACTGTCATCTTGTCAATCCCAACTCATGAGTTGATCCTTCACTGAGTTTCTGAAGCTCAGGAGTGTTCATTGTTCTACTACAGAGCACTTGGTGGATTTGAACCACCAAACTGTTGGTCAGCATTATTAAGGCTCTTCATTATTAAACCAACTACAACATTATTTAAGGGTTCTCTGCTGGCCTAGAGGCAAGAAGCTGCTCTGCAATCTCAAAGGCATGTGGTTTGAGGCAACCAGTTGCTCCAGAGGAGAAGAATGGGTAATCTCCTCCCGTGGAATTCACTGCCTCTGCAAATCTGCAGAAGAGTCCACTATGGGTTGGTTCTGACTCTATAGTATACACCACCACCGCCATGACACAGGGAGCTCTGGTGGCCGGTGGCCTAGCGGTAAGAAACTACGCCAAAATACCAAAGACATAAGGTTAGAATCTACCCGCTGCTCTGCTCCATGGGAGAGGTATGGACAGTGGCCTATCCTGTGGTTTACCACCTCTGAAAACCTGCTGGAGAGTCAGCTAGAAGTCATTTCTGACCTGATGGCACGCAGCACTACAACAATTATTTTAAATTTTACATTTGAATGTGTATATTTTTTTCTCTTATTTGTTTATCATTACTATATTATGGAATTATTATTTATAAGTAACAAATAATACAAATATTTCTTCCAATCTGCCATGCAGTGTTTTTTTTTAATTTATTCTATATCTGGTAACTTTTGTAACAGAAATTTTAATGTGCATTTCTTTTATGACTTCCAATATTTCTATTAGAAATAAATAAATGAAAATGACACTTCCCTAATAAAGAATAATTTACAGCCTTAAAAAACCTATCTGGGTCTATAACTCAATTTAGAAAATAGTCCAGGAAAATTCTGAATAGAGAAAATCATGGATTTAATATGCAATTCTTCTTATGCATGGTACATTCCAAATGGTGCACAGCAAATATAAGTTGAAAAAAGGAGGATAAGATATGAAGGTGCGTAAAACAGACTGTGAAATGTAAAGCTATACGACATCTGTTGATATTTTAACAGTGAACACAGTCATATATTATTTCTATAATTAGCTGTAAAAATAAGAATATTACTGTCAAAAGATAAGTCCATTTCAAGTGTCATCGAATTTCAGTGGAAAGAAGATAGCGGTTGATGTCAGAGATCATGTAAGGAGACAACATTTGGGAAAGGACAAGCAGAAATGGACATCCAAACAGAGGGAAGACATCCCATGCCCCCACCCCTCACCCCCACCCCTGGCCCACTCCCCATAGAAACTCAGTTTAAGAGAAACAAAACTGAGCGGAGTAAGGAAGGTATGGCAAGCAAGGGGAAATGAAGATAGAGTGTTTCATTTAGATTATGTCTTCAAAAGGCCTCATCATAAGAGATACTTATTTCAACCTGACTAAGAGCCTGAAAGCAACATAATTAGTGGACAGGCATAAACTGTAGGGTTTTCATAGCTACTTAGGTAACACGGTGTAAGCATTTGAGGACAGCACTAGGGTAGTCATCTTATATTGGCCACTGTCTGAAGTACAATTACCTCCAGCTTTTAAGTCTTCCAAATGCTCTTTTGGCTTTGTCATCTACTATGCAAATAATTGATGTTATAACCATGACTTCACAAAAGCTCAACTATAGAGAAGATGATAAAAAAAAAAGGGGGAAAAAAAAGACAATCGACATAAACTACCACTCACTGCATTTGTGAGTTCTTCCTTCATAGGGCTCGTTAGGCTAAAAATTATATAGAAGACTGTCAATATTTCTTCCATGGAGTTGTGGGTGGATTCAGACTGCCAAGGACATGTGGCCTTTGGGTTAGTGGTACAATTTGCTACATACTGCGCTACCAGAATTCCTTTCCTAACATAACAAGTTTTACTTAGTTTTGTTGTAATTAAAGTAATAGTATTAGTCAAAGTATTTACAGTGATGCTTCATAATTTTCTCAATGACTGAAAATATAGTAAGAAAGTAACACAGATTTAAAACAAATCTAGGATCCTTCAATGGTGCAAAACCTTAAGAAAGTGGTTATTAGCTTAATGTTCCTGGTTTGAACCCACCTAAAGGCGTCTTAGGGAAAAGCCTGGCTATTGGCTTCTAAAAAGCCCTATTATAAGAGCATTATGATGTGCTCTTCGCCTCTACACACATGCGGTTGCCCTGAGCAGCAGACAACTTGATGGGAACTGATTTGATTGTGTTTTTAATAAAAGTCCATGATCAAACGCATAGCAGTGCTTTTCTATGTGAGTGTTGAAAACGTGGCTTTAAAGAAGTCTTTGGTCAAAATCAGAAGACTACAACATCATGATGACAAAAGGGAAAAAAAAAATATGTGTGGATTGTAGGGGATTCTATCTGTGAGGATATAAATCATTTTCATATGGGAAGGCACAGGGAAAGGAAAATTTGGCAAAGAAAACCTTATCATTATTGAATCTTAACATCTGATTATATTGTGATTTCTTTTGCCTGCATTACATCAGTGCCAAATTTTTAAATAATCTCCATCCAGTGTGCAGACTTGAAATATTATCTATAATAATAATCTTAATTCTACTCTCCTTTATACATGAGCTATGTAGATTGCTTTCTTCTTGGTAATCAAATGGTCACCTACCCATTATTTTAGGACTATCTGTTCAAGTTAAGAGTTTTCTTCTCCTGACATGTCTGACTTCAGGTATGGATAACGGCACATAACAACAACAACAACAACATAATTACTAAAAACTAGACTTTCTTCCATTAATAATTTATCTTTTTAAATATACTGTGCTTACAATTGTTTATGAAATGCATCATTTTAAATGGTGTTTAGGGCTGTAAAATGAATTTCACCTCTGAATCTGATCCCGTTAACTCAGCATAAAAGAAATATAGTGGTAAGTTTTTAATTACTGATATCCTACAGATATAGACATATAATAAAAGGAAACATTTCCTAAGTACAGAATAGTTATAAGATATGAAATGTAAGTTTATGTAGAGAAAATTAATCTAGTTTTAAAATGAAGAAAAATTAATAGAGGCATGTTCAAAAGCTTTTAATAGGCCTGTAAGACTGAAATAGAAACCCCTGGGTCTCTCATTATAAAGAAGTATAACATTTTACTCACAGTCTTGGGAATAAAAAAAGAAAAAAGTCAGGCCCCATGTAACACTAAGTTATACACAGAACTTAATGTGCGGAATATATGTTAACATTCAACAACTCTTTCAGCAACCTTCTCTCAATAGACACAAAGCAATATTTTAAAAAGTGAGCAGAAAGAACAAATTTCAGATCTATTGCACACAAACAACTCAACATGAAAAAATATAGAATTGTGAGAGTATACTTTATCAAGTATCATGAAGTTTATCAAGAATCTGGCCATAAAACTATGCCTATATTGTTGTTGTTTTATGCCCTTAAATTAGTTCTGATGCAGAGTGTTGATAAGCACATCAGATTGAAACCTGGCCCACTCTCAAACTCCTCTGTACTTAGTTAAGCCCACTGTGTCAAAACATTTCATTCAGTGTCTATTTCTTCTTCTCTGTCTCATCACCTTTCCAAGAATAACGTCTCTTTCCAAAGAAATTAATCTGGTTCTTTATTTTAATAATACAGATTTAAAATAATAAACACTCAACTGACAATATCACAAATTTCTGTTGAGTTTTCTAATACATTCCACACAGATACCTTTGTAAATTCAGTGAAGATGAAGAAAGCTCCTTTTGCACTAATAACAATCTTCAATGAACAAAGATAATTTATTTGCTAATGTTCCTAATATGCAAATTGCTATGAATGGTATTTTCTTATGATTATCAAAGATGAAAACAAACTGTTTTCATTGAGATTCTGACCTTAACATGTAAATATCTATCAACCAGTGAGGTTTAAAAAAGAAATAACTAACTAGAACTATTAATTTGTTGAATACTACCACATGCCTCTGGAAACTCTTTGAATATAATGAAACGACGATAGTTATAGTACAGGGTTCAGGTGTTTTCTTCATTAGTGTCACCAAGAGTCTTGCTCAACTCAACAGCACGTAAGAACAACAACAATATTTACTTAGTAACTTAACCTCCACAAGAAGCTCCTGAGTTTGGAATGGTTATTCATCCTATTAAATTTAAATATAAGTAGCCACTTGATTTGCTCAGAGTTTTTCTTTGATGAATTTTATAGTCTTTTATATCAATTCCAGGTTCCTAGAACAAATCTAGTAATCCTAATTTACGGCATAAATAGACTTCCAAGCATAATGAAATTTCATGACCAAGAAATGATAAAATGGATGAGTAAAAAACAAATCCTTACGTATAACAAAAAACTTCTCCAAAAGGGTAAAATGGAGCCCACAGGCTAGGGAAATCTATTGGGCAATGACATATCTGACAAGGCATTCCTATATAAAATGTACAGAGTACTCCAGCACCTCAACAAGAAAAAGGCAAACAACACAATACAAAATAGACACAAGCTAGGAATAGACACTTTGCCAAGAAGACAGTCAAATGGCAAAAAACCACATAATTAAGTGTTCAAAACCCCTAGGTATTAGGGAGATGCAAATCAAAACAGCAATGAGATATCATCTCATCCCAGCAACACAAGTGAAGTTCAACAGGACAGCAACAACAAATGCTGATGAGGAATACACTGCGGATGGGAATGTAAGATGGTAGTGCCCCATGCAGGATGTCTGGTGTTTCCTCAAAAAGTTGCAACTAGAAATATCATTTGACCCAGATATTCCACTACTGGGAATCAACCCTGAAGAAATCATGTGACTGTGTAGAACTTCTCCATACTGATTGCTGGGTCATAATCTTTATGGAATCATCTTCCCCTATATTTCTTATGGGAAGCCACTGAGTGAGTTTGAACCAACAATTCTTCAATTGTTAGCCCACTATCTAACAGTTGTGCTACCAACTCTCCTTCCAGTTAACACAGAAGATGTTGGTTTGGTTTCATGCATTTGGATTTTCAATTTACTTTGTCGACTGCTGTAAGGAATTGTGTCCAGTTTGCATTGCCATGACCCAGGTTGATTTTTCAGAACGGCATTCCTAGTCCATTGGCTTTGACACTCACCAAAGGGCTGAATGGAAGCATGCTAACAAGTTGTGCAAACCACTAATGAGAATATTAGCTATTGTTGTCATTCTGTCAAACTTAAATTGAGCAGATTTAGAGCCAACAGACAGACATCTCTCTTCCAGCACGAATTAAGTAGTGAATGCAGTGTTCTTTGGAGTCAGAGATCCCTGTGTGAGACTGAGACAGACTGAGACAGATACACCATGACAGCAGTAAAGGAGAATCAGAGACTGACACGAGATAGAGCTGATGGGGTTGTTAATCACTGAAGCAAAAACCAGAGCTGAGGGCCTTCATCTAAGCTCACTAGAGGGATAGGTGGAGATACCATAATTTTAGGATTAAGGGAGTTTTCTATCTCTGCCTGAGAGGCTGAAAGTCAAAAGCGTCTGTCAGAAAATGTCCTGGCTGAAGAATTGTGTCCTGTTTCCAACCTGAATTCCAAACTTTTAACTTCTCTAATAAACACCATATGTTGTTGTTGTTGTCAATTGCCTTCAAGTTGAGCATGACTCATAACGACACTATGAACAAAAGGCCTGAAGCCCCTCTACTATTATCGGTATTTATAAAGGTTCATAGAGTTTCCAGAAAGAGGTGTGTTGTTTAGGAAGTGGATGCTGCTTCTGCTTCCAAACCTGTCACAGTATGTTATTGTTGTGATGTGCCATTGAGTCGCCTGTGACGCATAGCAACCCTATGTACGGCAGCTCTGGACCTTTTAAAGTTTAAGTTATGAGTTCTATATAGCCATTGGTTTGAGTTTTCAGACCCAGTAGCCGAGTAGTAAGAGCCCTGGGAGGGATAGTTAATATTGAAATTGATAGAAAGGTGTATAGGAGTGTGTGGGGCATGTCCGACCTCATAGAAATAATGTTGTTGTTTTGTTTTTTTGGTTTTTTTTGGTGTGTGTATGTGTGGATACTTTTGACTAGAACTGTTCCCCTTGTGTAGTTACTAAAGGGCAAATGCCGTAGTCCCAGTGCTAGTCCTATTGTTTTTACAGTTGTATATAACTAGATTGCAAGGTATTTTAACAAAAGACCAGAAATTTCTATGGACAAAACTTCCTCATCTAAATAATATGGCCAATCTAGAAACGTCATTTATTCATGAGTTATTTTGTGTGTTGAGGCCAAATCTTTTAATTCTTGCAGTAGGAATTCACCACATTTACATTTAACTTGTAAATCTGTTCCTTACATGGTTTTGACGCTAGTAACAACTTTTCTAATTAAGCTCATTTATTAAAGGTAAATAAGTAGACTCCGTAACATTTGAAAATGGATTCCTTTTTTTACAACGGTTGTTACTGTTCTTTGTAACTAGTAAGTGTGTGTTGTTTCCCAATACCTTACAATAGAATGGCCACCTTAGTCACTAAATAGTGGAACTTTCTGTCACTGTAAGTCTTATCCCTAATTTTATCAAACTTCACTATTTTCTTTCAGATTGTCAGGGCCGTTTCTATTTGACAATTGTAAAAAAATATTTCCTTCAACAAAGGTCGTGACATTAAAAAATAGACAGGTCCTCTGGGATAATAGTGGGCCGTACAACACATTCCTTTTTAAAAGCTTCTTTCAGTAGGCCTCCCAGTTTATTGAACATACATGCATTCTGGATATTATTTTTCCAGAACATAGTGTTCCCGATTTGAAACTACCCACATCTTTTCCTGCCAGGTGCTATCTGGGTGATAGGAATTTAATTCCTTAGCTCAAGCTATTCCAGAGGGTGAACATACATAGGTCTTCCAACATAATGTAGACATAACCCTGACATAAAAAAGGATCGTGAATCCACATATTCGGTGTTCATTTAACAAGCTTCCAAATCTCTGAGAGCCTTTAAATGTGTTTGGCGTTTTCATTTGGACTCCCTGGCACTGCTATGAAAGCCAGAGGTTTAGTCAAACATTTATCCTCCAATTTTCCTCCCAGACTATGGATCCCCACTCCCCGCACCCCTTTGAGCGATGGTATTCAAACCTGTCTCCACTGAGTAAGATAAACAAGAGGAAATTAAAGTGTTAGACAATTTTATATAAGTAGCTCAAAAGTCTTACAGATCCTCCCTTTACTGTAAGGTTAACGGGGATCAGTAATCATAGCAAATAAATCCTTTCACATAGATCACATCTATTTCCAGGCAAGTTTATGAAATAAGGCTATCTGTTCTTCCAGGGAGCTTACACTTCATTCCACAAGGCTTGTAGCTACTCTGTGGTGTGGGTATGTGTGTGAGTTTCTATTCAGGTTGATGAATTTTAAGTGAACAAAATCATGCTTCCCAGGATCCTGGGGAAAGGGACAAACACCGATTAAGCCAGGTGCACTTTCTATGCATTTTATATATATCAACACATCTAACCTATATATTGGAAGGAGGAGTGACATCCACTTCCATAATAGCTTGCCTCCGGAGACCCTATGAACCTCGAGAGAGGATGAAAGGCACCCAAGCGTCGAGGACTCTCCTTCATAGGGTCACTATGAGTTGCCTGAGACTGGACGGCACTTAACAACAATAAAACAACAACCTATATAACTCTGTGGTACATATTTGATTGCTATTTCTGTTTGACAACATGACCTCATAACGATAAAGATTAGTTCAGTGATACACAGAAGGTGAATGGCGGAAAGGCAAATGGAACAAAAGTTTAAAAGAGGATTAATTGATGAGTCCGAAGCCTGTTGTCAAAGAATACTAAATATGCTGCTTGTTTCCAGAAGAAAGAAACAACAAATTAGAAAGAATTTGTTGCATTTCTTACAACAAACAGTGATTAACCTAGGTCCCTTTCTATGCATTTTACAATATCATTACATTTAACTTGTACACGTTTGTGGTAAATATGACATTTTAGAAGGAACACAACCAGAAAGGTATCAGCAAGAAAGATGACACTCAGGCTCACCTAATTTGGGCAAGTCTTCAGGAAAGACCAATCACTAGAACAGGTAACTGTGTGTACTGAAATAGAGGGTCTGGGAAAATGAGGACAGACACCCTTAGTGAAATGGCACCAACAATGGACTAAAATATAACAAGTCTTAAACACACCAGCAGTAATAAAAATGGCACAGAACCAAGCAGTTATTCATCCCGTTATATATCATTTTCTCATTAGTGAGAGCTGATGATTCCAAACCTATTCTCTCTTAAAATATGCTGTTGCATAAAACACTCATGCCCACCCATCAGGAACCTCATTTACCGATCTAGCTATGTGTTTTCTGAGACTGTAAATTCAGTGGTAATTAACAACAAGAAAAACAAAGAGGTATGATACTGAGGCAACTTATCCAAATATCCTTGGCACATCAATCAATGTCACTAAGAAAAAAAACAAAAACAAAAAAAACCCAACCCCATGGCAAAGGAAAGAGGCTAGAGAGTAAAGCTATGTCCTGGGCAAATGGATGGTGGTGACTCTCTCAAAGGAGAAGGTTAGGATTATAGGGTGTGATTCAGTCTTTTGAACAAGCATTCAACCACTCTGAAAACTACTAAGCATTTTGTAGTCCTAGTACAGTAAATATGGGGGAAAGAAGTGGAAAAATTGAAGTAAAATACCTTTTAAAATAAAAAAATACTATAATACAAAATATTTCTTATAAGAATATAATAAATTTGGTTCTTTTTAGACACATGTTGTGATTATCATTTCTATATCATTTATTAACAAAATACTTTGAAAGGGTAAATTCACAAAGTAGGCTATGTTATATTAGGCTGAAGGGTTATGTTTGAAGCTTTCTGGGCCGTCGGCTCTACTTCTATTTTATAATAGCTAAGGAACTGAAGGGTATCCTCATATTTCTGAGATATAACACAGTAGAAACTTCTTCCATCTGAAAGAAGAAAGAAATAGCTCTTTCTGTGAGACCTACAGGCTGCCCTTTGCAGCACTGTGTGTCAGAACACGCTAAGAGCACGGGAGACATTCTGGTTGTGGGCCGGTCCAATGCCTATGGATGGGCATGGATTTGGCACTGAATTGCAAATTTCCTTGCACTGTCCATGAAGGTCAAGAATACTTGTGTCCATGAACTTGGTGGGATAGTCAGTGGGAAACTATGTTGAGCTATCACATCTCTAATGCTTTCAATGAATATTGATATAGAAGGAAGTAAAATTTAAGAACAACAAATACTTTGTCCTTGATGAATTATTTTAAGTATTCAAGTTGGCTTTTCAGATTTGTTCAGGGAATTTCTGTTAAGGAACTGGAAGCATGTCCTTATTGCAGTTATGTGCTGTTGCATTGGCTCCAACTCATACGTAACCCTACAGTAGATTTTCAGAGGCTGTAAACTGCATGAGAAAACACTGTCCACTTTTCTTTTGTGGAACAGCTAGAGTTTTGAACACCTTTTCTTTGGGTTGGCAGCACAGTACTCTAGCACTAAATGTCTCATTCTAGTGATCACGTGTTGTATTTTTCCTCCACATTTTAATTGGTTTTTCGTGAAATGAAAATAAAATTATTAATTACATCAAATCTTCGCCCCTTTAAACGTTAGGCAGACTTCTTGTATCCATCATATATGGACTTAACATAGGTGAACACAGAATGCATAGTTTAAAAGAGTCAAGCTTGACAGTGAACATGTATACTCTTAGTAGTATGTCTCTACATGTAATACAAAGGACACTTAGTACTTAGAGTTCTGAGTGTTAACTAAAAGGTCAGTCATTTGAAGCAACCAACCACATTGCAGGTTAGAGATGTGGTTGTCATCTGTGGCAAAGATTTTCAGCCTTGGAAATGTGCTGGGATGTTCTATTCTGTTCTAAAGTTACTATGAGTACAAACTGACCCATGGCTACAGCTTTGCATGTAGTGTGTGTGTGTGTGTGTGTGTGTGTGTGTGTGTGTGTGTATAGAGAGAGAGAGATAGGTATATACACATACACATACTCACATATATGTTGTTTGTTTGTTGTTATGTGCCGTCGAGTCGCCTGCGACTCATAACGACCCTATGTACAACAGCCCTAAACTCTTCTCTGTCCTGTGCCAATCGC
>NW_006399764.1:22958995-22975632 GCF_000299155.1 Elephantulus edwardii | reverse complement strand
TATATATATAATCAAATTTGATATTCACTACAATATAGAACACACCTATACGATATTTACTATGTATCACACTCGGAGTTCTGGTGGCTGAGTGGAAAGGAACTGCACTGAAATCCCAAAGGCATATGGTTTGAATTCACCAGCTACCCTGCAGAAGGATGGGAAATCTTCTCCTATGCAATTTATAACCTCTGAGAACTGGCTGAAGATTCAGCTATGAGTCAGTTCAGATTTGATGGCGCATAACAGCAATATATATATTAAAAAGAACACTGGGAAAACAGTTATCAACCGAGATCATACTAGTAACCTGGGAAGCATAATTACGTTACGTTAAAGTGCTTATCAAGGCACTAAAGAAAAAACAATTGTAAGCAAATTCAGGTTCCGCTGCAAAATTGGTCTGAATTCACAGGTGTTTTTCTGGAGATGAGTAGGAAATACACCATGGACTGTTAGGAGAATAAACAAGTCTGTCCTGGAGAGGGCAAAGCCAGGCTGCTCCTTGGAGGAAAGGATTCTGAAGCTTCGTCTGACATATTTTGGACACTTTGTAAGGAGAGATCAGTCCTTGGAAAGGGATGTCATGCTTGGGAGGGTGGAGGGACAGCACAGCCAAGGAAGACCCTCTATGAGATTGATTCCATCATTGGGTAATGGGGATAGGTGTGTCGGAGACATTAAGATTGGTGAGAGATAAAGCAGGGTGTAGGGCTGTTGCACAGAGGGTCGCAATGAGTCGCAGCTACAACTTGACAGCACATACCAACAACAACAACAACAACATGGAGGCTTACAAAGGACTGTGACTCACTAAATGCATTTCCACATTACACACTTAAATATTTCAGACTAAATTGCCATAAGAGAAAGGATAAAAGGAAAATTTTTTATTCCTGAGATTTTAAGTATTGGGCCAAAGAAAGTGTGTACATGCATATACTAATGTGTTTGTTAATTTCTCCAGGATAATTCCTGAGACATTCAGTAAGAATAAATTAAAAAATGGTCTTTCTGAGATAATGAGTATAAAGGAATGCAATAATATTGCCACTCTTCTGGAAAAATATTTCAGATAAGGAACTCTAATCAGCCTCATTAGAAAGAATTAGTATTGAACAGTAAATCATAGTGAAAACATTTATTTATTATTTTTTCTGTTGTAAATGGAAATCTATAGGTTTCTTTGCGGCTCTGAGTAAGTATTTTAACATTCTATTCTGTTTTTCACTTAAGAAATGTATAAAGCAGAAACCCTTCCATTATGAAAATGTTATAATGATTAAATTGGATAATATATGTAGATATATAAAATAGGGCTTCTATAATGTAAATGGTAGAATAGTTAATTATGACTTGCATTTTGATTTACAAAATATTAAAATCTATCTATTTTTTAATTTTACTAACATTCAATTCTACCTCCTTTTGTATGCTTTGTGTAAAATGACATTTAGAATCTTCCTATATATTACCTTTTAATAAGATTTTTATGTGTATCAATGTTGTAGAGAAAAAGGTTTTGTTTTGTACTGCACTGATCATTGAGTCATGCAAACAACAATCTATAATGGAATTTTTTTAAAATAAGACCTAGAATATTCATTTATTTGGGTTGTTTTTTTTCTTTCAAATGGCTAACTTATTACTGAATAGTCATTACAAGGTAAAGGTTCATGCTTCATTTCCACCTAGAAGAACCCTAGAAGGAAGCATGTCCCTATGCATTGGAATCAACTCCATAGTAACTTACAATGAGGAATAGGGAGCATTGCAAAGCTAGTTCTTAAAGTTGAAACTCTGGTTGGAAGAGTTAGACAAACAAATTTCGAATATATGCAGTGAATATGTGCTCTGTAGGTAAATTAGAGTGTCTTTGATCAATCTCATTCTAAGTAGATAGAGGTGTTCCCTCCCTTTTGTTTGTTTAAAGGATGTTCAGGGTAGAGTCTCTTTACTAATGGCCGTGTGTGCATGTCTGTGTGTGTGTGTGTTGTAATTGCTATTAATACTATATGAAATGTGTAATGAGATGACTGTAATCACAAGATGATATTTATCAGGATGCCTTAGAGCTTGTTAAGTGCTATTGAGTTGAGTACGACTCCTAGCGACCCTATAAAAGACTTAAACCCTGTTCTATAACTATCATCATTTCTCTATGCTCATATTGTTTCCAGAGGTGTATAGTTTAGGAAGTGGACACCACACCTGCTTCCAGGCCTGAATCAATCTGGGATCTCCACTAAACACTGTCCCTGATGGGTAACCATTACAGCATTGGACATATCTCTGTCACAGTGTTCAGCAGCATAGCAACCTCAAGTTACTTCAGTGTGACCAACAGACAGACCATTGATAGAAGACATAGAAGGAAAAAAAAAGACTAAGAGCTGGAAGGGTGAAAGCAAGGAGGCTATTTTAAATGCACCAATTGCTTTCTAGGTCTATTTTTTTCTTTTCCCCCCCAGAAATGTTGGAGGATTAAAAACAAGTTCAGGAAGGCCTCTGATTAGGATCACTCTGTATATACCACATATTTTTTTGCCTTTTATTTAGAAACAAGTCACAAAATTAAAGATGATTTTAAAAACATCATGCTTTACTAGTGTTTCCTTTTGAAGAATTTGTGAAAATGATTTTCAAAAACAGAGGCTAATATTAACTTTGACTTCAAATAATATTGGTAAGCATGGCGTAGTTTCTTAAGTCTTTCAAATGACAATAATTTGACTGTTGACAATTTAATAAAATAATATTTGCCCAATAGGTAAAATATGAGAGCCAATGGGTAAGATGTTCCCTGCTACACAATTACCTTAAATTAGAAATTACGAATTAGGCATGCATGTGCCAAAATAGACTGCTCGAGCAAATGATGAATTTGCATATACAATGACTTTAATCAACGATATGTTTTGGATTCCACAATTATCTGTTTTGCATACACAACATTTGAATCCTGTGCATGTAACTCTGCATTTGAACATGTATCCAATTATTTTGTTGGTACAACTTAGAAATCCCGATTTGATATATTAGGATATTAGTTCTCTTTCACTTGCAACAATATCATTTCCATTCTTATTGTCCAGCAAAATATAACTCCTCAGTAGAGGACAGGAAAAGGGCCTTGCTTCTAAGCTGGCAGAGAAGAACGCTACTGCCTCTAGATTTTCTGCTAAGAAAAAAAAATAAAGAGCGTATTTTCTCACACACACCTTTCTGCCTTCTTGTTTGGAGGTTATTTCAAAATACTAAGATGACTTTGGTTCACAGGGAGACCCCTGTGTGGCAATCGCACTGAGTTCACTCAATTTTCCACATAGTTAGTCCTTAAATGATGGGAGTAGGTTGTTGATCCCAAATACACTTAAGCAATAGAGAGAAAATTTAAAGCTGGTAAAAAGTCCCAGATTTGTTGTGAAGACAGAGGCATTCTGTGGAGCCCCTGGAAAAGCAGTGAGGTAAAACCCTATATTTCATTATGGTCTTGCTGGACAATCAGGATTCTCCTTGGCCCTTGGTGAGGGCTGTGTGGTCCAGGAGGCTGTGCTGACCACAGGGTGATTATCTGGGTAGGCAGGGTGTGAATTTTTTAGCTCAATTACCATGACAGGCCCACTGGGACAGACCCCTCCGGGAAACCCAATGTTATAAACAAGCTCCCCTTTAAAAGATGTTTTACTTTATAGTTGGGTCACTGATGATTGGAGGAGTCTGTTTCTTCTTTTTTTATGTTTTTCTAATTTTTTTAAATTTTATTAATTTTAATGAAAGTTTACAGAGACTTTGGATTTCCATTCATTCATTGTTCTACTTTTCTCCCTGTCCACTCCTCCCCTCCAGTTCGATCTTCTCTTTGAAAAGTAAAAGAAAAATTCTTTCATTGTTATGCAATCCCTCTCCCCCAAGGTCTTCTATCCTCTGAATCCCTTCAATCAAGATCTGGTCTATATGTTTTTGGCATCAGCAATGAGGATTTAATTGAGATAAAATACGTAGTGCGCCTATGAGCATGAGAACCAACGCCAGGGGCTCAGTAGAAACACAGTATGTAAATGTTCACCATTTCCCCACCTTTATCTGGACTGTACGGAGTACTCTAACTATAATGTCAATGTCATTGTTAATTGCCACTGAGCTGTGCCCACTCATGGTGACCTAATTATAACAGAATGAACTCTTTCCTGGTGTGGTGTCCTTCATGATCATTGTTCTGTTTGAGTCCATTATCGTGTTAGAACCTGAGTATACAGAAAGTATTTTAAAGGCTCTGAGTTCTTGCACTTTCAACCTTGTCATTCACTTCAATATTGAATTTTCTAGAATAAATTTCCTCTTGAGTGCTTAGATGATCCCATTGTCATTGGAAAATCCCAGGTCAAGTTTGTCTTTCGTGCTTGTTCAAGAATATTTTATGGTCTATTTGTTTTCAATATTCACTTTCCAAAGACACCAGGAGGGAGAGAATCACAGGGTTAAAAGTACAGTGAGGCTTAGAGTTAACCCTTGCCACTCAAAACACAGTCCACAGAACAGCAACATCAGCAGTGCTGAGGAACTCGTGAAAATGCAGACTCGTCACGCGAGGCCTCCCCCTCCTCCCCACCACACCCCCACCCACAACTTCAGTCTCCCTCAGAATCACCAGGGAACTGAAGCATCAAGTTAGGATGTTAGCCCCACTTCTGAGAAATTTGGAATTAATTGATTTGAGGGCGAGCACAGGTGTTATCCCCCATGCCACTCAAAATCCCTGAGAACTGTGATACATGGTCAAGATAGCCAGACACTCACCATCAGAAAAGAGACTGAGCAGAAAATATCAGATTGTTTTTAGAAACTTTACTTCTAGGACTTCCTCAAGGCTTCTGGGTAAATCCCAATGTCAGGAAGATTTTCAAATTACTGTACAAAGGCTTCTTAGCTACCATATTCGTAGTTACTGGGCCAGAACATAGTTTCCAAAATACTTTTAACACTACACTACCTTTGCTCAGTCTTCTTGGATTTCAAGAAGCCGGGTATCAGTTAGAATCAGGAGCGTTTGCAATGTCAATAGGAACATCATACAGTATCAACATTTTCCACCACATTTGTGAGACAAATGTTGGGTACCTGCAGACAGCAATGAGGATAACTACAGGGGTTGGTCCATAGGGACTGGCTGCACTAAGCTAAAGCCAATGAACATGTCTCTGCCAGTTTTTTCCACCAGCAGCTCCATGGGAGAAAAATGTACAATTTTCGCTAGTGCAAATTTCCAAAGAAACCCAATGGTTTAGCTGTGAGTCATTTTTTACCTTGAGTGTTAAGTTTGAGTGAGGTATTTAAGAAACAAGTGTGTGTGGGTGTGACTGAAATAAAGATCTGAGCAGTTTTTCAACAATCTTCAAATTGATCATTTTGCAGTGAATGTGTTATTGTTGTTGCTGTGGACTGTCCAGTTGGAATCGACCCATAGCTCACTCTCCAGAGGGTTTTCAGAGGAAGTACATTGCACAGGAGAAGACTGCCTGTCTTTCTCTCATGGAACAACTGGTGGATTTGAACCACATACCTTTGGACTGGCAGCACAATTCCTTACCATTAAGCCACCAGAAGTCCCTAGGAAGCTAAATCCAAGTCAAAAGCTTGAAAATTAACATCTTGCTGAAGCCTCTTGAAGATTTCCTATCATCTGAGAGCTTATAGAAATGCAGATTCTTGGCCTCCACCACAAACCTACTGAATCAGAATCTCTTTTAAGATAAGGTGCTGTAAGTGATTCAAAGGCACAGTGAGACTTGACAAGAATTGATATGAGACTCCCTAAAGTTTCTCATTCAATGTCTGCTCTTCTCTAAATTTCATCTGATCTGTGGTTGTTGTATACTGTAGAGTTGGAACGAGCCCATGGCTGACATTCCAGCAGGTTTTCAGAGACAGTTATTATCATCAGGAAGAGATTGCCTAGCTTTCTCCCACAAAGCAGCTGGTGGACTCAAACCATGCACCTTTGGGTTGCTAGCATTACTCCTTACTGCTAAGATAACTAGCATCCCACTTAGTTGCCCAATAGTACATTAAATTCATGTAATATTTTTATTTACTACTCAAACTATCTTTCCAGATGGATCTTTTTTTTTGTTTTTTTGTTATTTCTTAACTATATAGTGCTGTCTAGTTTGAGGGTAGTTGAATGATATACTTTTCATCATGCTTTTTTTTGTGTAGTTGGGTAAGAGAGAAAAAACATACCCTTTCCCCTCAACTTTCTGTAAACCAGTAGAACCAAAATGGTTAAGTGTTGCTATTCATTACATGTCTGGAAATGTCAAACAAGTTTTGGAAAACACTAACTTCCCAGTTTTACGAAAGCACAAATTATGTTTGGCTTATCTGTATGGTACAAATTAAAGATCAACAACTAATTTACCCAGAAATTAATTAGGTTGGCAAAAACTATACACGTTCATCTTAATTTTCAAGAAATAATTATACTAATCCAGGAAAATTATGTAAAATATTGCTGTCACTACATGTATCGCATCGAGTAGATTCTAACTCTTGGCAAAAACCTTACCTGCAGAGGAGAATGCTCTGTGGCCTTTGTAAGGTCGTGACCTCTCAGGAGTAGGCCACCAGGCTTTTCCAAGGCCGCTCTGGGAGGGGGGTGTTGCATCTGTAACCATTTGGCTACTAGTTCAATGCTTTACTCTTTGTGTCACTCCACAACTTTAAATATGTTAAGGCTCAGAGATGCATATTGGTTCATTTATCCTCTTTGTGACTTCCCTTCTATAAATATTCCCAGCCTCAAAACCCAATGAAGGTCACTAAAATAAAAATTCATTTTTATGGGCTTGTGTAATATTTTCTTAAGATGTGATTAAAATATACTTACTGATTGTATGCATAACACAATCTAGGCCCTGGCATGAAAGGTCCTTGAACTACTCATCATTTATCATAAGGATAGTAGCAAAAAGAAAAACAAAAAAACAAAGAAAAAATTCCCCCAAACAAAATCTATATTTTATGACAATAAGTAACTGTTGGGTGTTTTGTTGTCAACGTATTGGTGTATAGCACCTAACACTGTAAGATACTCCTGCAATTACTGAAATAGTAACAAACAACAAGAAATTACTTTCACAGTTGATGAAGAGATTGCTATAATTAGGGTATGTTGAGTGTCTAGGCAAACACTTCTGCTGATATAATCGAGTTGCATATAAAACTTTTGTTTAACCTGAATAAAAAAGAAAGGGAACACCCGCCAAACATTTAGACGCAAACAGATTGATCTGAACCTGAGAAATATTTTCCATGTAGGTTTCAGAAGGGTTTAAACTCACCACAGTCACCAAATTAATGTACAGGCACCATCATCTGTAAAAACAAACACACACACGAAGTATTAGAGTTATTGCCATTGCTGAAAGTACCAAAACTTTTCAAATATTTGTTCAAACACATGCTGCAACTGTATCTAAAAAACCAAAATTTATTAAGTTAAAAAAACCACGGATTTTTAACATTTTAGATACAAATATTTCATTACAACCACTCTAAGGGCAAATCTGAACTCTCACAATTTTATTTTTCATTTCTATATCTGGCACATGTATATTGTTGTTGTTGTTGTTGTTATGTGCCGTTGAGTTGCTTGTGACTCATAGCGACCCTATGTACAACAGCCCTAAACTCCGCTCTGTCCTGTGCCAATCGCACTGTCTCTGACACTCCCATCCTGATTACCCCAGTCACTGAATCAATCCACCTCATAGAGGGCCTCCCTCTCCTGCGCTGTCCCTCCACCCTCCCAAGCATGATGTCCTTCTTCAAGGACCTATGTACATGTATATTACACAATAATATTTTATTTTGGGGGAATTGTGGCAGAGAATACTTTTAAAAAGTTTTTATTGACTTGCATAGTATTTTCTTAAGATGAGAATTATTAAAAATAGACTTTCTGATTGTACAGCGTTGCACAATCTAGGCCATGGCATGAATGGCCCTTGAACTACGCATCCCAATACACAGTTCTCACTGGAGCTGTGGTGGCTTCAAGAGAACCATGTTACATAATCACCAAAGGGCCGTTGAATCACGAGAGGCTCCAAGTATGCGCACTCTCTGCATATGCAAGTCTGACCATTCTTTAAACTAACGGGGATAATACCCTAACTACTCACTATCATCAAGTGGATTTTGACTCACAGCAACCCTCCATCAGGTTTGCAATGTTCCAAATCTCTATGGGAAGAGGCTGTCTACCTTTCTCCAGTGGAGCACCTTGTGAACTTCAATTATCAGAATGACATGTTTCACACCACACCACCAAGCTCCATCTATAATTCAGGATAATTCAGTTAACCATCTTTGCAATGAAATCTGCCTTGACATTCTAGAAGAAATTCTTCATCTCTTCCTTAGTGTTTTTATAATGTTTTTTTATCTCTTTCATAAAATCTGTCGTGTATTATAACTGTGGGCTCTTATGCCTTGATCCTATCCATTTTCACAAACCCAAAAGGCTTCCCATTGTGCTTTTATCATAAATGATCAGAACATGCTGGCTGAGCATAAGGATATAATGCAAATAATATATAGTTCAAAAGATTGTATACATTCTCCTATGTTCATCTATCATCTTTTCAGGAGAAAACGTAGTTGCACTGAAAACAAAGCTTGCATCTAAAAGGAATGATTCATTTATTCGGAATGAACATTTTTAATTTTAAAAGTGAAGGAATTAAAATAAATAAAATTTTCATTATTACTAAATTACCTTTAAGCGCATCCTTTTAAGACTCTTCCTATTCATGAAAGTACATTTTCTTTATTCAGATTTCATGAATTATATTTTTATAAATCTTAGATTGAGGTAGAGAGGTGATACTTTCTGGCCTTGTATAAACTCAGCATATGTTTGAAATTAGTGTTTTGAGAAACAGTGACAGATTTGACTTGAACTATTAATCCAGTGGTCAACTTAGCAGCAAAATTAAAATGAGTAATATAATATAATCTTGGAAAAGACAAAGGGTTTTCTTAGAAGAATAAAATGATAGCTTTGTCCTGTTGGCGATGTTATAATTAACTAGATCCTGCTTGCTTGAAGCCATACAGAGGTCTGCACACTCCTTCCAGGATCACACCTTCCTTTTTCTTTTGGACACACAATCCCGTCAGGTTTGGTTCTACCACCCAAGTCTCTTTTTGGATTTATTTTTCCCTTGGATGTTATAAAATGCCATCTCTTTCTCTATTTTGTTGACATTCTTAATGTTTACAAGTAATTTATATGCTGTTTTGTTGCTGTGTGCCATCGAATTGGAACTGACCAATAGCTGACCCTCCAGGGGGTTTTCAGGGGCAGTTAATTGTACAAGAGGAGACTGCTCGCTGTTCTCCCACAGAACAGCTGCTGGGTTCAAAGTGCATGATTTTGGAATTGTAACACTGCTTCATACCTTTAGGTTACCAGTGACTCCTACTTTCTATGTAGCAGGAGAAATAACTCTTAACTTTTGTCATTGAGTCTGTCTTTAACTCATGCTGATCCCATACACACACACACAGAGAGAGAGAGAGAGAGAGGACATAGAAGCATATAAACTTGTAAACTTCTTAGCTACAAACAAATACCTTGAAGGAAACTATAATTTCTGGGAATATCTAGGTCGACGAGTATACATTTAACCTTAATAAAAGATTATGTTTTGGATCCTACTCTAATGAGTATAGCCTAGAGCCTTTAAAGCTTGCAAACAGTAATATGTGTCATAACTATTGGTCACTCACCATTTAGAACAACAAAGAAAACAAAGTCAAAAAAGACTAATGGACCAAGTAAATCTGTCTCTATGACCTAAAGACCAGAAGTAGAAGATGTCTGTCTACCATTGTTGACTTGCTGGTGTGTGCCATTGAGTCAGAGTTGACCCGTAGCTGACCCTCCAGCAGGTTTTCAGAGACCGTTATTTGGTTGGGAGGAGAATGCCCAGCCTTCTTCTGCAGAGCAGGGGGTGGGCTTGCACCACTTGCCTTCAGGACTGCAGCCCAGCTTTTTGCCACTAGCCCTCCAACCATTGCTGACTAGGTTCACAATATAAGGTGTCCAGGGAAGTGGGAGAAACATATGGAAAAAACCCTCATAAAATTATAATATTAAAAAATCAGGTTTATGGTCATAGGGAATTGTGAAACTCATGGACTATATAGCCCTTAGTCAAATTTCAAGTCTAGAACTGACATCAACCCATGAATCCATTTCTAGCTAAATGATAACTAGGCTTATACAGTGATCAATGCAATCAGGCAGGAATGCACTCATAACCATCAACTCTATGACATCAAAGGGTAGGATTTTTTTTCCTGGAAGGCCAAAAAAAGAAAGGAACCAATGTGAATGGAAGTGGTAAATACGAGGAGGACGGGCGAAGAGTTGTGAGTGATACAGGGTGGAGGCTGTAATCACTGTCAGGAAGCATAGTGTGTATGAATTATTGAATGAAAAATCAATTATCTGTTCAAATGTTCATGCAAGACACATTAAAATAAAAAAAGAAAACCTTAATGGCTTCCTGAAAATAATGTTCCACTGACAGTCTCTCTTTCCATTAAAAATGGTTCTAGATATTAACTGATAACTCAGTAGAGAAAAAAAACACAATTGAAGCAAAGAATATTTTAAATAATACCTGTCATAGAAGATTTTATTTCCTGTAATTAGAAATGGTAAAGAATTCTAGAAAAAAAAGTGGAACTTGTAGTTCTGAGATCATAATACATTTTCAATATTTACCAATTTGTAACTTCTGCATGTGATTTACTTCTTTATTAACCCAATGTTTCTATTTTGTCCTTGCCAACAATTGTCTTCTATTTAATTTTGAAAATATTTTTCAACTTCACTTTGACTACTTCCTGTTAAGTGCATAAGCACAATTTAGAAATCACCTAAAGCTTAAAAGTGAGCTCTGTTGGCTTCATGTTAAGGAGTTGCACTGCCCACACAAATGCATGCAGTTTGAATTCACCGGCTGCTCTCCAGGAGATAGGTGTTCAGCTGCTAGGAAGTTTCAAACCAGTGGCACAGAAAACAACAAACTAAGATAATTCACAAGTGGATAACCAATTGTGTACAGGAGAAATAAGGAAAATGCTGTCAGACAGTGTAGAGCTCTATTTGACTCCAGAGATAGTCGTGCGAATAGGAATATAGTCATCCCAAATCAAGTGATTGATAGATAGGACATGTACCTGCAGAAAGTTTCTCTTAAAGAATTTGTTGAGGGTTTATTCAAATGCAAATTTCCTTAAACAACTAGAATGAGCCAACTACATTTTCATACTTGGTCATTTAATTCACACGAATGGTGCCTATTTTCTCTAAAAACAAGCCTGGTATATAAATGCAAGAATAGAATACTAAGTTGGACATTGTCCCAATATTTAGATCATATGATTTCCTCTGAAATAAAGTGAAAAATAAATGAAATATGTATTATTATTTTTCTCTGTATATCTGCACAAAGCCGGCGGTCAGAACAAGTCAACTATTTTTGTATTTATTTGTAGAATCCATTATAGAAATAATTATGAAAAATGCAAATAAGTATATACTCTGGCATTAAAATATGTTTTAGCAATCAAATTTTTATGAGTTCCAATAATACCACTGCAATACATACTTGCACATATAATACAAACTCCTCTCTTACATATATACACATACACACACTCACAAACATCTAGATGTATGTACATGGTTTGTAGATTTGTGCCATCGAGTCAGAGCTGACCCATCACTGACCCTAAAGGTTTCCAGAGACAATAAATCACCAGGAGATTCTCAACCTTAACCTGGGAACCAACTAGTGAATTTGGACCACATGTCTCTGGGATTGCAGTGCTACTTCTTGCCACTAGGCCACCAGAGCTCCTTTATACATGGGTGGTAGTGGTTGTTCTTATGTGCTATTGAGTCAATTGAGACTCACTGACCCTATGTACAACAGCCCTAAATGCTACTTCATCCCTTGTCAGTCTTATTGTCTCTGACACACCTTTCCTCATTACCCCAGTGACTGAATCAATTCATCTCATCGAGGGTCTTCCTCTCCTGTGCTGTCCTGCCATCCTCCCAAGCATGATGCCCCCCTCCAAGGACTGATCCCGCCTTGCAACATGTCAAGAGTATGTCAGGCGAAGCTTCAGAATCCTTGCCTTTAAGGAGCAATCTGGCTTCACCCTCTCCAGGTTGAACTTGTTTGTTCTCCTAGCGGTATATTCAACACTCTTCTCCAGCACCACAGCTCAAAGGCATCAACTCTCCTATCATCCCTAGTCATTGTCATGCTTTCTAATGCATAGCAAGAAATTGCAAAGACCATAGCCTGGACCAGAAGCACCTTAGTGATATCATTGCTCTTCAGTACTTTGGAGAGGTCTCTGACAGCAAACTTTCCCAATGCAATTTGTCTTTTAATTTCCTGGCTGCGGGTCCCAAGAGTGCTGATTGTGGAATCAAGCAAACTAAAGCTATTTACAATCTCATCTCTTCACCATCTATTATGATGCTGCCAATCAGCCAAGTGGTGAGAATCTTTGTTTTCTTGATGCTGAGCTTCAATCCATATTGAAGGCTGAAGTCCTTGATATTCTACCGTGAACACTTCAGGTCCTCCTCAGTTTTAGCAAGCAGGGTTGTGCCATCTGCATAATGCAGATTGTTGATGAGTTTACCTCCAATCCTCATGCCACACTTCTCTTCATAGAGCCCAGCCTCCCAGATAATCTGTTCCACATATAGATTGAAAAGATATGGAAATAGGACACATGTTTGATGCATACCCTTCCCAATTTTTAACTACACAGTGTTTCCTTGTTCTGTTCTGAAAACTGCCTCCTGGTCCAAGTATAGGTTTAGCATAGGTACAATCAAGTGTTCTGGGATTCCCATTCTTCTCAGAGTCAGCCACAGTTTGTTGTGATACACACAGTCAAATGACTTTGCATAGTCAATGGAACACAGATAAACATTTCTCTGCTGTTCTCTGCTTTCAGCCAAGATCCACATTAGCTATAATATCCCTAGTGACACGCCTCTTCTAAATCCAGCCTGCACTTCAG
Organism: Elephantulus edwardii; assembly: GCF_000299155.1. Taxonomy (NCBI): domain Eukaryota; kingdom Metazoa; phylum Chordata; class Mammalia; order Macroscelidea; family Macroscelididae; genus Elephantulus; species Elephantulus edwardii. Next base: position 22,962,501 of record NW_006399764.1, on the reverse strand, counting down.
GCAGTTCTCTGTTGTGCTGTTTCAGTCATTTTTGGATCATCTTCAGCAGAATCTTGCTTGCATGTGATATCAATGATTCTGTTCAATAATTTCCACAGTCTGTTGGTTCGACTTTGTTTGGAATGGGAACAAATATAGATCTCTTCCAGTCAGTTGGCCAGGTGGTTGTCCTCCAGATTTCTTGGCACAACTTGCTGAACACATGCAGGGCAGCATCTGTTTGTTGAAATATGCCTTTCAGTATGCCATCAATTCCTGAGGCCTTGTTTTTTGCCAATTCTTTCAGAGCAGCTTGAACTTCTTCCTTTATCACTAGAGGCTCTTGCTCACATATTGTTTCATGTGTAGTCAGAAAATCATATTTTTTTTCTTAATTTTATGTCATTTGTATTCATGTGGGTAAGTTTTTCAGTAGTCTACATCTTCAACTGAGGAAAGTAGTAGACTATCATGACCTTCCAGTGGGTTTTTGGAGGTTGTCAGTAATACAGAGGGAAATTTTTTATCTATTATCACAGAACAAGGAGGAGGGTATAGCTAAACTTCCCATGGATAAAGGCATCAGAACCCTTGATGTAATAGGTATTATGGAGTAATTGGATGAAGAAGGAAATAGTATGTTATATAGACATTCCACAGACAGCCTTTCAGCCAAAAGTCCAGAATGTACTTTCTTTTCCTTTTTGAAAAGAGGAAAGGTCAAATATCAGGTAAAATAAAACCACACATTGTAGAAGCTCTATATCAGTAGTCCAAAACCAAGGCAGGTCCTGATTGTGGAACAACCATCAATTATTCATATGCAAGTTAAAACAGAGGCTGAAGAAAATTAAGAGAAGTCCAGATGAACCAAAATACAATTTTGAATTTATCTGAATTTAAAAATCATCTTAAGAATAGGTTTTAAACATTGAACACCAATATTTGAAGACAAGATGAGTTGTCAGATAACATCAAAGATATAATTCATGTTGTTGTTGTTGTTATGTGCCATCAAGTCATTTGCAACTTATAGTGACCCTATGTACAAGAGCCCTAAATGCCATTATATATAATTCATGAAGAGTTAAAAAAAAGAATCACTGATCAGACAAATGAGAAAGAAAAAAATTAAATGAACACCACCAGAAGAAACTATGAAAATGTAAGTAAAGTGCCAAGAAGCCTAAACAAAGGAAAGATACGCTGAAGTAAAAGAACTGAACAGAATCTTTTGCACAGCTGCTTGAGAAGACCAAACAAAGTATTATAACAAAATATGCAGAGACCTGAAATTGGAGATTAAAAAGGGAAGACTTTGCTCAGCATTTCTCAAGCTGAAGGAATTGGGAAAACAAATTCAAGCCTTGAGCTGTAATATTGAGAGGTACCATAAGCAAAATTTTGAATAACCCCAGTAGCGTCAAAAGAAGATAGAGGGAATATGCATGATCACTATACCAAAAAGAATAGACTGACACTGAAATATATCAGAAAACACTGTATGATCAAGAGCCAATGTTGTGAAGAAAGAAATACAAGCTGCACTGAAGAAATTTACAAAAAATAAGGCCCCAGGAATTGCTGGGACACCAATTGTCATGCTTTCACTGACAGATGTAGCCATGGATGAACTCACCAGTCTTTGCCAGAACATTTGGAGGACAGCTGCTTGTCCAGCTGACGGGAAGTGATCCATATTTGTTCCCATTCCTAAGAGAGGTGATCCAAAAGAATGTGGAAAGTACCAAACTATTTTATTATCACATACAGACAAAATAGTGCTGAAGATTCTTCGAAAATCAATTTAACCATAATTGGCAAAGAGCTGTTAGAAGATCAAGCTGGATTTAGAAGAGGCTGTTGCACCAGAGACATCATTGCTGATGTCATATGGATTCTGGCTAAAAACAAAGAATATCAAAAGAATGTTTCTTTGTGCTTTGTTGTCTAGCAAAGGCATTTGGTTGAGTGAGTCATAAAAAATGATGGTAAACATGGGGAATAACGCAAATCCCCAAACACCTAATTTTCTTCATGCAACAGCTACATCTAGATCAAGAAGCTGTTGCCCAAACAGAGCACGTACATATTACGTGGTTTAGAATAAAGAAAGGTGATTCAGGATTGGGTCATTTCTCCATACCTATTCAATCAGCTTGCTGAGCAAATTATGAGAAGTTGAAATGAATGAAGAAGAATCTGGTATCAGGATCAGGTTAAGACTCATCAATAATCTATGTTAAGCAGATGATACAACCCTGCTTGCTGACAGTGAGCAGCAGTTGAAATGTTTGCTGTAGAAGATCAAAGAATACAACTTTTAATAGGGATTGCATCTCATCAAGAAAACAAAAATTATCATCACTAGACCAACAGGTAGCATCATATTAGATGGAAAATTACTGAAACTGTAAACAACGTCATCTTACTTGGGTCCAAAATCAACATCTTTGGTGTCGGCAGTCAGGAGGTCAACAAACATATTGCACTGGGAAAGTCTGCAGTCAGGGACCTCTCTAAATGATTGAAAAACAGCGATGTCAGTTTGAGGATTAAGTGTGCCTGATTCTGGCCATAGTCTTTTCAATCACTTGCTACACATTGGAGAACTAGACAATGAATAAGGATGACAGAAGAATTGATGTCTTTGAGCTGTGGTGCTGGAGAAGAGTGCTGGATAACTTGACAAAAGAACAAACAGATATCAACCATAGAGCTCCCTGGAAACAAAAATTGCAAAGCTCTAACATGTTTTGGGAATGCTATTAGGAGAGTCTATTCCTTTAAGAGGAACATCATGTTTGGAAAGTGGAAGGTCAAGGAAAGAGAGGAAGATGCTCAATCAGATGGATGGACACCGTGACCACAGCAATGTGTTCAAGTATGTCAGAGATTGTGAGGATATGACGGGTTCATATTTGTTGCTCAACGGGTGGCTTTAAGTTATATTTGACTCAAGAGCACCTAATTGCAACAGCACAACCAACAAGAAGAACCTCATTACATGTCTTTCAAACACTTGATGAAATAGGACAGTATCCACTTATATACAAGTCTGAGAGGGAGAAATAGAGGAAATAATTTCCTGCTGGTCAAAATTGAAGGGAAAAATTGAAAGTATCATGTAGCCACTAAAGTTTTGGTCCCCTGGGTAAGTTCATCATTCTCAACAGAGAAGAATACTGGGATTTCAAGGACAAAAAAGAAAATGTCTCTCATGAAAATCTCCCACACATTTGGGATTTGAATTTACCCTGTCTACAAGGACAGAGAAATTCCTAAGGAATGATTTAACAACAACAATAACAACAGCAAAATATTGTCAGGTTGCTACCTCACATACTCTATCCTCAAATTTTTCTGGAAGGGCATTCCATCACCAAAGGACATTTACAAGGCTTTCAAAATAGAAAGTGCTACTAAACAGAAGGCCAAATGCAAAATTTAAATCACATAATGTAATCTTGAATCATATTCATTAAAAATAACAAAAGCAGATTAGAAACCCCTCAAAATGTAGATAA
>NW_006399764.1:22948423-22958885 GCF_000299155.1 Elephantulus edwardii | reverse complement strand
AAGTAAAGAATTGAAATGAAATAATCTAACAGCTCTTGAACACAGCTAAAGAAAGGATTTATTAGAAAGTGAAGAATACAAGGAACATTATGTAGAAAGTGAGATTGTTTAACATTTGTCTCATAGGAGCCAGGAAGAAAATGGGAATAATCAATCCTTAAAAAAGAAGCCTAGCCGGTTCAAATCCACCAGATGCTCTGCCGGGGAAGGAGGGACAATCTCCTCCTGTACCTGTCAGATCTGATATGACGGTACACTCACACAAAAATAATAAAAAAAATTAAAAAAAAAGAAGAAGCCTAGCACACAGCATTTAAGATTTTGAATATTTAACAGTTGATGGTTTGAACCTACTCATGTTTCCTTTTGAGAAAGACATGACAATATACTTTTTTCCTTTTTAAAAATAGAAATAAAGTTTTTACTGGTTTACTTACAAAGTTTGTATGCATTGTTTTCCATACTGTATCTTTCCCATTTCCTTTACCCATCCATCCATCTATTTGTGTAACCTTAAGATGCAGGAGTGGCATCCACTTCTTAAACAACATGCCTCTGGGAACTCTATGAACTTTGAGATATGACCTTAGTTATAGAAAGGCTACAGTTCTTTTGTTCATAGGGTCACTATGAGTCCTGCAGGACTCGACGGCCATCAACAACAACAAAAACAACAACATATCTATACATATGTTAGGTTCTGTGTTATGTGCCATTTTGATAAAAATCAACTAATTTCATCTGCTTTTTGGTTTAGAAACTGTCAAATGATGCTGTTTTTGCTAGCATTTCTAGATCCATAATAACATCACAGTGGCACTCTTTAATGATTTTTCAATTTCAACCAGTTCTTTATTCGTTCAAGAATGAAGCATTCCATAAAAATAAAATCAAAACAACACACCAACAACAAAAATATTCAAACACACTCCTTAATTAAAAACAGTAGTTTTCAAAACCTAAAAGCTATGAACTATTTCAATACGGGGGTGGGGTGGGGGGGTAGGAAAGGCTCTATGATATTGACTGCCCTTGAACTCTATAGTTCAGAAAAAAAAGAATATGTATTTACATTATAGTTTCAACCTAATATTCTATTTGTGTTATGGCTCTATTTTTTTTTGTTAAGTTAAAAATGAACAAATAAAGAAATTGCAACGGATTGCTGAGAATTGTTAAGGTGTTCTCTCCTATTTGTTTTATTCATCACTTTTGGTTGTAGGAAAATCAGCTATGCACATGTAACATTGTAGAAACAGTAAAGGAAAAGTAAAGGAATTCATTAGAACTACTTACTGCTCAAGGACATATGTAGATAGCATTTGAAAAGTAATGTCACAGGTGAAGTATCACTCCTGAGCACACTTAAAATATTAGCCTGGGTCAATCTGATCAATTGTAACGAATAAAAATTGTAAATTTAAGATCTATATGTTAGCAAAGCTCTAGTTGGAGTTGGTGAAACATTGTACTATTTTCTGTGAAGCTAAAACAAAACATATTCCCTAGAACATTTTAATATAGCTGGTGTAGAATTGAATTTTTATCCTATAACTCTTTGGGGAGATAGTTGTTTAACATAATGCGTATCCCTCTCATTTTCATCATGGTCTCCATTTAAACATTCTTTTTTTCTACTGTTGAAATAATTTTTTCTGTAACCTTTAGAAATTGTATTGATGTTTGGCCTTTGGCTTATTTTTTTTCAAGATAATTTGTAATTTGCTAACACACTGCAAATATTAGCGCTTTGAATATTCTCAGCATGTTTAATCTGTTTGTCCTAAGGAAAATTAGTGATTTTGCTGTTTAATTTTCATATTGTTTTCCTAGTACATTAATAATTCATTCTTAGGATAACTTTGGTTTGGAATATAAAACTAAAGCGGGTGTGAAGTTCATCTTTGTTCTCAGTCTCGAGGAATAAAATATACTGAGAAAACTGAATAGCAAAAGCAAGATTTCAAGGAGAATGTTTACATGTCTAACATACTCACTTTTAATAGACAAATTAAAAGTATTCTTTGATGTATAACCAAAAGCCACATGTTCTAGTAAGTAGTAAAATATTCTCCACAGAGTAAAATTTTGTTCACCGACACATTTTCTGTCTTGTCATTAATAAAGTTTGTTATGTTTTTCTATGTATCTACAAGCTCACATCTTTTCACTATAATCAGAACACTTCCTCCATACAATATTCAAATATTTGAAGCTGTTTAGAATTTCTTTTCAAATACGCACCCTAGCTTTTCCTGCCTTTCTTTCTTGTTCTTGCTGTCTCCTATTGTTCTTATCCGGTAAGACAAGTTGAAATTATATTTATACTTTTGGGGTATTTTTAATCACTTTGAGCAGTAAGGGAATGAAAGCTAGTCTTTGAGCCCAGGAGTCACGTAGCAGGTTTTAAGGAGACTTAGATGACAGCAGAAAAATTGTTGCTTCTGAAACTGTGGTATTGGAAGAGAGTACCAAATATCTTAGGGACTGACAAAAGAATGAAACGAACAGGCATGTTTTGGGAAAAGTGCAGCCAGATGGCTCCTTGGAGGAAAAGAAGGGAAAGCTTTGTCTCTACTGCTTTGGACATGTTGCTAGGAAAAGTTATTCCTTAGAATGGGATATTATGCTTGGAATGGTGGAGAGGCAGCCAAGGAGAAGGAGACCCTCAATGAAATGGATTGACACGGTGACTGTAGCAATGTGCTCAAGTATTTGAGAGAAGGTGAGGATGGCAGGCAAAGGATAGGCTAGCACGCATGTCTGTTTTTCACATGGTTGTTAGGAGTTGTACTTGACTTGATGGCTCTTAAAGACAACAACTGGCAAGTTAGGGGGCTCTGATGGTATAGCTTTTAGTGAGTTGTACTACTGTCCCAAAGACTACACTTTTATGGAGGTCCAAATTCACTAGTCACTCTGTGAGAGAAAGACGGATAGTCTCCTACGTAATTAATCTGCCTGAGTGACAGTTATGGTTTCTTTAGGATATATTCCCAGTAGAGGAATTGCTGGGCCAAATGCAAGACAAATGGAAGACATTCAAATGGCCAACAAGCACATGAAGAAATGTTCAAAATCCATAACTCTAAGAGAGATGTAAATCAAAACAACTATGAGATATCATCTCACCCCAGTAACAATAGCAAAATTTAACCGAATAGCGAACAACAAATGCTGGCGAGGTTGCAGAGAAAGTGGAACCTTTATTCACTGTTGGTGAGAGTGTAGAGTGGTGCAACCATTATGAAAGGCAGTATGGTACTTTCTCAAAAAGTTGGAAATAGAAGTACCATTTGACCCAGCAATTCCACTATTGGGAATATACCCTAAAGAAACTGGGACTGCACCCAAACAGATATATGCACACCCATGTTTACTGCAGCTTTATTTACAATAGTAAGGAGTCGGAAACAACCCAAGTGCCATCAACAAATGAATGGCTAGAGAAGCTGTGGTATATTCACTCCATGGAATACTATGCTGCATTGAAAAAACAAGGAACTCATGAAATATTATACAAAATGGGTGGATCTGGAAGACATTATGCTGAGTGTAATATCTCAGTCACAAAAGGACAAATGCTGCATAGTGCCACTGTTTTAAAATGAGACTGACATAGGGATTGGGGGCAATTAAGAGGGTATAAATAATGTATACTACATTGAAATAGATGAGGGAGAGAACTATCTAGGAGGAATATATGATTAGATATTATTATCATGCTAAGAGTCCAGAATGAAAGTTGTATAGTGGAGTATACTGGGGGTGCGGGGGTTATACAAACAAGAATGTTTATTTATTTATTTATTTTGGTTTTTTACTTTTCAAAGAGAAAAGCAAACTGGGAGGCGGGGTGGGCAGGGAGGAGAGTGTACAACAATGAATGAATAGAAATCCAAGGTCTGTAAACTTTTATTGAAATAAAATAAAAGAAAAAATCCATCTCACTTTGTATCTGTCTGTTTTGCTCAATATTATACTACTGATAATTATTATGCTATATATGTAATGAACTCTCACTCAACTGAAAAAAGGCAAAAAAGGAACTGACCCATAGTTGATCCTTCAGAGTGTGTTCAGAGGTTGTAAATAGTACAGGAGAATGCTTTTTTCACATTAAATGACTGGTGAACTAGAAGCTATAGATATGTGCCACTTTTAGGTGGTAGCATAATCTCTGCTACACTGGTGGACTACATTATTAGAGGTCACTGCATATTAAAGAAGTTATTTCCTTGCTATGTTAGATACTAGTATATGTGTATATCACAATGCATTTTTCTACTGTTTTTGATATTTAGTTTATTTATACTTTAATTTTGAATAATGATTTTAGAAACATATATGGACATATTTTGAAGTGGTGCACATGTAATTCTGTTCAATATATACACAGAGAAGTCACAGTATTAAATACACAGAAAAGACATATTTGCCATTGAGAGATTATATTTAAAGAGGGGGAAATGAGACATGAGAGCACAGGGCTAGAAGAATCTCTCTGAAAGGGCCAGAGGGAGTTAGAATAGCACAGCCCTTCACTTCCCCAGCAGAGAAAGCAGATACAAAGCCTATAGCCCAGCCCCATTGAGCCTGTGGAGCCCTACTAGCAACAAGAGGTTTGCTTATTCATTGTTGACTCGCAATTGTGGTAATGAGAATAGAATTTATTAGGGAAGGATGTTGGAGAGTGAAGGAAGCAAATAATATGACCCAAAACAGGTCTAGGCTCTTAGGCAAAAGTTCCAAGGCAGAATTCCTCAGTAAGTCCAGGCTCCAGTTTCAGTTCAGCAGTCAAATCCAAATCATCCATCAAGGTTTGTCCAAGAACAATTATAAATGAGCTTCTCCTCAAGTATTCAGTAAGAACAGCATAAATCTTTAACAGTGGTCAGCATAAATACAGAAAGCCTTAGGTCACACCTTGCACAGTTTGTCCACAGCAATGCCATAGTCTCTCCACCACCAGGGTCTTGCTCTCCCAAGGGTCTTGTTGCCACAAGCTTTGCATGCCTCAAGTCTTGCTTTCACAAGTCTTGCTGCCCAGTGTGGGAAGCACTATTTCTCTTATGTTGGTCCCACAGTTGTTGACGATTTGCAAGATCATGCTGATTTGCAAGACTATGTCGGTAGTTAATATAGGTGGAGACCAGAGGCTAACTGCAATGGCTAAAATAAGCCAACTTTTAGGCTAACACCACAGGTTATTTCTGAGTAAGGAAGTTTTATTCCTCATATATGGAATAAGAAACTTATTCTAAGTTTCTACAATAAACACAAAGGGGTTTTTTTTCTAAAACTGGGCATTTGGTATGTTATTAATAGCTATTGAGAAGGAATTGACTCAGAGTCAATGTTCCAGCTGTTTGTCAGAGGTTGTAAATTGCACAGGAGGAGATGGTCTGTCTCCCTCATAGCAGCTAATGGTTCCCAGCTGCTTATCTTGGGGATGGCAACACAACACCATACCCACTAGGCCACTAGAACTTTCATAATAACGTAGAACATCAGCCTCTACACTCAAAAAGCCTATTTCAAATTTCAGTTCTATTGTTTATTCTTCTTTTCAGCCTTGACTTGGATACTTAACCTAACTAAGGACCAATTTTTTTTCACTTGCTGATCTGAAAAATTGCAAAGCAGAGTATATTTCTCACAGACTTTTTTCATGAAATAAATTACCTAACACATACAAACATAGTCTGATTTCAGGCACATAAAAGCATAAATAAATGCCGGTTGTAATTGCATTATTACTGCTTTTATTATAGATACATTATTTCTTATAGATTTTGTCTTGCACAATTTACGTGAAAATTAAGGAAACATTTATAATGTACAACATTAAAAGAAATGCTGGAGCAAACAGGAGAATTTAAATTCTTATAAATGGTTTAGGGACAAGTCTATAAACTCTCCATAGATTAACCCAATTAGAAGTGAGACAACGTTGATTTATGTTAGAATATATTGTTGTTGCTATTATGTATCATTGAGTCATAGCCAACTTACAGCTGACTCTCCAGTAGGTATTCAGAAGCTTTAAATAGCATGGGAGGAGAATGCACATCTATTTCCAGCAAAGCAATCCAAACCTTCTGCTTTCTATTTAGCAACCTATCTATGTTATACTAGGTCACCAGTACTCTTTAATGCTAGAATATAGAAGTCTACAAATATATGAACTGAAGCCAGGGGATAACATTGCCAATTATTATTGCTGCTATGTGCTGTTCAGTTGGTTTAGATTCACAATGACCCTATATATGAAAGAATTGAATGAAACACTACTTGGTCCACTGCCATCCCACAACAGTACTAATATTTGAGCATCCTGTCAATCTACTTTATTATGTTATCTTTCTCTTTTCTATGGAATCTTTATCAAACATCATGGTCTTCTCCAAGGACTGGTCCCTTCTGGTAATACGGTTAAATAAAGTCTTGCAAAACTCATTTAGATGGAAGAAAAAAGTATGCAGTTTATTCTATCAGTGTGCTTAATGAACAGTTACTGATGTTTTTCTGGATTTTGTTGTTGTTTTGGGTTTGAGGTTTTTTTTTTTTATCATTCTGACAGTAAAGGAAATGATTATATGTGCAAATTGGGTATCCTCTGCTTAAAATGTTGAATCAGTTGGGTACTGCACTCAACTGAACTAGCAAAATATAGAACAAATAAAATGTCATTTCTGAGAAAGCATTTAAGAAAATTACAACTATGAGAAGCAATTTTTCCAACCCATATAGCTCATCTATGATTCCAAAATGTATGTGCTGTGTTTATAAATGTGTTCTTGTTGAGATTCATACTTGCATTACTTGTACAGTCTCAGAACATTGTATAAAATTGAAGCTTAACATCAATCTCAATTTTGGGCAGCATTTCAATTAAGAATAGAAAAAAAGGCAAAAAATTTCATCAATGTATTCTATGCTATATGCGTTGATAAGACATTGAAAAATATCCTAACAGCCATAGTTCCTAAAAAGAGATTTCTAGATTTAGACATTTTATTTTAAAAGGCAGATACTTTTACCTGATATTTTATATTAATCTAGCTTCCTTAAATGCACAATGGGGTGGTTTTGAAGATTAATGGCCATAAAATGCTTTTTACTATGCACAAAATAGGTTTGCAGTTACATTACATCTAATGTCCTTTGCTACTATTTTTTATATTACATTCTTATCTCTATTATTAAAATATGCCAGTTTCTGAATGTTGTGTGGCTTTATTACACACAATCTTAGATTTAATTATTAATAGACTTAATATATTAATCAGAACTCACTGTCATTGAGTCAATTCCCACTCAGAGAGACTCAACGTTAATCTTTATGGTAAAACATTACTGTATTTTCCTCCCATACAGTAGCTGGTTTGATTGGACAAATAAACTTTCAATTAGCAGCCAAGTATTAAATCACTGCCTCAAATAAAAATAGATAGCTGTTAGGTGCTGTTGAGTGTGTATGACACTCACGATCTCTGGCATGCCTGATCCTCCAGCCACAGTCACTGTATCAATCCATCTTAGCCGGGTATTATCTTCCGTGCTGACCCTCCCTCCTTCCAAGCAAGGTGTTGTTCTCCATGTACGTCCCTCCTCACAAATATTCAAAGTATGTGTAATGGAGTTTCAAAATCCTTGCCTCCTAGAACCACCCTGGTTTCACCCTCTCCAGGACTAACTTTTTTTTCCCCCTTGGCTGTCCATGGTATGTTAAATATTCTTTTCCAGAACCACAACTCAAAGGCATCAATTTTCCTCCTGTCATTTGTAAGCATTGTCCAACTCTCAGATGCACAGCAAGCAACTGAGAAGACCATGGCTTGGATAAGGGATACTTCAGTCTCTGTACTGACTTGTTGCTCTTGAGCACTCTGAAGAGGTCCTTGATAGCAGATTTTTCCAATGCAACTTTTTTTCTCTTTCCTGACTGCTAGAGTCAAGGGTGTTTATTGTGGATCTAAGCAACATTAAATCATTAACAACTTCAAATTTTCCCTCCATTTTAATGATGCTGCCTACTGGCCCAGTGACGAGGATTTTTGTTTTCTTGATGTTGGCATGCAATTCATATTGAAAACTGTAGTCCTTGATCTTCTGCAGAAAATGTTTCAAGTCTCCTCAGTCTTGGCAAGCAAGATTCTGTCATCTATATAACACAGGTTGTAATGAGAGTTTTCTTCCAATTCTGATGCCACATTCTTCTTTATAAAGTCCAGTCTTCCAAATGATCTGTTTAAGTATACAGATTTAAAAGATATGGAAAAATGGTACATCCTTGTACAATCCTTTCTTAATTTTGAACCATGCAGTGTTTGCTTGCTCTGTTTGGACAATAGCTTCTTGGTCCAGGGTGTGATGCAAATGTCATATATGCAGAACTAAATTTTCTGGAATTCCCATTTTTCTCAATGTTAGCCACAATTTGTTAGGATCCACACATTCAAATTCTTTTGTATAGACAATAAAATACAAATAGACATCCTTCTGGAACTCTTTGCTTTTAGCCAAGATATATATGACATCAGCAATAATATCTATAGTGCCACGGCCTCCTCTAAACCCCACTTGTATTTCTGGCAGGTCTCTGTTTATGTACTCTTCTAGTCCTTTTTGGATATTCTTCAATAATATTTTGCTTGCATTTGATAGTGATATTGTTTGATAATTTCCACTTTCAGATCAACCCTTTAAACTAATATATAAAAAGAAAGTTGTTATTGTTGACTGCCATCAAGTTGAGCATGACTCATAGCAACCCAAGAACAAAAAGCCTGAAGTCTTTCTCTATCGTTACTTATCAAAGTTCATAGGATTTCTAGAGGGATGTTGTTTAAGAAGTGGAAGCCACAAAGAAAATGGAGGAATGCAATTTGTTTGACTAAAACTTAGATATAGTTGTTATAAATGCAAATATTTTCTGACACATGGTTTCTCTCCACTCTAATATATGCCTACTTGACAAAGGTAGATGTAAATTAGTCTCAAAATGGATTTTATCAATTTAATAAAAACTCAAAAAAAATTCTGCACTGAACTTATCTAAGTATCCTCCCAAAACATTTTTATAAAGTCAGTTACTCTATGATAGTGCATTCTATGCACTTAAATTCACTTCTGCCACAGATACAGTTACCTATAAAATAGCAATTTTTAACATATCTTCAAGATTGAATTTATTATACTCAAGATTAAGTAATTTAAAAAAATACATCTGACTATTTCACACTATTTGAGGGACTCTAAACTTAGCACTGTATGTTTGGGTCATTTCCAAGAATGCTATATACTAGTTGATTTGGAAATTCTTTACTAACTCAAACTTAGCAGCCATATTTGACTAAAACTTTTGAAACTCTGAAATAGAACACTGAAGCAATTTAAGACTAATGGCAAATCTAGTGAGCAGACAGAAACAAATTCAGAAGACATTATATAGAGCAGTCATAGCTGAGGGCATAGACGTCTACATGAAGATCTCTCTTGAAAGTGGAGCTTAGAATGTAACAATTACAAATCACAGGAGGAGAGAATTCCATCTCATTGGTGAATCAGCAGAGGCAGGAAGCAGAAATCTACATTATGAGAAGTAATAGAAATTCTCAGAACTGATTGCTCCTGATATTTAATAAATTACGGAGAAGCAGTATATTTCCAAATTTGCTGGATGACTGGATATAAAAGGTTTTATTCCACAAAGAAACCTCATATTTCAAGTAAAAAAATGAAAACATTTCAGATATTATATATAAATACGATATACGTAAGTTTTCACATATATGATATAGCTAAAATAGTAAAAATAAACTTCTATCTAAAATTGGTTTCAAATCAAAGATTTTATTAAAAATATTTGAATGATTGAAATATAATATCTTGGCTTGAGTGAATACCATCTTTTGCAACTTGCCAGGGGACAGTAGGAAACTTATTTTTAAAAATCTGTTGTCACAGCCATTTGTGAGGTAATATAACACAATGAAAATTGTAGTTAAGGTTCAGCAAGCAGCCTTATACAAATTCAATAAATGCTAGATTTTTTAAAATACAACATCTGTTGTTTTGATAAATGAAGTGGACCTCCAAACCAGAGGTTACTGGCACAAATCAATACACTGAAATATGTATTTGGTCCATATGGTATTTCAGTAATGGGTGTTTGAAATTCAGTACACACCTCTGCTATAAATCACAGAGAGAAATTATAAAAACAAGTTCATTCTGTGATTTGAGCCTATAAATTAATGAAAATGTACATTAAAAATAAGGAACTTTTAGACATATGTATAATTAAAAAATATAAAATAACTTTTATATGTTGTTGTTGTTGTTATGTACCGTCAAGTTGCTTGTGACTCATAGTGACCCTATGTACAACAGCCCTAAACTCTGTTCTGCCCTGTGCCAATCACACTATCCCTGACACTCCCATCCCAATTACCCG
>NW_006399764.1:22945247-22947887 GCF_000299155.1 Elephantulus edwardii | reverse complement strand
ATATATATAAACTATTCTCTCCCTACCATTCATGATTTAGTTTTCTTTTCTTTACCAAGTCTAAATTGAATCTTTTCCAAGTCTTCCTTTCTTGAACTCAAAGAACAAAAACCCCTGACTTGTTGACAAGTCAGAGCGGAAGCACAGCTGAGCCTCCAGCTGGTTTTCGGGGACTGTACATCAGAAAGAAGAAATGTTGTCTTTTTCCCACAGAGCAGCTAATGGATTTGAGGCAGCCTTCGTTTGGCAGTCTAATTCCTTACCATTAAGCAATTCGAGCTCCCATTTGGTCAAGGACAGACTTTCAAATACACAGACATCCCATCCAGCAAAACATCCTCATTTTATCTTCACCATAAATATGTCATTGTTGTTGTCATGTGCCTTTGAGTAGACCACACCGACTTGAACCCTGTCTTCCCCTGCACCATTTTCATATAGTGAGTTTATTTCTTATTGAGGGTCTTCCCTCTTTCATGGACCCTCCAACCTTCTGAGCATAATGCCCTTCTCAGTGGATATCTGAGAGGTCCTTGTAGAAAGCTTCTCCTCACAACATGCTCAAAGTATGTGATAAGGAGTTTAATCATCCTTCCTTCAAAGAAGTACCCGAGCTTCACCTTCTTCTCCAGGACATAATCGTTTGTTCTTTTGGCAATCCATGGGATATTCAGCACTCTTCTGCAAAACCATAGCTCAAAGACATCCATTCTTCTACTCTCACCCTTAGTCAATATCTAACTTTGAAATGCATCTGAAGTAATTGAAAAAAAAATCATGACTTGAGTTAGACACAAATCGATTTTCAAAGTGACATTGCTGCTCTTCAGTACCTTGGAGAAGTTCCAGACAACAGACTTCTCCATTTCAACATGTCTTTTCTTTTGACTGCTGTTGCCAAGATTGTTGATTGTGTTCCCACTCAAGAGAAACCATTAACTACTTTTTTCTTCTCTCCATACCATGATCTTGCCTGTTGGCCCAGTGCTGAGGATATTTGCCTTCTTGATGTTAAGACACATCGTTACTGTTTTGTGCCATCGAGTCAGAATCTGCTCATACATCACCCTCGAGTGGTTTTCAAAGGCAGTACAACATATGGGAGGAGATACTCATTCTTCTCTGCTGGAGCAGCTACTGGATTTGAACTGCATACCTTTGAGATTATAGCACAGAGGAGCAAATCTACAAATGCCTGAATTTAAATGAGAAAATCATTGACTTGTTAGAGAAAGATTTTTTTTCCCATGTATTGGGAATGTAGTTTGAGCTTAAAGAAAAAGAAATCTATATGGTAGAAGTTTATATGATAAAGTAAATTAAATGCAGACCCATACACATACTCTGGACAGATATACACATATACACTTACACAAAGAATTCTTACAAAAGAAATCCACAGAAGTGATAGCTAATTCTATAAAGTTGATGTTGGAAAATTGTTCTCAATACAACTGGGACTTAAGTAGGAATATGGGAAAAGGTTACACTTTTAAGAAAGAAGACATTTAGTGACATCATGCAAGGTGTTTCCTGTAAGCACGGAAGTCACTGACTTTGTCTGAAGGTGATGGAATTCATCCCCAAACTCATGGACACTTTAGTAGGCAGTCCTTTTGCACAAAACCCAAGAGAGAGTTGACAAAATAGAGCCTTCCTTCTTCTCTCTCTCTCCCTTAAAAAAAGAAACAAAACACCCAAAACAAACAACAAAACAAAATAAACAAACAAAAAGCTCAACTAATTACTAAGCCCCTACCATGTGCAAAGCTCTGGGAATAACCATATGAAAAAGATCTTGTTTCTTCCATAGAAATCATGGTCTAACAGGAAATCAAGGATTGTCAACTAAGTGTTAGGATGCTATAATAACAACACTATAGCCTTTGTCATGGGAAAAAAACCTGGCAAGCCTAGAGCTACAGGTGTATACCAGGAGAAGTAAAGTTAGGTTAGGGAAGGGAAGTGATGAGAGATCCAACATAGTCAGGTAGAAGAGTGCAGAGTTGACAAGGTGGTTGGAAAATGAGGAACAGCAGGAATTACTATTAGGAAAACATCAGGCTATCTTGTAAGAAAGTTCTTTTCAACTGTGATTTTGATTCATTGATACTCTATTTTAAGGTGTTACACATATACTCACTTATGCTTAAATAGGCTTTGAAAATTATTATCATCACATATAACACATTATCTGACAGGGATGTCTACACCAACACATGTGCATATACCCATGACCTCGCATTCAGCAGCCAGGCCACGAGAGCAGAAACTTCTGTGACAAACAGACTGGATGATGTTCACTGACCTAAACTGGGGCTTAGAATGAATGGGTGCATCTTTAATCAAATGAAAAGTAGGAAACCACAAATATACATGTTTGTTTTTCCCCTACCACATCTTAGATTTGCTTTTTGTGTGTGTACATATGTGTATAGAGAGAGCTGTAAAATTAATACACCATTAACCTGATAAAGAAATGAACCATAAACTGCATTTCCAATGAAGTAGACCTGACATGAATTAAAAATTAAATGCCAAACAGGGACAAGTTTCCTTCCCAATTCCCAAAAAAATACATTTGGATACACAGTCAGTCTCTCTCTCTCTCTCTCTCTCTCTCTCTCTCTCTCTCTCTCT
>NW_006399764.1:22924449-22945147 GCF_000299155.1 Elephantulus edwardii | reverse complement strand
CACACACACACACACACACACACAGTATAGTCCATGAGGATAAGCAGTATTTCATATATTTTCCATGAAAATGAAGAAAGAGGTGAGAACAAAGACATTCGTCTTATAGAATTTTGCCTTCTCAATTGACCACTCAAATACAAAATCATTCCCTGACTACCACAAGTATGTTATTTTCTTTCGAATAGTGAGCATTTTCTGTGGGCTTGTGTAAAAACGACATCTGTAAGCATCATCATCAATATTGAGAACTGTCTAAATAAAAGAAGTCAAATTATGCTTTTTGTCTAAAGTAGGCTAAGGATGTAATATAAAGTCACTCACTACACAGTCGTTGCTGAAATCATTAAACCTGAAGTGGAAATAGCCTTTTGCGAAGGTTTCTAAAATGAGAGCTAAATTGTAATATGTGTGCAAGTTGAAAGGAGAGATTTGTAGTCTGATGCCTGAGGAAAGAATTTAAGCAGGCATTACCATCAGGGTGGCAAATGGTGAGGGGGCTTGCATGGTACACTGACAGCGTTGCTCTTAATATTTTAAATTAACCAAAGACTTCAACGTGAAACACAAAACCTTTTGTCACTTAAGCAGGAAAAGAAGGATCCCTGGAGAATAAAGCAGGAGTCTTGAAAATGTTCTCTGTGTAGAGAAATAGAATGTGAAATGCATCATGAGCCAGTGATCCTATAGGGAAAGGGGACATTTGAAATTATTTAAAGTGAAACTCTCAATTTATAGCTGACGAGTCTAAGGCTGGGAGTAGCTGCCCAGTTGGCCTCATTTCGAACTCACAGTAATCTCATGTGTGTTAGGGTAGAACTATGCTCGCTGTGGGGTCAACGGGGGGGGTTTTGTAGGGTAGCAAAGCTCTCTCTGGTGGAGGCAGCCCAGGGTGCTAACCAACTGCCCCACCCAGGGACTCTGAGAGGTTAGTGAACAAGAAAGAGCATTGCTTAGCGAATCCATACCTTCTGATTGCAACTCTTGATTC
Organism: Elephantulus edwardii; assembly: GCF_000299155.1. NCBI lineage: Eukaryota > Metazoa > Chordata > Mammalia > Macroscelidea > Macroscelididae > Elephantulus > Elephantulus edwardii. Next base: position 22,944,156 of record NW_006399764.1, on the reverse strand, counting down.
ATTCAGGTGTCCTTGGGCTTGCCAGGAAACAGAGTAGACAACAGTGGCGATTACAAAACCATTTGCACATGCAACTGAAATTTATTTACAAATCACACAGAAACAACTTCTTTGATTTTGGCAGTGGGTGGAGGGGGTGGGGAGAAGAGTGGCCAAAACTCTCTTCAATCACTTTTTGTTTGCAAATAGCAATTGACCAATTTTTGTATGTAATTAAGCATTAGATTGAGTTATAGCATTTTTACTCTAGATTTTCTTTGTTTTTAGATGTTCTACTTAAAAACAAGTACAAGAATCATATAATGTCACCCAATATCTCAAACACCCTTACTCACTCTTTGATTTTTCATGCATGTGTCTTCCTATAACTTCTCAATACCCCGTCCACATGGACTTCAGGCCCAGATCCAGACTCTCACTCTCGTAATGCATTAAGTACTATTTCCATCATTTTCTTTATTCACTTTGCTTTTCTCTACTCCATGGCTGCTCTTTTCATCTGGGCCATTCTTTTTTTTTTGCCATCCTTTTTAAAAATTTTTTAAAATTTATTAATTTTAATGAAAGTTTACAGAGACTGGACTTCCATTCATTCACTGATGTACTTTTCTCCCTGCCCAACCTCCTCCCCAGTTCATTCTTCTCTTTGAAAAGTAAAAGAAAATACAATCCTTCCTCCCAAGTCCACTCCACTATGCTGTCTTCGTTTTGATTTCTATCACACACAAACCATCTTAAGAAGGTGGTCTGGCCCCCCTCACTCTTGCTAGTGGTCTCTGCTGAGTCAATTCAATTTATGGTGTCTCCATGGGTGAAGAGTAGAATGACTGCTTGTGATTTTCAAAGTTGTAGCCTTTTCTAAGTAGCTCTCCACATCGGCTTTCTGAGATGTGTGTGGATGTATGCAAATCACTAACTGTTTAGCTAGTGGTCATAACTGGTTTTGTCCGCCAAGCATAGGAAAAATTCACTTTCTCACCTTTCACTCACCCAATGTGTCACATATAACTTCATACTTTTAAATAGATTCTTTCTTGCTTCAGTTCTTCTCAGAGTCCTCTTGGACTTCTCTGTTTCTAGCTGCCATCTTATCCCATTGTCTTTTGCATGTACTTTCATTTGTTTGACAATAAAACAATCTAATACAGTGATCCAAGTTATGATATTTTCAATTGATTCCTATGCATTTGAAAATTGGCCAATGAATAAGAATGACAGAAGACTCAACGCCTTTGAATTGCAGTGATGGGGAAGAGGACTCAATACATTATGAACGGCCAACAGAACAAACAAGTCTGACTTGGAAGAAATGCAACAAGGGTGTGTCTCAGAAGTGAGGGTGGTGAAACTGTGTCTCACAAATTTGAGCACGTTTGTAGGCGGGTTTAATCTTTGACCTAGGACATTGGTTACTGGGTAAGGCAGAGGTTCTAGAACGAAAGGAAGAGGAGGGCCTACGATGAGATGGATTGTCACAGTGACTGTGGCTCTGGGCTTGAGCAGGGCAGAGATTGTGAAGTTCAAGGGTGAGATTCAGATTTGTTGTTCACAGGGTTGTCATGAGTTAGAGTTGACTCAAAGGTCCCTAGAAACGGTATGCTGATGGGCCCTGCTAAGTAAGTGTGGTTGCAATCTTTAGCACTCATCTTGCAGTCTCTAAAGATCTTCTGAGCAGTGCCTTAAAACAGAAAACCTGGGGTCCTGACCCTAGATGCTGCAGTACAGTGAGGAGGGGTGGCACGTGTTGACTGTTCAGGGTGTCGGTACACCCTCTCCACTGATTCTGGGGGTGTGGGGGTAGCCATTATTTGTCCCAGCCAGGGCCCCCGCCTCTGGTTTCCTATTTGCAGTTACTTGAATAAAAAAAATATCCTTTTCTGGACAAAAAACAAACAAAAAAAACACCATAAAAACACAAAACAACTATGAGATATCATCTCATCCCAGTAAGAATAGCAAAATTTAACAGAACAGCAAACAACAAATGCTGATGAAGTTGTGGAGAAACTGGAACCCTTATTCACTCTTGGTGGGAGTGTAAAATGGTGCAACCACAGTGGAAGGCTGTATGACGCTTTCTCAAAAAGTTGCAAATAGAAATACCATTTGACCCAGCAATTCCACTACTAGAAATATACCCCAAAGAAACCATAACTACCACCCAAGAGGATACATGCACACCCGTGTTTACCACAGCTTTGTTCACAATAGCAAAGACTTGGAAACAACCTAAGTGACCATCAACAGATGAATGGATAGAGAAGCTGTGGTATATTCACACAATGGAAAACTACATTGCATTGAAAAACAAAGAACTCATGCAATATTATTCAAAATGGATGACCCTGGTGGACATTATGCTGAGTGAAGTATCTCAGTCACAAAAGGACAAACCATGGTATTACTGTTATAAAATGGGACTGACATTGGGGTTGGGGGCAGACTGAGAAAGATGGGATAAATTATGTATACTGCATTAAAATAAATGAGGAAGAGAATTGTTTCAAAGGGATATATTATTGGGGGGGGAAAGACCAATAAAAAACAAAACAAACAAACAAAACCCAGGAAAAACCCCATAAAAGCAAAATTCCCAAAGCTATTCTATAAAAGTTGATTGAGGGTAAGATTACTTTTTGGCATAAGGTGTTGGCAATGCATTTCAAGTAATACGCCAAAACATTGAATACTGTACCTTCGGTACACAACTCTCACTGCTGTCAAATCAACCAGGAGACACAGAGACCCTTTATTGGGTCTCCAAAGCTGCAAACATTTACGCAAGGAAATGGTCTATTTTTCTCCCTTAGGGTGCCAGGGGGATCTGAACCACCAGCCTTATGATTAGCAGTCTGACACATTATAGGCTATGCTACCATGACTCCCAACTTAAAACAGGATTTGTAATGAATTTCATCTAACCATTTGTGATGTAGAAGGATATTTGAATTAACAAGCTCTGAAATACCTTGAGGTATCTGCTTTTAACCTGTGCTTGCTATTAAGTTGTTTATATGTTTAAAATAAATTAATTATACAAAAAAACTTAGGTAGAAGTTTGTTATCATGGACTGCTGTGTTGGATATTTTTGTTAGGTCCGTAAGTATTCCTCACTCTCTGACAAACTAAGACTGGACATGATCTCAGTATGAACATTCTATGGATGTCCCGTCTAGTGCAAAACAGTTAAGAACTCAACTACCAGCTGAAAATTGGTAAATTAAATCCACCCAGAAGTCCCTTCAGAAGTCAGGCCTGGGGAGCTGCTTTCCAAAAGGTCACAGCCTTGATAACCTTGTAGTTCTATTGTATAAAATTGGGTTGCTATGAGTTAAAATCCGTTAGATAGAACAGGTGACACTGTAACATAAGGAGAAAAGATTGAACGGTCAACGGTTTCATCTTACTTGGATCCACAATCAACAATGCATTTGGGACCAACAGTCAGGAGATGTAATGTAATGGGAAAATGTGCAGCCAATGGCTTCTCCAAATTACTAAGGAGCAATGATGTTAGTTTGAGGACTAATATGTGCCTGTGTCAGGCCATGATCTTTTCAATCACTTTTTATTTATCTGAGAACTAAACAATGAATAACAGAAGAGGAATTGATGCCTTTGAGATCTAGCATTGAAGAAGAACACTGAATAGCCCATGAGTGATCTAAATAACAAACAACTAAAGCTTAGACAAAGTGCAGCCAGAGTAGTCCTTGGAGACAAAGAAGACAAAACTTCATCTCATCAGGGCATGTTGTTAGAGGAGGCTATTCCTTGGGGAGGGACATAGTGCTTGGAAAAGCAGAGGATACCATCAACAAAAGAATGGGTAGAGAAGCTGTGGTATATTCACACAATGGAATACTATGCTGCATTGAAAAAACAAGGAACTCATGCAATATTATTCAAAATGAGTGAACCTGGAGGACATTATGCTGAGTGAAATATCTCAGTTGCAAAAGGACAAATATTGCATGGTGCCACTGTTGTAAAATGGGATTGATATCAGGGTTGGGGTAAGACTGAGAAAAACTGGATAAATTGTGTATACTGCACTGAAACAGATGAGGGAGTGAATAATTTAAAAGCGATGTAGGATAGGGTATTATGGTTATCACAAGAGTCCACAATTAAGGTTGCATAGTGGAATGTACGTGGGGTGGTGGGAGGGGTGCGGGGGGATTGTGTACCAGGGAAGGAGTGTTTCTTTTACTCTTGAAAGAGAAGAGCGAACTTGGGGTGGGGGGAGGCTGGGGCTGGAGAGAAGTGCAGCAATGGATGAATGGAAATCAAAAATCTCTGTAAATGCTCATTAAAATTATTTTAAAAAATTAAAAAAAAGAAAGGTAGAGGATAGTTGAAATAAAGAAAGTCTTAACCAGATAGATTGGCATAATGACTGCTGCATGGGCTCTGGTAGATCAGATATGATGAGGATGACACAGTATAGCATGAGGTTCCTATCTGTTGTTCTGAGGATCTCTATGAGATGTTTGGAAGCAGGAGTGGCATCCACTTCCTAAACAACATGCCTCTGGAAACACTATGAACTCCGATAAATTATAGTATCTATAGAAAGCTTCAGGCCTTTTGTTCATAGGGTTGCTATGAATCGTGCTCGACTCAACGGCAATCAACAACAACAACAACAATGAAATATTCAGTCAACTCGACAGCACCTAACAAAAATGACACCACTTTAGATAAAAGCTCTGACAAAGCATATTACATATTTGTTTAAAATCAACCAAATCTGGTTTTAAGTTTGACTTTGTCTTGCTTTAACTTTTTTACCTTTGTCAAAATATTAAAGCACTTCAAACTTGAATTTCTTGATTTGTAAAACACAGAAATTAATTGCCTCCAAGGGTAGTTTTAAATTGTATCACTCCTTGTAAGCTGATTCCTGCACAAGGAGGGCCTTCATTGATTTGCTGAGGCTACTTTTTCATGAGAAGAGATCGTTTCATCCTTCCAGATGAGAACTGGTGTTAGAACTACTGGCCTTTCAGTTAGCAGTCCAACACTTACAAAGAATGGCTATGAGGACTAGATGAGCTAATATTTTTAAATCTAGTAAGTGCATGGTTTGACACATTGCTAGGATATAATGAATGGATGCTTTGTTATATTTTGTATGATTTCCCCCTTTATTTCACCAACTAACAACACCGCTACTAATATAGATTTGTCAGGAAAGTAATACTTATCAAACAGAATGAGTGAATTTGCAGGGAAAGCGGTGACTATTTCCTTGAAACATTTATTTTTTTTCTCTCCTTTAGAGTGATTATTATGTGTCTTTACAGAGAATTTACCTTCTATTATTTAAAACAATGTTTGATTGAGTTCAAAATATCTTCCTACATCTTCTCAAAGAACAATCCAAACTCTTCAATTATCTTTTTCACACACATCTCAAAAGGTATTTTGAATGTCTGAAAGGCCATAATTCTTTTCCCCTAAAGTTTTGAATTCCAGCTGATGAAGTTATTACACTGTGTGGTGCCGATCCATGTCACAGAAACAATGGTGTAAATTAACCTCTTACTGCCTTCACTCAGGTCTTTCTTTTCCTCCATAAAAGTTAATTTAATGATTCTGAAAGAACCAAGATTGGCAGGGATGGAGAATTAGGCCTTTACGTCATAAAATAAGTACTGATTAGAATGACGAGCAATGCTCTTAAAATTGTTGGCTGCTACAGAATCTCAAATGCATTTAGGGAAGAATAAAGTCTTGAGGGACTGGGGATAATTGAGTCTGCGTGGATCATTCACTACATGGGCACATCATAGAGACGATAATTAGAACTATTCAAGATGATGAGTATTGGCTTTAAAATTACAGCACCCCCCTGTTCCCACCCTACCACACACACACGGAGTCCTCCTCTCTCGGATATATAATGTGCGGCAGAGGTTGAACCACTGTGTAAATCTACCTGGGAGGAAAGATTTTATCAGTCTATTTCCTTTCAAATATTTTAAACCTTGGTACTCCAGTCAGATTCATGTATTTATCTGTCTTTATTAGGATTCTATTATCTGTTACACTTAAGTGTTCAGATGGGAGCCAAAAGGCTGGTGATCTGATACCCACCCACAGATCTGTGGGAACAGTACTTGGTAGACTGCTGTTTTCATGATCACAGCCTAGAAAAGTTTGTGCTGTCACGGGAGGTCACCGTGAGTTGAAATCAAGGTGATGACATCCAACAGGCACTAGGAATATGGAAGACATGAGACCTATGCGTTAATAAAAAGGCAAAGAGACACCAACAAAGTGAGTGAGTGAGAGAGTAAGTGAGTTAGAGAGTGACAGAGTGAGTGAGTGGAACATCTAAGGCAGAGTGAGATTTCATAGGAAAGGTGGTTGGGAAAGAGGAACTCTTTTCTCAGCAGTAAAAACAGCAGAGTGTCCCTTACAATAACAGCAATAGCTCTGGTAGCCTCGTGATAACAGTCTGCACTGCAATCTGAAGGCACGTGGTGAAAATCCAGCAGCTGCTCCGTGGGAGAATGATGGTTAAACTCCTCCCATGCTGCTACTGTCTCTGGAAACCCACTGGAAAGTCAGGAAGGGTCAGTTCCAGCTCGATAGCACACAACAGCAACAACATTTATAGTACACAGATAAACTCTGGTAGCTTGGAGGTTGTGGTGAACTGTTAAACAAAAAAGTTGATACTTGCAAAGTACTGGGTGGCTCCACAGGAGAAACCCTGTGAGGTCGGGTCTTACAAAAATCACAAGAAAATCCTACGCAGCAGTTCTACTCTGTCCCATGAGGTCATTTTGGATTGGAATTGACTCGATGTCACCAACAGTATAAGATAAATGTGAGGAAATGTTAAAATTTCTAAAGGCATTCTTATCTCTTGTTTTCTCCTTTCACCTAGCAAATCAGCAAATCCTATTTCATTTATCTGCTTCTAGAAGGCACCAGAACCTTAGAGGATAGAGAAGTGTCTTATTTTATTCCCAAAGTTGTTTTCTTTATGAAAACAGGTTGCCACATCTTGATTGGTTTTGAATCACTGACCTTTCCACCAGCAGAGTGCTTTGTTGTTTTATAACATGTTGTTGTTGTTATATGCCATTGAGTCGTTTGCAAATCAAAGTGACCATATGTATAACAGCCCTAAACTCTACTCTGTCCTGTGCCAATTGCACTGTCTCCGAAACACCCATCCCAATTACTCCAGTCACTGAATCAATCCACCTCATAGAGGTTCATCCCCTCCTGTGCTGTCCCGCTATCCTCCCAAACATGATGTCCCTCTCCAAGGACTAGTCATGTTATCATTTATTAGAAATAATTTCAAATGAGTGATGAATAAATTGATTTATCTAGTTGAGGAGTCAGAAAAAAACCACAACCAAGCTCTTAATGAAGATACATTCACCGAAAAATCAAGTTGTTGATATTGTTTTTGTTGATTGCCTTCGAGTCAAGCATGACTCAAAGCGACCCTATGAACAAAAGGCCTGAAGCCTTTCTGTAACTATCGACATTTATCAAAGCTCATAGTTTCTTGAGGCTTGTTGTTTAGGAAATGGATGTCACTCCTGCTTCCAAAAAAGAAATTAGAGAACCAGAGTTATTATTTTGAGCAAAGAATCAGACTGATATAAAAGAAATACAACCTGCTAACTATTGAAATGCATCTCAATTGAAACTCTTTGCAACCAGCACTGAACTAATTGGTTATCAATTCCTAACCACACCAAACTTGGTTGATGGAAACGAGGAGTCAATATTAATTTGGAGATACCATTTTTCAGAGTATTTTAATCACTGCCTCAACAGGGCTCCTTTACTCTCTTAGAGGATGGTTACAATGCTAAAATAATGTATGTAAATTACAAGCATGGATTGATTAACAAGGAGAACATCCAGTCAGGGTTTCTGTTGTCAGAGTAACATTTATTCATGTGGATTTTGCTGTTAGTTGTTGCAGTATTGGCTCCTGCATATGCAGACCCTTATGTAAAACATGTTCCCTGGTTCAGAAGCTTCCTCACCATCCTGGTATATTCCACTTCCTTGTTGTAGCCATTTTATATTTTGAGCACATTCCAATTTATGCAACTCACTATCCAGCACTGTATCAAACAGTATTTACTATGATCTATGTGATTTTCAATGGGAACCCAAGAACACTTAGTTATGGAAAATTGTACACAGATCAGAAAGTTGTTCTTAGGATGGAACTAAGAGATAATGCATATTTTAAACCCAGGAAAAGTGTGCATCAGAGTGGTATACTTTCCCCATAACTATTTAATCTGTATGCTGAAAAATAATTGAAGAAATGAATACATGAAGAAGAATGTGGCATCTGGATTGGAGGATGACTCATCAACAACTTCCTTATGCAAATAAAATAACCTTGATTACAGAAAGTAAAGATTTGAAGCATTTATCACAGACGCTCAAAGACGTCAGAATGTAGTAAGAATGACTTCTCATCATCAGGAAACCAAAAATCCTCACAACTGAACAAATAAATAAAGAAGTTGTAAATATTTTCATTTTACTATGATTTCCAGTCAATACAAGGGTTGCAATACTCAAGACATCAAAAAGCATGTTCCATTGGGAAAATTTAATGTCAAAGATCTAATTAAAGTGCTAAAGATCAAGGATTTAAAGATCGAAGTCAATTTAAAGATTAAAGTACCTGGCTCAAAGCTTCATATCTGCCATATGATATGCATAAAAATTTGGACAAATAATAAGACCAGAAAATATTCTATGTCTTATTGAATATTTATGGACTGAGAAAAACCACGCAAATCTGTCTTGGAGGAAATTCAAGGGTGATTCTTAGAGTCAAGCATCATAAAACTATCTCTTATTTTGGGCATGTCATCAGAAGGTACCAGTCCACAGAAAAGGACATAATGTTGAGGAAAGTATGTGGTTTTTGTTGTTATCCCATCGAGTTGCCTATAACTCATAGCAACCCTATCCTATCCTGAGCCAGTCTCACTGCATTACCCCAGTTACTTAGAGTCATGGAAAAAGAGGAAGACTTTATACAGATGAGTTTGAGACCGTGACTTCAACAATAGACTTGAGCATGGGAGAGCTTGTAAAGACGGGGCAGGAAAAGTCCAGGTTTTGATCCGTTTTCCATGAGGTCCCTATGAGTGATAGTCAATTCAAGGGTCCCTAATAATGACAAATTCCTACAAGCAAATATCCCACTTTTCTTCCTAGTCTTAGTTTGGAAGAATTCCTGAGATCTCTCCTCTTGGGCTAACACTGCTGGCATTTTAAATACCAATGGTATAGTCTCCAGCCCTACAGCAATATAAAACCTAGCTCAATACAACAAACTGGATGAGAGGTGATGTGTTTCCAGGCTTTATATTTGTTAGCTCTGCGTGTTTTGCCCAAAGCAGAATACTGCTAACTTGTTGCTTTGCAAATCAAAAGGTTGGTGGCAAAATCTACCAGCTGTCCTGAGGAAGAAAGACAGGTAGTCTCCTCTGGTAAAGACTTGCATCTTGGAAACTGAATGGACATCACTGTGAGTAGGAATTTATCAGTGGTGGCAAATTTCTTACCATTTCTTGACTATTATATAACTCGAGCATACTTAATTATATGGCAAACTATTTTTCTCCAGACATACTGTGATTTCTCCCAGGAATTTTAGAAATTATTGATTCATCTCATTTCTGCTCACCAATGGAGTTTCAGTAGATTATTTTTATCCTCATGTGGTTGACAAGAAAACTCAGATTTTGACGGGTCCAACAATGTTTTCAAATTTCATACAGCAGCAGAATAAATCTTTAAACCAGCAAACATTGATTTGGATACTGTGATCATTTATTTTTATTGTTTGCTTCACAAACTTCAGATGTTCCCTGGGAAAAAAATTTATTTTAAAAAATCTTCAGTACAAATGTTCTTGAAATATGCATCAGTCCTGCACATCTCATGTTTCTTTCTTTTTCTTCCTTTTGAGATTTAATCTCCATTTCTATTAACAGCTGACACAGGTAATTTTGCCTTATGGTCTAATGGTAAGGAGCTGTGCTGCAATCCCAAAGGTATGAGGTTCAAATCCACCAGATGTTTGGCAAGTGAAGGATGGGAATGCATTCTCTTCCTGTGAGATTAACTACCCCTGAAAACCCACTGGAGGATCAGCTATGTGCTTGCTGGTTCTACCTCAATGGTATACAACCACCCCTCAAAGTCTTGCCACTCTCGTGTAGCTTAAATCTAACACAAGTTCTGTGGGAGGAAAATGGGCAATCTCTTCACGGTGGATTCATAGCCTTTGAAACCCAACTGAGGGTCAGCTATGAGTTGTTCCTGACTCAAAGGCAATGAAGATTTTTTGTATTGTGTATCTTTTGCTTGTTTGGGGGCTTTGTTTTGGTTTTTAGCTATTAAGTACAAGCAATAGATGGCAGACAAATAAAGAAATGAGCAAAGATTCTGAATTTTCTCTCCCACCTTCAGTTTATGGAGGAAAGGGGCCACTGCACCCCCCCCTCTTTAGATGTGACTGGCATGCCCATGGAGTCTGACTCATAGTGATCCCTTACATGGTTTCTGAGACTGTCCATCTTTATAGGAAAAGATTTACCAACTTTCTTCTGTAGAACAACTGCTAAATTTGGGCCTTTGACTTTGCAGTAAGCAGCTTGACACATTACACTACACATTACAGACTTCCTTTGAAGCAGACTCTTGTTGTCCATCAAATCGGAACCAACCCATAGCTGACCCTCAAGCAGATTTTCAGAGGAAGATCATTGCATGTGAGGAGATTGCCCATCTTTCTCCTGTAAGCAGTTGGTGAATTTGAACCCTGTGTCTTTGGGCTGGCAATACAGCTCCTTACCACGAGGCTACCAGAGACAGACATTTGAAGCATCATTTTCTTAATCATAAAATTTACACTCTAGAAGTTGCTCAATCATTTTAGAGGCATTTAGGGAGAACTGTCACAGATAAAAATTTAAATGGAATGTTAATATGCTTGGGGAAATTAGAGCTTTCATCTCAAATTCTAGGCCATGGTTAATTCAGATAGATATAGATTAACTTCACAAGCATCAATAATTTCTATTATGTTAAAATCAATCCCAATTTTCCATACAAATAGCAGATTCAAATAAAATCTCTGAGTTTTGTCGTCTTCTATAAACACACTTATTTTGCATCTCAGCAAAGTCAACTGTATGTTCTAATTATTAAACACAAAGGGAGCTCTGGTGGCCTAGTGTTAAGGAGCTGCACTGTGAAACTTAAGGCACATGGTTTGAACACCCCAAATGCTCTTCCAGAGAAGTCTGGAGAATATCCTCCCCTGCAATTTACTGCCTCTGAAAACCCACTGGAGGGGTCAGCTATGGTTTGATTCTGTCTCCATGGTAAACAACAGTAATGAAAAAACCAAACCCAAACCAAATCAACTGTCTTCAGTGGATTTAAACACATGACTAGCTCTCATTGAGTGTTGATACAGTAAATCCTCACAGGAGGCAACTTCTCATCTTTCTTCCAATGAGTATCTGGTAGATTAGAACAGTCAACCTTTCAGGTAGCAGACCAACAAGTAATGTACTACATATATCACCAGCGCTCCTTCTCTTTGCTAAAAGGTTGAGGTGGGGTGGGTACAACGTCATTCTGATGCCTCCAGTTTTAGCAAAATGTGCCTCCTACTTTCTAATTATCCACTACAGTAATATATACACAGGATTCATTGGGGAAAAGATTAAATCAAGGAATTTTGAAATTGGAATTTTAAAAAATATTAAAAAAAATTATTAAAAGTATATGAGATTATTTGGTAAGTGGAATGTATTTATACTGATACCTAAAATAAAGCTCTCTCTAAAAACAAAAACAAATTGAATTTATGTCATTTAATTTCTAAAATTTCAAGTCTTCTCAGGTATAAAGGAGAACAAGGCTAGATTTTCCTAGCCTGAGCGTGTGGGCATTAAAGGAAATAGCATGAAAGCATTCTGAACATTCGTGGACATGCTAGCCAAAGGCATGCTGGGATAGGGTCATACCATAAAAGGAAAAAAAAAAAGAAAATCCATCTCTCTTTTCAGCTGGCAAAAATAATTGTGATCCTCTTATTGTAATGATGAAGTTTATCATCTTTGCCTCTAGGGAGCACTCTGATTGTAGTTCCTCCGGGATGGATGCGTCTGTTTTGGCAGGTTACACTGTATCTAATACTCTTTGCCAACACTATAACTCAAAGGTACCCCCCTCCGCCTCCATTCTTCTTATTCGTCATCCACCTTTCAGATGTCTATGAACCAACTGAAAAACCATGGTCAAGACCAGTGACTTTCTCTGGAGAGGCTGTAACCCTTTCCCAGAGGAAACTTTCTTCATCTTTCTTCTGTCTCTCACATACCTTGTGCACGCTGGCAGGAGGAATCATTTTGTGGAAAAAGATATCTTACTGGGAATGGTGGAGGGTTGGTCAAGAGAGAATGACTGTCAAGAGAGAATGACTGTCAGGGACATAGACTGACACAGTGACTGTGACAATGTGCCGGAGCCTGCTGGAGATCAGGACGGTGGTGCAGGACAGGACATGTTCTGACATGTAGTAATAGCACCAGCTTGTTGGCACCTGGATTTTCTGACTCTTTGGCTGTTTTGGGAGCGTTTTCCCTTTGGCCATTGTTATTTCCTCCACGAAGCCTTTCCTGACCATTTTAGCCCCTCTCATCACTCTCTCATCCACACATCTTTACTTTAAATTTCCATGAAAGAATCTTATCAAGTTTATTCCAAGAATGTTTACCTTGCCACTTAGGTCTGGTTTTCAAGTGTTGAGAGTGGAAGCACTTACCACGACTGACAAGCACCTGACACAGTGCTGGGAGCACAGATACGCTCCCCCGTGAACTGCTGAGTGAATGTGTTCTCCAGTTGGGAGGGCTCACTAGATGTTCTGCTATTCATAGTCTATAAGCGGTCTTCCTTTTTAAAATATTTCTGAAGAATTATTTTTTAAAATGTTCTTGAATATTAGTTTGCTCACAAAGTTCATACACATTGTGTTTCACACTCTTCTTCATTCATATTGGTTTTCATGCAATCATTCCCATGCAATATATTTTATAAAATCAAGCACCATTGGATATTGCCCATCATTATTCAGTGTTTTCAGGTCCACGCTGATCTGATTTAGGGTTAAAAAAGGAGAAAATGTCCAAAAGGCCCTGAAACTGTTTTCTTTTTGTGTAACAAAAGAGAAGAGTACATCTCTGAATATCATTCACCAGTATGAGACATTTATAAATAAGGGAACTCCAAAGATTCACCTTGATGAGTATCCTATCTTTTCAAGGAATTACCCACCTGTTTTTTAAAATGTAACTGTATTATTATTCAGTTTCCTTATTTGTTAAACAGGGACTGTACTGGAACTCAGCAGGATGGTATGCAGATTAAATGATATAGAGCATACACTACCAGCTGCCCACATTATTAATATCCATTCCTGTGAGTTTGTGACCAATTCAACACTAGTGAGTAGGGAACTGTACTGCTTACCCAAAGGTGATGACTTGCCAGTTGTTTGAATCTGCCAGTGATTCCATGGATGAAATAAGAGCGATATTCTCCCATACGATTTACAGCTCTGAAAACCCACTAGAAGGTCAGCTATGTTCTGACTTGATGGCAGTGAGTTTGAGACCTGTGCTCTTGAATATCGAAAGTGTGATCAGATGGCATGGTGGGTTAAGTGCTGGGCTGTTACCTAAAACATCTAGGGTCAAGTACACCAGATGCTCTGTGGAATAAAAAGTGAAGTAAACTGTTCACTTTAAGTTTTATAATCTCAACCGAATGGGGCAGTTTTACCATGTCATATAGGGTTGCTGTGAGTCATAACAGACATGAAGGCAGCTGTTTTGGGTTTCTTTTGTTTGTTTGAATGAGGATGTAAGGACTCCTAGTGGAGCAATGTTTTAGTGGTTGATTGCTAACTGAAACAGCAGCAGCTGCTAGCCACTAACAGTTCCACTGTGAATATCACATAATGAATATCACAGCCTAGAAATCTGATGGGACAGTTCTACTGCATCCCAGGGGAGCCTGTGAGTCAGAGCTGGCTTGACTGCACAATGCCCATAGCTGATCTTGCATTGGGTTTTCAGAGGCACTTATCTAAGTGGAGGAGATTACAAATCCTTCTACCATGGAGCAGCTGGTAGATTAGAACCATGTGCCTTTGAGATTGTGGTGCAGCTTCAAACCACTAGGCCACCAGAGTTTCCTGGTATAATTGTAGAGGAAAAGAAATGACAAACTCTTTGTGGCACTTCAGAAGGTAATGTGGCAAAAGGGAGGCATTTGACTTGGGTTTAGTTTATAAGCAAGATTGTTCTAATAAATAAAATGTGCTGGTGGGGAAAAAAATACGAAGTTTTTCAGGTAAGCACCTGAGGAGCACTAGGATTTTGCTTTGTAGCACATTTTTCTACCTTCATCTAATGAGAACACATATAAAGGAGATACTGTAAGAGGATTCTATTGTGAAACTTAGAAAGTCTGGCTTTACAATATTTAAAGAGAGGCCTTTTATCACACACACAAGCCTGTTGAATATTGGCTTTATCGTTCATCTTTAACATAATGACATACATATTGAAAATGAAGACCTACTCTCATTGTAAAAAGAATAATATATTCAGATAATTAAAAGTTCTATCAGATTTAATCAAGCTATTCCTAGACAATAAAATAGGAGAAGTTGGTTTTAAAATAGCTCATGATCTAGCTATCTACTCATATTTTATTGAAATTCTGTAGAGTTATTTTGATGACTCTTCAGTGGCTACTTTTGAATTATGTGATGAGTAATGCAATCTTAAAAATTTCAGAATTAAAAAAAAAAGAAAGCCAAGCCTATAATACTATCATATTTGGAAAGTTTAAGAAGCATGCAATTCTGTTTAGAGATCCATCTCCCTCTCCTCACTCTCTAACACACACACACACACACACACACACACACACACGTGTCACCAGAGCTCTCAGTATTATACACACTCATATGTATATTTAGTTGGTGAAACTTTGTCTCACTTACTTTGACCATATTTTCAGGAGAAACCAGTTAAGGAGAGAGCTATTACGCTGATGAAACAGGGACGGTCAGCCAAAAAGAGGAAGACCCTTTCTCAACAAGATTGGCACAGTGACTACCACAATTGCCTTGAGTATTAAGGAAACCCTGAGGATGGGGCACAATAGCAGAAGTTTCAGATTTATTGTTCATAAGGCCCCATGAGGCAACATAATGACATCTAACAACAACGATAATTATGTATATAGTTGTTGGCTATTGAGTCAGAACCGACATGTCTCAGAGGCGGTTTGTCACACAGGAGGAGACTGCTCATCGTTCTCCCATGGAGCAGCTGGTAGATTTGAACTGTGTACTTTCAGGATTGCAGTACAGCTCCTTACCACTACGCGAACAGAACGTATGTAGAAACTAGATCATAAACTATAGATAACTTAGGGAGTGCTAGTGGCATAATTTGGAAAGGTGGGCAAGTCTCCCTCTGTGTGATTCACTGCCTCTGAAAACCCGCTGCAGGGTCAGCGAGGCTTTCGCGCCAGTGCTTTGGTCCACCACAGCAACAGCAATAATAATTTTAACTCCTTATATTACAGATTGTGACCTCTCTATTTTTCAGTTTAACTAACATGGATCAGTGGCATAACTATTAAATTTAGCAATATTTTGGAAAATAAACTGCAATTTGCATTAGTTACAAACATAATAAAATATCAACTCATATGTTTAGTAGATATGTCATGTATTCTAGGTTCATTTCCAACATTCATAGCTATATTTATTAACCATGAAATAAATCAATGAACTCCTTTGATATGAGGCATGTTTATTGTGAAAACAAATGCAGATTATATAATTGTTGGGGTTTTGTTTTTTGGTTGTTTTTTTCTTTTAGAAAATTGGCTAATATTACCTCTCTTATTTGTTATCATGAAAGGGTATTATCTCATTTCTGTTTCAGTTCTTAGAGCAGCAGTGTTAGACTCTTTCCATTGTATTTTCAAATGTCTACTCTGAAATTCTTGCAGCCACAGTGCTCCTGGAAAGCAAGGATGGAAAAGCTTCATCTTGTGCTCTGTACATGTTGCAGGAAAATATATTCCTGGGAGAAGGACATCATGTTTGGAAAGATGGGTGGAATGGCAAAGGAGAGGAACATCCCCAAACAGATAGACTGAAACAGTGACTGCAGCAACAGACTTGAGGGGTGGGAGACTGTGAGGATGGCACAGGACAGGACAAGGTTCAGATCTACTGATATGAATATACTCACCTTGACAACGTCTAACAATAACAACTCCTCTGAAACTAGGCAATGAGCTTAAATCTCCTAAAGATGTACAAGGTATTGAGTTCACCAAGTGAAGAAGGAAATTACCAGATAATTATGTGGCTATGCACAGATTTATGTTCACTGTTAGGAACTTTATATAGGTTCTAACTGAACAGCGGAGGTAAATGAATATGTATCAATGGGAGAGCAGAAAAGGACACCACCTTACATGCACACAATGACATGCGATGCAATGACAGTTATGTAGCTGAGTGCACATGTGACATATACAATAAGAGTTTGATGAGACATAGCAACTAATTACATTAACCAATTGCTATTACTATTACAGAAAAATGTGTAGGTATAATTGAATGAAAACAAATATGATTATGATTACTGTCATTCAAATTAAAAATAAGAATTCAAACTCAGGGTGTTCCTTTAAAGAAAGATCTTGTAAACTGTATAAGAACTGCAGTAAGGAAATCCCACTGGAACAGTTCTTCTCATGCAGACATATGCAGATCCCGTGAGTCGTGGGCCACCTCTGCAGCCCTTACATGTTCAATAGCAGGCATATGTATAAGTACGTGAAAAAACTCCTTGATACCAGAGGAGGCCAGGTAATTTGGGGTCTCTAAGGAAGGCCTGATGTACAGATGCTGAAGAAAACAGGACTTTCCGCCATGACCAACAGATAGAATGGGTCTTCTCCCAGAACTGACACCCTAAATTAGACTTCCAGCCTCTCAAACTGTAATAGAATCAATTTGTGTTTGTTAAAACCACCCATTTGTGCAATCTCTGCTATAGCAGGACTACACAATGAAGACAGTTAACTACACAATGAAGACAGTTAGAGAGACAAAATAAATGGAGCTCAGACCTAAGCAACAAAAATTGATGGCCAACATCTCGAACAGTAGAGGAGAAGATGAGTGAGGCAGACACTGCGAGCCAGTCCTTCTTTTAAGGCTTTAGCAATCCTTAAGCTCTGTAAGGCACAAGGCTAAGAAAATCTGAGTGGAGATTTGGGCAGCTTTATAGCTAAGGGATAGAAATTGGATTTGAGGACTAACTAAGAAGGAAAGTACCTGATAAATACCTAGGAAGTTAGATGGTATCTTTTTAGGTTATACCCCCAAATGGAGAAAAATCAGAGATAAAGTGAGACTTACAAAAAATGAATCTCTAC
This sequence comes from Elephantulus edwardii, assembly GCF_000299155.1. Lineage (NCBI taxonomy): Eukaryota > Metazoa > Chordata > Mammalia > Macroscelidea > Macroscelididae > Elephantulus > Elephantulus edwardii. The sequence goes on along the minus strand of NW_006399764.1, from coordinate 22,926,584 downwards.
CTTTAGTCAGTGTAGTTCTCCACTTGGATTTAGACCTTCTACTCCTATTCCAGCTGTCTACTAAAAGTGAGGCTGAATTTTCTCTGAAACACTTAGGGTTTTCATGCACAGTCCAATATGCAATAAAACATCCCTAGGCATATACAAGACAAACGTCACAAGAACAAAATACACAATGGGACCATTCTTACGGTGATGAGGCATTAGTTTTTTCAGATACACGCTGCAAATTAACAGTGGATAAAATATTTAAAAAATATTAAAATGGGTAAAAATGCTTCACAGAATTGGATTCTAGATGTAATCACCTACTAAGACTTCTAGACAGAAATAAAAAGTATTTTGATTACGTCAAGTTGGAGCTGACCCTCTAGCAGGTTTTCAGAGGCAGTAAATTGCATGGAGGAGAATGCCCCTTTCTCCCTTAGAGACACTGGCAGGTTAGAACTATGTGCCTTTAGGAAGTGTATCTTCTTCATTTCCAGCCAGGATAGGAGCTATAGAAGACAGTAGCATGGATAGTACAGTATCGTAAACTTTTGAGAGTTTGGAGAAAATCCTAATTAGATGTTGTTATGTGCCACTGAGTTGGAACTGACTCTGAAATCTCCAGCAGGTTTGCAAAGGCTTTACGTTCCACGAGAGATAGCACATCTTTCTGCAGTGGAAGAACTGATGGATTTGAACTTTTTGCCTTTGGGTTGGCAGTGCAACTCCTTACTCATGAGGCCAACAGAGCTAATAAGAAACTCAATAGAATTGGAAGATTTTTTTTCTATTGGCCAATGATGTGATGGAAAGAATAATGAAAAGTGGAGGATGATTAATACTCAATGACAAATTGAGAATGAGAGGGTTTCTTTCATGACATGTAGAGAGCTATGAATGTCAACTTAGTCTAAGGAATAAGCTGATAAAGTATATGAATTAAATAATATTAGCACAGTCACTTCTGACAAAGTCACAGTAAGCTACTGTACTTCTCTATGCCAGTATAAAGAATCCATTAAAGGGAAACTGAGAAAAATATTGCGTCTTATGAGTTACAAAAATGGCCATCAACAATTTCTTTATTCTGTGGTAGCATAGTGAGTAAGAGGTCTCATTGCCAACCCAAAGGCAGATGGTTCAAATCAACCAGCTGCTCTGCCCGAAAAAGATTATCTCCTGCATGTGATATGAAGCCTTCGAAAAACCAGAGAAGAATCAGCCGTGAGTGGGCTCAGAATAGATTGCACATAACAAGATAGATAAACAGACAGACAGACAGAGTTATATTTGTTTATATATCTCTATCTATAGATATCATTCTTCCCATCAAGCAGTGGATTTTCTTTCACTTCTTGAACGTTGCCTAGATCTATGATTTGTTTTGAAAAAGAACACAGCCGAAGTATTACTATGTGACTTTTGAGGTTAAATGTTGTCAAGACATAAGTCTTGGATAAAAGCTACCAAGACACTTGGCATTGGCCTCTCTAAGGATGCTAATTTCACAGGAAGGAAGAGGCCATGTGGAGAAGAGTCAAACCTTCAAAGGATAGGCAGCCACTAAGCCCTAGTGAAGTTGTCTCAAATTTCAAAAGAGTTATAGTCATTATCTTCTGGAAAAGAGATGAGACACATGTATTAACCTCCTTATAAACCCCTGACCAAAGATTTGTGACCAATAAAATAGAAATGTGTTAAGCCACTGAGGTTTGGGATACTTTATTATGTATAAACACAAAATCAAGTTATTTGTTCTGAAAATGCATAAAACAAACCACTGATTTCAGGAATATAATGGATTAAAATACAGAATATCTGTAAATATAGAAAATGTGCAACATTATTTTGAGAAAGCAAAGACTTAATGTATTAGGCGCAATCAAGTCAACTCTAACTCTTAGTAACTCTATGAATAACAGAAACCCTGCCCCATCCTGCACCGTTGTAATTATAAACAAAATAATTTCTGTCCTGCTTCAGCCCATTGTGGTAGTCGTTATGCCAAGCCATCTCATTGAGGCTTTTGCTGACCCTACAGCGGTCCCACTATGATGCCTCTCTCCAAGGACTGGTTTCTCCTGAAATAAGCTCACAGTAAGTAAGATGAAGTTTCACCAGCTTTGTCTCTTAAGAGCGCTCTGGTT
>NW_006399764.1:22908888-22914854 GCF_000299155.1 Elephantulus edwardii | reverse complement strand
AAGGACACATTGACAAAGGAGATTAATCAGAACTGGCTTTGACCAGCACTGTGGCATTTGGACAAGAACAAACTGGGAGGAGGTTAGAGAGAATAGTGCAACAATGAATGAATGGAAACCCCCCCCAAAAAAAAATAAAATAAACTCATCCTGACAAACACATAGTAAAGAAGCACAAAGAAACCTATGCTCATTTTGTTTAATGATTACCATATTGCTCCTTAGAAAGCAGAGTGGTAAGGTTTTGTCTTGTGTACTTTGTCCATTTGCTGTACAGACGTAACTCGTGGTTGCTGTGAGGCTGAATACTGTGACACTGATGTGTCAAATGCAATAATGATTACCCATGGTGGACAGTGTTTGGTGGAGCTCCCTGATTAAAACAAGCTTGGAAGCACGAGTGGCATTCATGTCCAAAATAGCTTGCCTCTGGAAACTCTATGAATGTAGAGAAACAACAAAAGTTATACAAGTGTTCAGGTCTTTCATTCATAGGGTCTCTGTGAGTCATCTATGACCTGATAGCACTTAACAACAACAACAACTTTGGACATACACCATACTTGTTAAAATGACCTTCAGTTAAAAGAGGAGGAGTCACAATCAGATGGACTGAGACAAAGGGTGCAACAGTGGACTCAAACACCAATGTTTGAGGATACACAGGACTTGGTAGTACTTCCCTGTATTGTATGCAGGCTCACTACTAGAACAGTCTATACACTTTATTTTTTAAAGGAAACTGACTAAGTGCTAGATATTTGAGTCCTTTAATTAGAGTTCATAGCTAGTACTGGATAGATATAGACTAAGGCAAGATTAAAACCTGTCATAATGTATACTCGGATACGTGAATAGATGATACAGGAACCTCTTAAAATAATTTTATTACTTCTCACAGTACAATGCTGATATTTTAATAACTAATGTCATTTTAAATCCATTAAATATGAGAGCCCTCCTAGGGAAAAAATATGCATTTTGTTCCCTAGTTAAAAAACAAAACACACACAAAAAATATCTCCCTTAATTTCAGGGTCTTGAAATAAATAAAAAAAAAATCCCCAAAACAAACAGACAAAAACACCCATCTTGACAAAGGAAGTAGAAGCTGGAATTTCAGGAATATTTAAATATTTAGCAGAGTCATTCATTTTACACAGCACATATGCACACATTTTCAGTCAAGCAAATCTGTTCCTGGTGAATCAGCCCCTTACTGTCTATATTCCAAATAAATTCATTGAGGCAAGAAAAACTTATCTACGGTCTCTAAATCATGGAAGCAGGATTGACAAAAGAAATAATTATGAATGTTAATACACCTTCTGGTTCTTCATTTCTCTTTTTGTCTTGGCAATATGATTTGATTTTTCTTTTTCTTTATTTCATTGTAAATACTGTTTTACTTTCTTAAAGCAAGCTGATCAACTTTGTGTTTTGTGTTTTTTTACAATTTATTGAAGGCTTATATCCCTGTCTTTTGTTGAAGGGCTATATCATTGTTATTGAAGGGCTATCTCCTTGTGCACAGTTTGTCTTTATTTTTAGATGGCTGAAAGGGCAATGAGAAAAATGGACAAGTTTTGGAACATCAAAAAGTGAGCTTTCTACATAACTGGTTTGATCTCATAACTGAAGATTACTCATTGATATTGTATATTTTGTAAAACTTCTTATTGTAAATATTTCCAAAATGTATTGCAATGAGTTTGAATATTCATAGATGGAGTTTAGTTGATACATTCAAATAAAATATCACAAAGTATCTCTGAAACATTAAAGGATCACTTCGTAAACTTTATTTTTTACGTTGTTTTTTTTTCTAGAAAGTTAAGAAATCATAAAAAACTATAAATTACCACAAAAATGGGTAGGAAAGTGTAGTCAAAAAAGCAACAAGTTCTATAAAGATGTTAGTTTTCATAGCAATGAAATTTGGAAATAGAAGAAAATACTTAGTGAATACACTCTATAAAGCAAAACTTTTGTTTTGTTTTGTTCTGGGTAGTGCAATAGGCTTCCTCAAAAGTTCCAGCAAGGAGTAACATATCCTGATGAAGACACAGATTCCCACAGCAAGCAAACACAGGCAAAGGAGATCTGCCGACATAAACTCCCTAGCGTGTGTTAGGTTGGACAGATGATTAGATGGAGCAGTGTGATAAATTCTTTGCTATCAACTTACTTACTGAGTGAGAATTGCTAGGAATAGACTTTTTACTTTTCTTTTCCCTCCCTACAAGGACTTCAGTTGTGTGTGTGTGTTGGAAAACTGTTGTGTCATTTCCTTTCCGTTCCTTGAATCAAGAGCATCTACATTTTACTGGAAAGATACAAAAGCTGGAGGTAACAAGAACAAATTCTTTAGTATTTAATAGCATGGGCTTTTCAATAGAGAAACTTCGGGGGGAGGGGGAATTCAGAGACTTTTATCTTCACTCCCAGTAGCCAGTAGAGTGAGGCAATACCACAAGAGGCACTGTAACATTTCTACTTTGCACTTATAATCTCATTTTATCAGCCCACAGATTCTGCAAAGCTGGTGCATTTATTATCCTATTTCACAGATGAAGAAACTGAAGCCAAGAGAGGTTGGCCCAAAGTCACAGTAAACAGCAGTGAATGAGTGAAATGTAGGCAGTTAGAGAGCCAAGCCTATTGACCATCAGCAGCATGAAATAGTAAAGTAACGACCAGCCAAGGCTCATGCCTCTAGCCTCTTACACGTGAATCAGAGGCATAACGGGGATTCCAGCTCATGGAGAGCCCAGGCCATCAGAGCAGACTTGTCCTCCATAGACTTTGCAATGGATGTTTTCTCAGATGGAAACACTGAAGCTTTTCTCCAGCAGTTCAAGCAAGCCAACTGTCTATATCACACAAGCACGCTGTTTGGTGCTTTCAAATTGGCTCCATTTAATAGTGCGTTCAACATCGAACAGATCAAAACACTGTCCGGCCCTAGACCACCCTCCCAACCTCTGGTGTGCTAAGCCCATTGTTACAGTTACTATGTCAATCAATATGTTGAGGGTTTTCTTATTTTTTACTGTGCTATCACTTTTATGAGCATTGATAGACGATTTAGAAATTATAAGAATTCTTCCATTTAATCTAGCCATATCTTCACTGTAATGAAATAAAATTATTATATATTCAATCAGCATCACTAGTCCCACTTAAGAGACAGTGAAATTGTTATTGCCCAAATAAGTTATTAATTACGAAATCTTAATTGATGCATATACTGTTTCATTCCTTACCAAACCCAAAAGGGTTTCAATTTTATTTGTTTTTCTTTTGCCTATTAATTTGTTAAGCTATGGATGTTTCCTTGTCAAAATTCAGGCTACAAAGGGGACTTTTTTTTTTTACAAGTGAGCATGGGTTTTTATTCTCAGTGCACAACAGTACTGGTTTTTGCTCATTAGCAGAAAGCTTTATTTTTCTCTTCTCCCCCACCCCCCCCAAAAAGAAAAATATCTCTTTCATTTATCCTTTAAAATTCTTCCTCTTTTCATCTTGCCTCAGTGGAATGCACACATTTGAATAATACTTCCCCATTTATAACTTAATATCAAAATGCATATATAGACCAAGTGCACTGTTAAGCTGAACTGAAAATTATGGCAACACACATCGACTATACAATGCTTTGAGTTCATCATTCGGTTGTTTATGTCACGCAGACCACAACAGTCAATGCTCTCATTGTGGTTTTATGCTGTTTGTTTTTGTTGTTTTTTTTTTCCATTTAGTACAAAAATATTGGTGCTTGTTATACTGGTTACTGGGAGAAAAAAGAAGATACCAAAAATTCCTATCTATGTGCTGATTTGAAAAGAGAAACTCAGATATATTGCTTGGCACATGTATTTGGCATATTCACACATGGTATATACACAAAATAGAGGAGAAAACAAGAACCAGAGGTCAATTCAGTCCTGGGAGCTCATCTCCCTCCATTTTTCCTAATCAAGAGGGAAGTGGACAGCAGGCTAAGGGGCAGTAGTGAGGAAGGCAGAAAGGAGGGCACTGAGCTAAGGGGAAGGGTGTCTGGTCCACTGTGAGGGCTGGAATGGCTTAAGAAGAGCAGGCATTTCTAAATGCCCCACCCTCACCACTGAGATGGGCAGCACCTAGACATGACAGGCGATGCATCCCTTCTGATGGTACAGAAGTCTGCTTCAATCCTAAGGCAAGGGAAGCAGGAGAGGAAGGAAGGGATGCGTTCACAGGTGTCCTGGCATATGGGAGCTTGCCACAGTCCTCTGGGTTTTAGGCAGTGAGGCAATCACTCATTTAAATGTGCACATCCTCCCCTTTGAAGCTCATGGGGGAGGAAAAAACCTAACCTTCAAGGAATCCTCACTATTCAGAGAGACTACCCTGTAATGTCTCTCTACACACTTTCAGGGACAGAGTCCTTCCAGAAGGCAAGGGACGCTGTTGGGAAGGACAATCACCCTGTGCTGGGATCAGCCTTAATTTCCACTTCAAGCTCTATCCCTCATCTAGTATATTGCACACACCCCTCCCAGGGGAGGGGAAGAAGCCACAGATCAGATCCCTGCATGAAAAACTCACTCATGGAAAACCCCACGAAGAACAGAAAGTGAAAGAACCATTTAAAAATACAGATGCCAGACTGTCATTACAGACCAGGAAATACAAATTCATGTCTTTCGTATCTCTATGCCAGCCGTTCTTCAAGAAACACAAACTCTGACCGAAGATCCCTATTCCTCATCGTTAAAGAAGAAGGCAGCACATCTCCACGGAGGGCAGAAATTCATTTCCTGCTCGTGGGTCCCTCCATGCTGGATGTTTTCCTCACTCATCAGCCATTAGCACCAAGGGGACAATTTTATGTAGTAAGGGGGAAAAAAAAAGAGAGTCCATGGCTCAGGACTTAAAAATATGAAGAAGAGTCAATGAAATTTGCAAGGAAGCAAGGTCAATATTCCAGACTTACTGCTTATGTAATGAAAGTGGTCCAGAAGGCACTGTCGTTAATAACTTTAGGAAGATTATTTTGTAAAAAAGAACAAGAAACTATATATGTACCAGCCCTCTATCTATGAATGGTTAAAAAAATGGAAATCTTTGAGACATTATTCCCCCAAATTTGTTTTTAAGAAATGCAATTCCTCATTAATCCACCAGCATGTGTTCATTAATCCGTCCATTCACTCACTCAGTATTTATTAAGTAGCTATTGTGTGCTACTTTCTTGAAGCTTATCTTCTTGTGGGAAGCAGAGATAAGCATACTACTAGGTTTTAATTAAAACGACACAGAAATGACTCATTATAAAGTTGCTGCTGGTTAGTTTCTAAGAGTTGGACTTGAGCTTAGTTGGACTTTTGAATAGTTGTTAGGCATTGCCTGAGGGATCAACCAGATCAAGTCCTGCGGGAAGGAAGTGAAGGACATAGAGTTGCACAGAAGGCCCAGCTGTTTTGCCTCATCCAACTTTTTAGGAACTAACCTGCCCACTTAGACATGTCCACCATTAGGTTGAAACGTTGAAGCTTCTTTCTCTCTGTACCTCAGTCATTGTATAAGAGCCACCTTGGAAGGGCATGGCCTTAGTTGAGGTGGATTTGTATAGCTAAAATCAACCCCAAGAGCTCTTATAGGATGGTTGCCTGGTGACAGCACACCAAGAAAGTGTATAAGAATGTCTTTGAAAGCTATCTGAGTTACAGACTATTGTTTTCATCTTACTAGGTTCTAAAGATAATTTGTTGTTGTTGTTGTTGATTGCTGTAGAGTGGAGCATGAAACATCATGAACCTATGAACAAAAGGCCTAAAGACTATCATCATTTATCAAAGTTCATAGAATTTCCGGAGGTATGTTGTTTAGGAAGTGGATGCCACTCCTGCTTCCAAGGATAATGTTGTTGTTGTTCTTTGATGCCTTCGAGTCGTAGACGACTCATAGCAACCCTGTGAACG
>NW_006399764.1:22905562-22908788 GCF_000299155.1 Elephantulus edwardii | reverse complement strand
TATCATCATTTTATCATTCTGTCTAGCTAGCTATTATTTCTATGCAACCAAGAATAAAATTTAGTAATTGACTCTTACTTATTGTGAAACCAGGTATGGTTAAGAATAAAAATAGCATAAACCTAATTTTCTAAATTTTGCATTTGCAATTGTATTTAAACAAAAGGCAGCTATGAAGTATAGCTGAACAAGCTTTCTGGATTTTTACATATAATTTCGACTGCAGTTGTTAAAGAAAAAAAAGCACAACACTCATTATCTTTAGCCAATAATAGAAGTGATTATCTTCATTAGTTTTAGAAAATGATGTTGTTGAATTGATTTTAAAGTAATTCTAATGGAAAACAAAAACAAATAAACACAGCAATTACAGAGAAGAGACTTAGACAAGGACGGACCAAAATAAAGAAGGGACAGATGGTATGTATCATGTATTATCTGAGATACTTTAATCATGAAGCTGTTCTTGTTGAATTCGCTCTGCATCAAAGGGGAGGCAAAATGGAATGAGAAATTGAACATTTAGAAGTAAAGAGACTTTCAGAGGGAGACATTGGCTTATCATTTCTGAAGCAGATCTGTTTCGAATTTATCCAGTCTTAATTGGCCAAGTGTTTGACTACTTTTCCCTTTCAGGTTAAGATCTAGTTTCCCTGTCTGGTTAACACGGTGAGCCAAAGGAGATAAGACACAAACTTAGAATGTTTCAAAAATATTCTCTAGACACTTGGATGAATATATTATTACATGAAGACGAGTATCTCCATTTGAAAAAGGGCAATATTGATCCCACAAGAAATAGCATCATTTTGTGATTTACTGAAGAGCTTTTTATTTACTTTGTGGCTCTGACGAGCTTTTGTTCTTTTGAAAGCGTTGAAAAATAAGCCAAAGAGCGCAGACTCATGTCTGTGCCTAAGGGAGGAGTTATTGTTCCAATAGAAATGAGCTCTTATATTTAGGATTTCACAAAGCTAGGTAATACGTATGGAATTTCTAAAGTATTCTCTAATGAATGATGAAGCCACTTTAATACCTAAGAATAGAATGAGCCTTCAGACATTTCAAAGAATCAATTTCATTTGATTTCTTTTATATCCTGTAACATAGCAAAAAAAGGATTACAGCCAACGCTAAAAAAAAAAAAAAAGGACAGAAAGAAGGGGAATTTTGGCAGGATCAGGAAATCACTGCTATTCCTAGACTTGTAGTAAAATGCTTTGCTTTCAAATATATGCTGTGGGCATTGCTGAGATGGGGAGACAACTGAGAGCTGAAGTGGAATCGGGTGACAGTATCTTTGTGTGCCCCAGGACATCCGTGCGAAAGTCGGCACGTGTGCGAGGGCACCAGTGACACACAAGTTGATTAATGTCTGTAAGGAAAAGTATAAAAGAGAACAATCAAAGCAAACACATGCTTATCTTACAGATGGTTTTCTTCTCCCAGGCATCCTGCTGGCATAGTTTGGAAGATTTAAGATGCCTGCATGCACAGAAAGAGGAAGAGCCCTGGTAGTGGAGTGTGTAACATATCCCGTTGTTAACAAAAGGGTTTCCAGTTCGTCTTCAATTGCAGTCCCATGGGAGAAAGGTGTGCAGCCTCCTCCCACAGAGATTTACAGCCTCGGAAACACAGAGAAAGGTGCTACGAATTGGAATCGACTTGAAGGAAGTCAGGATGTGCTTAAAATACGTTAGGAGCCCAGCAGAAAACAGTGAAGCATGTTGAACGGCTGACTCTCTATCAGTCTGTTTTAGTTTGGGGGTTATTTTTTTTTTCCTTTCCTTTTTCAGAATTTAGCTGATATGAGGTAGGACATGAAATATGTTGAGGATTAAGGAACAAAGAAGTTCCTCTTGTCAGGAAACTTTTACATTCAAATGGTTTTTCTAAGAGAGAAGTCACGTGGATGACTCATTCAAAGAATTCATGTATGTTTGTTTAGCAAAACAGCTTTCTTTTTTTTTGAGAATAATTAGTCAAATAATAAACTCAGCATCTGTATATCACAGGAAAGGAACACCATGATTGGAAAAGTGGAGAGTCATTAAAAGAGGGGAAGACCCTCAACAAGATAGACTGACACAGTGACAGCAGCAATGGGTTTCAGCATGTCAGACATAGTGTGGACGGCACAGGATAGGACAGGGTTAAGATCTGGCATTCACAGGGTCACTGTAAGTCATATTTTACTCGCTGACACCTAACAACAACAGTATATCACAAGAAAAAATATGAGTTTAGATTTTAGAACATTTCCACAATCTTTAGAATCCCAAGATGTAACATGCTATGCCAGCAGGTATTAGCAAATAAAACCACTTCTCCATCTTGAATTCCGAAATTTTAAAATAGGATTCATTGTGTCCACCTGTTATAAAACTATTAAAGATCATATTGACAACAGCAACTTAAAAGGCTATGCAGACAGCTGAGGGGACAGTGAATTTGCATTAAGAAAATAAAACTGTGGAAGAAACAATCAGAGAGGAGAGAAAGATTGTTAGCACACCTTGAAAGATTATGACAGTGGATGGATTGTACTTGTGTAAGCTGTTAAATTGATGTGTTGTTGTGTATATTCTCAACTACAAAAAGTAAAGAAATGAACAAGAATAGTTACTCCACTTCCTAAACAACATGCCCCCAGGAACTCTATGAACTTAGATAAATGTCAATAGTCGCAGAGGGGCTCTTGTTTAAAGGGTCGGTAGGAGTCATGCTCGATTCAAAGGCAATCAACAACAATTAGCAGATTAACTAACTCATCTTATATTAGGCTTTCTCTTCTTCCCCATCAGGACTAATTCCTAACTCCAATTCTTCATAGTCACTTCCAGAAAAACAAAACAAAACAAAAAAACCTACCTCCATATAAAATTCATCCATTTAAATTTTGGTCTTGGCAATGACTACCGGATACACTCTGGCCTGCCAGCTGTGTCTCATTATTTAATATATAAGGTAAGCAAAGGCTTATTTGGCTTTACTTCCTCATCTGTCCTGAGCAATTTCACATTTGTTTTCACTACGTTGAACATTCTGCCTCTGCGTATGACTGGCACATGTCTCTAACTCCATAGAAGTTCATTACAGAATAAAGGACTTTATAAAAATAAACTCATCCTGTATCGTTGGATTCTATTTGCCAGTATTTTATTTAGGATTTTTGCATCAATATTCATGAGAGATATTGGCCTATAGTTTTCTATTTTGGTGGTGT
>NW_006399764.1:22881789-22896960 GCF_000299155.1 Elephantulus edwardii | reverse complement strand
GCACCTTAGTCTCCAGAGAGACACCGTTGCTACTGAGTACTTTAGAGAGGTCCCTAACAGCAGACTTTGCCATCGCGATACGCTTTTTGATTTCCTGACTGCTGGTGCCAAGAGTGTTGACCGTGGAGCCGAGCAAACTGAAGCTGTGAACAATCTCAATCTCTAGCACACTTAAAAATCATTGAGAGATTAGAGGTTCAAATCCTAACTATGACATAAAAAAGGTCTAGTAATTTCCTTGTGAAAAAAATCAACCAGTAAATATTCAATGGCGACAACACACATGGGGCTGTCATGAAGCAGAATGGACCAGACGGCTACTGGTGGACACTAGTTGAGTCTGGTCAGAGGTTAGAGTATTATGGTTTGAAGGGTAAGAGGTGATGCTTGTAGAAAAGTAAGAAGATAAAATAAATGGTTCCTTTCCTACAGAGATGCTATCTTCAGGAATAGGGACATTGTACGTAGTAGTAACTGAATAGGTATCTGTATGCTATTATACTCTAAAAACCTTGGGATCTGATCACATTGTAAAAAAATATATTTGAAAGAGAAAGAAAAAAATCCCACTTCCATCAAATAGATGAAGCTGACATTAATGCTACTCTTGACTTCCTACTCTAAAAAAAATTGAAAACAGATCATATTCCTACATGTCATGTACTCAATCTTTGGAAAATAATATCATTTTTAGAAAAATTGCTCTAAGTGATAGAATTGAGATTTTAGCAATACTGGGGTGTTTTCTATTGTTTGGGATTTTCCTTACATGATACCCAAAGTCAGTTACAATATATTATTTTGAAATGCATTTCATTTGTAATATGCTCATTTCCAGAGCTTGAGAACAGGAGTTTGAATATTCATGTGGAGTTTGGATCCTACAGTGGCTCCTAATTTTATTACAGCCACAGTTCCGTTAGCCTCAGCTCATTACAGAGACAAATCTCCATCAGTGACAGGTAACTCTTCATTCCCAGGTGCCTGGGCCTCTGAGATATTCTATTTTGCACCTGAAATTAGTTTCTGTGTTACAGCTCTGAATGTGTGATAAGAAAAAAAGACATAGTAATTTAGATAAACTCCACTAAATGGCTTGACTGAAATAAAGCCAAAATGAAGGTATAAATGGCTGAAGTGATTAAGACTGTCAAGTTCTCTGGGGTACTGTGAGAGAATAAAATAGCTGATGGATTATTATTTATCCATGAATGTGAGTTTGGGGGATTTAATTAAAGATGTTCTATTATATTTTTCAAAGCCTATTTGAAGCTGTAAATCAAAAGCTTCAATAATATGGACTGTTGCTACTGATTAAAAACCCAGATCTTTAGTCATATTGGGATTTGTCTATTTAGATGCTTTCTGTTTCTATATGTAGCTATCCTTTCCCCCCCTTTATATAACAGACATAAATAAATGGAATATTAATGATGTAATTATTTTCGGAAAGAAATCGGGTGGTAAAAACTTGAGTTCTCAGCTACACACCGAGATCTTGCTAGTCCAAACACACCCAACCACTCCATCTAGTGTCACTCCAAGAGGGAGACCTGGCAAACTGCTTCTGTAGAAATTACAGTCAAGAAAATCCCATGGGACAGATTTTGTCTGGCACATGGTGCCGCTAGGAATCAAAATTGATCAGAACAACAAAACTACAGCAATTATTACCCTAAAGTTCATCAAAGCTACTGTGGTATATGTCCACTGTCGTAGTATGGCATGTATCCTCAACTGAATCGGTTTTATGTGAACTTATATTCAATAATCTACCTAAGAAGTTCTGATGGCTTAGTGATAAGGTGTTGTGATATCAACCCTAAGGCATGCAGTTCAAACCCAGCAACTTCTCTGTAGGAATAAGATGGGAAATTTATTCCCGGAAGATGAACTGTCTCTGGAAACACATTGGGGGATTAGCTATGAGTTAGTTCTAACTCAATGGTACATAAAATAAACATCTATCTAAATACACACACATATATTTGCAATTATATAAACCTATTTCTTTAGTTCAGTGACTAGTTCTCTTTGCTTAAGTCTTTTTAAAAATTAAACACAAAACGCATGTGAATGAAACATAATGTAAAGTAATAACTATATGGGAACCAATAAAAATATATTAAAAAAATTAAACTCTGAAAGTATACCACTATTATAATTATACTAAGGAACATTTATGATAAAACAGAATTCAATATTAAACATATTTTATCATAAAGTTATTTTATAGATGTTGTCATCTTCCTTTTATTTCTTTGCAAAGAAAACTTTAACTTTCATTAAAATGCAACCTTAATGTTATATAGGTTAACTGGGAAAGTACACTTGACATGAGTCCTGCAGCAGCGATGAATTACCAATATATACAGACAGGCTCAAAGAATCAACTATTCTGTTCTCGACTTCTATTTAGAACTACACGTGTCCCTTTATACAATTTCTGAGTAGCGAACCACACTACAACTTTTGTTGAGGCTTAAAGATAATCACCGATTTGGTGTGTTCCCCAAAGTGGAAAGTGGTCTACTTCTCTTCCCCTTTGAACTGGTTGGTCTGTGATGACTTTGCCCCAGAGACTAATCTAGAAGCAGCATTATTCAGCTTGAGGCCTAGTCTTAAGAAAACTCAGTTTCAACTTTGAACTCAGTGCTTTCAGCTACCATGAATAATATCTTACAACCCTGTTGGAAAGATCACAGAGTGAGCCCACATGCCGAGGGAGAGGTCCTCAATGGAGTCCGGCTTCCTGCCAGTCTTCACTAAGATTCTAGATTTACCAGGCTTGACACCTTGACTGACAGCTGAGCCAAACTGGTACCCATTGAGTGGAAGAAGCACCATGTCGGGTCCGTCTGATCCTGATTTTCAATATCTTGAGATATAATCAAGTGATGTTCTTCTCGGCTTCGAAGTTTTGGAGTACTTTGACATATAATTAGGAAAAGTAGAAGACTAGAATAATATCGAAAAGCTGAATATACACCTGTACTCGTTATTGGTTTTTTTTCATTTACATTAACTGTTTTGAAATTCTTTTCTTATATTGTTACTAGGTGACATTGAGTCAGCTCTAACTCACAGCAACCTCAGATAAAATGAAACGAAGCACTGCCCAACCCTGTGCTATCCTCACAATGTTTGCTGAGCTTAACTCCGTCACGTCAGCCGCTGTGTCAGTGTGCCTTGTGGTCCTTAATCCTCTACCGAGCAATATGCCTTTCTGCCTGGACTGACCTCTCCTGACAACACAGTCAACTAGGTGAGACAGGGTTCCATCGCTCTGGTTTTGAGGAGCATCTGGCTGCAGTTATTTCAAGGTAGATTTGGTTTGCTTTTTTATTGGTTTTCTGTACATTATGTCAATTTCCCTAGTTCAATATACTGACAAGATAACACCACAGGGATGATATTCTTTGTTATGGTTGGAAACAAGGACAAATGCAATTGAACTTCTATTGGACAGTGTAAGGCTATTTAGTCAAAACCTGTACACAGCATTTGTATTTGACTTAATTGAGCTTTCAGTTGGATTTACTATGGATTTAAATGTGCTATATGCCACTTATTTTTTTTTAACTTCAAATATCATTTTTTATGAATACTTGACCTTATATTAGGTTCTACATGTGTTTTGCTCTGTTTAATTTTAGTTTGGATTTTTTGCAAGCAAATCAGAAATATTACAGCAAAGTATATAGTAAAATGATAAAATGCCTCAAATAATATAAAAAGTATAATATGGATATGAAAATACTGATGCTCTTTTTTTATGACTTTCATCTTTGTTACCATAATCCTCTTCTATATGGATCAACCTTTATTTCTCAGATGCAAAGAAATTGTTCTGAGATAGTGAGTCTACAGTTGATATTGAGTCTAGAGACTGATACTAAATTTTAGAGCCAGTTGTTGTTACTTTTGTTAGGTGCTCTTGGCTGTTGAGTTGAGTATGACTCATGGTGACTCTATCAACACCCAAGCTGTACCCTGCCCCATCCTGTGCCATCTTCATCATCTCTGACACACTAAAGTCCACTGCTGAAGTCACAGTGTCAATATATATATTCTTGGGGGTCTTCCTCTCTTCCATTGACCCTTCATCTTTATACTAATGTATACTTTATACTATGCCTGATGTCCCTTTCCAAGGAATAGTCTCACCTCACTACATATCCAAAGTACGAAAGATGAAGTCTTGACGTCTTTTCCTCCAAGGAACACTCAGGCTTCACTTTTCCCAAGATACATATAAATTCTTTTCACAGTCCATGGGATGTTTGGTAATCATCTTCTATATCACACTTTAAAGATATCAAATCTTCTTCTGTCACCCTAATTCATTGTCCAGCTCTCAGATGCATAGCATGCGATCAGAAAGACCATGGTCTGAATTGGACACACCTTAGTTCTCAAACTGACATTATTACACCTCAATGATTTGTAGAGGGCCCTTACTGCAGGTTTTCCCAGTACATCACATCTCCTGATTTTCTGACTGATGGAACCAAGGGTGTTAACTGCAGATCCAAGTAAGATGAAGCTGTGGTTAATTTCAATCTTTTTTGCATCTGTCATGATGTTCTCTATTGGCCCAGTGGTAAGAATTTTTGTCCTCTTGACACTGAGATGCAATCCCTACTGAACGCTGTATCAGAATGGTACAGACATTGGAGGATCAAATAAAACAGTCTCCTTGGATTAAAGAACTGCTATTTAATAGAAACAATGTACTTTTATTTAATTATTGATTTTAGGATAGCAAAACATTCTTTTTTATTAGTACTTTTATAAAAGGGATGGCAAAATGTTGGAGTTGCATTGTTTATTTTTTAACTTTAAAATGAAGTCTAGAGGAAAGTTTACAGAGTCAATTGTTCTTCATTAAAACAATTCATATACATTTTGTTTTATGTCATTGACTGCAATCCTTACAGCAAAATAGCCCTCTTCCCTGAGTGCATTGTTTTCCATTGATCCTTCTCCCCTATCCCTTCTGGCCTTTTTAGATCTGTTGCTGGGTAAATGCTGCTCTTTTGATCTTATAGTTTTGATTTTTCCAAGGACTTCATACGCCCCTAGCATTACTGTTCGCCTTATAGGCCTATCATTTGGCTCAAAGTGGAAGGAAGAGGATGCTTTGCTCATTGTATATTTTGCTTGATGTCTGAATATGACACTATTAAAATTGTTACCTAAATAAGATAAAACAAAATTTCATGCTGATAAAGTAACAGTTTTGGAAATAATACAATTAAAAGTTTTTTTGAGTTATAAACAAGTTATGGTTGACTTCTCCGCCCCCGCCCAGGAATGTCTGTATTGGACCCGTTAATGTTAAAGTTCTAATAAAGTCCTAAGGACAATGTCTCACCTGCTAAAATACAGACATTAACAAATCTTTCCAATGCACATTGAATCTCTAAACCACTTCCTTAAAATAGACATGAAGAAGAAATTCTCACTTCAAAATTGTAAGTGCATTCTTACATCTAACCTGCTTTATACTCTCAACACTTTCAAGACGTTTTAGCAGTAGGAATCAAAAAGGTCTTTGGAAAATAATTCACTAAATTAAGGTCTACATTTCTCCATTCATTTTTATTTAATCAGTATCTATTGAAAGTCTATCAGAGAAAATTCATATATTATAGTAAAAGGTGACACAAAAGGAAAAAACAAAGACATGAATAGAATTCTTATCCCCAAGAGACTGA
Organism: Elephantulus edwardii; assembly: GCF_000299155.1. NCBI lineage: Eukaryota > Metazoa > Chordata > Mammalia > Macroscelidea > Macroscelididae > Elephantulus > Elephantulus edwardii. The sequence continues at coordinate 22,891,240 of NW_006399764.1, read as the reverse complement.
GCAACAGGTCAAACACAAAAACAGCTAGCAAAATATATACGTAAAATATGCCATCTGACAATGAGCACAAAAAGTGCTAAGTAGGTTGAGGAACTGAAATTTCAATACTGATGCCCATGGAGATCTCATGGGAAAAGGATTATTTCATTAAGGACCCGAAAGAGTGAGGTGAGCATGAATACTGGGAAGGGTGTTCCAGAGCAAAAGAAGATAAATCTCAAGACCCTGAGATAAGAATATTCATAAAATAGTACAGAAATAACAATGAGGACAACACAGCAGGAACAGAAAGAGGAGGGGGAAAAGCCTGATTGGCAAGAGGAACGATTAGAGAAAAAATAAGGGACCAGGCAACAGAGGGCTTAGAAGCTCACATCAGCATGTATGATTAGACCGATAAGCAACAGCATGAGAAATGAAGAAAATATTGAAGTTGTCAACAGTTTCATTTTACTTAGATCAATAATCAATACTCATGATGCAATAGTCAAGAAATCAGACAACACACTGTAGTGGGCAAATATGACTCCAAAAACTCTGTAAAGTTCTGAAGAACAAGGATATCAGTTTAAAGACTAAGTGATAGTATTTTCTGACCCAAGTTATGGTATTTCTCTCTTGCTTCATATGCATATGGAAGTTGGAAAATGAATAGGGAATATTGAAGAAGAATTGAAATGTTTGAATTGTAGTATTGACGAAAGTGTCGCTCATTCTATGGACAGTCAAAAGAACAAACAGATCCGCTTTGCAGGACGTGTAGTGCAAGTGCTCCTTACGGGGAAGAAAGAGGGCACCCCATCCCACATGCCTTGGACATGATGTCAGGACGAGTCAGTGACTGGAAAAGGCATCCTTCTCAGAGGGGTGGAGCATCATCAAAAAAGACAAAGATCTTCAATGAGATGGATCAATATAGAGACTCCACCAATAGGCTTCCCCACAGCTAAGGTTGTGAGCATTCAGCAGGCTTGAGCAAGGTTTTGATCTGTTGTACATGCAGTCATTACAGCAGGTATATTTTGATCTCTTGTATAAAGGGTCATTACAAGCAGAAGTCATTCACTGGCACTTAACAAGAATATAGGTGAAATTAACTGTCAAAAGAGTTTTGAACAGAAGAGTACTATGATCCAGCTTGTGTTTTGAACACATTGTTCGGCTGTTACTGGGATAAGAACAGTTTATATAGAAGAAAGAAGGAACAATGAGAACAAGGAAGAAGCCTCTTGCAATCATCTAGCTGAGAGATGATTGATGCTGAAATCTAGGCGGTTACCAACAGAGGGAGGAACGGTCAAATGATGTACAGTGAGAGAATTAAACACATATTCATTTAGTCAAAGTTACATAATAAGCATTCAACAAATTCCAGGTGCTGTTTTAAACTCTGCATAGAGTGTGAAAGACAATAGATTAACACTTGTTCATATATGTTTGACATCTAATGGAGTCCTTTAAGATCCAAACCATGTCTTACATTCCCAATGTAGCTCTGACATATACAGAAAAGTCCTTCTTTAGAAAGATAAAGAAAACATAGGTTAAAATTGAAAAAGAAGGTGCCTGTTGTTTGAGTTTGTTAAGAATTGTCTCCTCTTCTTCCAGCATCTCAATAACAAGCCAAACAAAAAGGAAGATAGTGTATCTAAAATAGTTAATCATCTGTACAGATGCCAGTTCTTTCTGAAAAATTCTTATTCCCACTTTCAACTCTGCAAAGCGTGCCTCTTTATGGACCATGTTATTAATGAAATGGAAAGGAATGTGCAAGAAAGCCTGCTGTTGTCTGAAATTATCTTTACTTTTATACTGCCACCGGCAATAATAGTCTCTTCTCCAGAATTCCGGAACAGTGAATTCTTTCTCCACCAGATTAAAAGCAAAAACAATAAAAACAAAACAAAACAATCACCACGGGGAAAAATATCTTACTACTATATGAAATTAGACTTTTGTTGCTGTAGTTGGAACTTGTGCTGAGGCTCACAACTCATCAACATTTCAATTTGTTTTTTAATAATCCAAGATTATTTAGAAGATTATCAACAGAGTATCTGATAATTAAAGCTATTCCCTCGCCTGCTTATTCTCTCAAATCAAATATGTCAATGAGAAATTGGAAATGCGACCATTTTCTAAGCTACCGGTTGTGAATTCTAGCAGCCAGGTGGTTGTTACCTGAGGAGCAGTAGCTACAGTGGTCTGTGAAAAGGAGAAAAAAGGAGAGTGTACAGGGGCCATGCCCTGATGGGGTCCTGGCTCCACGTGGGCAAGAGTCTGCTAGGTTGGTAGGAGATCTTTTGATGCTGGAACAATCGATCACCAGTGCCCTGCCAAGTATACAGGGTGTGATGTTTAACATGATGTATTACTAAAATGTAACTATCCCAATATATTGTAAATACTATCCTTTGTGATGTTAGTGAAGCAAGGTTAGAGACAGTTCAGTTACGATCTGCATGATCTGAAAAGATGACTCTTTGGAAACATGCCTTACTCTATGTGAACTCCCTGGCAAAACTAGTTAGGCAGCTCAGCTCAGTCCTGAATCTGACTGACTCCTCATTTCCAGACTTGAACAGGTGTCCTGCTGACCTTGGACTCACCATCCTCTGAGGCCAGCAATCTTCACCCTACCTGTCAACCTTGGACTCATTAGCCACCCCGGTTGCCTCTCTCATGAGATCTGACTCATATGCCTCATGCATGTAAGCTACTTCTTTGAAATACGTCTCTTTATTTAAGTCTAGAGAGGGTGAAACAAAGATTCTTCTCGGATTTTGAGGCTCCATCTCACATCATTTGGACATGTTTCCAGGAGGGATCAATCCTTGGGGAAGAATATCATTCTTGGAAGGGTATAAGGACAATGTGAAAGAGGAAGATCCCAGATGAGATGAATTGACACAGTAGTGAGTAGAATAATAAGGGTAGGTGTGTCAGACACAGTGAGATTGGCTCAGGATAGGGCAAGGTTCAGAGCTATTGTGCAGGATCACTATGATTTGTCAATTTGATAGCACATAATAACATCTATCTATCTATGTATTAATCTTCCTACTTACCTTCCTACCTGTCATCTATCTAATTGGTTTTTCTTTTCTAGAAAACAAGAGAAGCTCTATATTTTCTCATTTACACTGGTACAGAAATTTAAGACTAAGTTGTTTCTAGCATTTTGGGTAGTGGTTCCTATTCAGGTATACTCCAAAGTACTATAAAGCAGTTATTTTTAGTTAAGAATATAGATTAGAATTACATTTGAACATAGACAAGAATCACATTTGAAGAAATAAAGAAAGAAAAAGACTACTCTCTTCAGTATGAATTACTCCACAATAAAGAGAAAGCAAAGATAATTACCAAACCAGTAACAATACAATGACGGACAAAAGATTGAAATTTTCAAGGATTTAGTTTTACTTGAATCTATAACCAATGTCCATGGAAACAGTAGTCTCAAAATCAAATGGGATATTGCACTGGGCAGCTAATCTGCTGCAAGAATCCTCTTTTTTTTATTAATTTAGGTTGTTTATTTTTCATTTCAATGAACATCTACAGAGATTTTGGAATTCCATTCATTCATTGTTGCACTCTTCTCCCCGCACATCCTCTTAAAAGTGTTAAAAGGCAAAGATGTCACGTTGAGTACTAAGATGTGTGTGATACACGCATAGTATTTTCAGTTCCTTTATATGCAGGCAAAAGTTCTATAATGAATATAGATTGCCAAAGAACTGACAAATTTGAATTCTGGTGTTGATGAAGAACACAGGCTAAAGTCCACTGTGGACTTCCAGAATAATAAATAAATAATGATAATAAACCTGCTCCTTTGAAGCAAGAATCAGGAAATTTCATCTTATATTTTCGGAACATGCTATAAGGAAAGACCAGTCCTTGGTGAAGGATATCATACCTGGTAAAAGAGAATTTACTTTCTACTTTTTCATTTTCTATAGTGTTTGAAGGGCAACAATGGCAGTCTGGAGACTAAGTTGTGCTTGATACAGAACATGGTCTTTGCAATCACTTGCTATACAGCAAAGAGCTGGACACTGACTAGGGATGATAGGAGGAGAGTTGATGCCTTTGAGCTGTGATGCTGGAGAAGAGTATTCAATACACCTTAGACTGCTAAGAGAACAAACAAGTTCATCCTGGAGAAGGTGAAATCAGGCTGCTCCTTGGAGGCAAGGATTCTGAAGCTTCTTCTGACATACTTTGGCCATGTTGCAAGGGTGGACTAGTCCTTTGAGAGGGACCATCATGCTTGGGAGGGTGGAGGGACAGCACAGGAGGGGAAGTCCCTCGATGAGATGGATTGCTGCAGTGACTGAGGTAATGGGAGTAGGTGTGTCAGAGACAAGATTGTCACAGGATAGAGCAGGGTTTAGTGCTGATGTACATATGGTCGCTATGAGTTGCAAGCAACTTGATGGCCTATAACAACAACAACAGTGGTGTTTTATTGTCTTATACATTTGGTCACTATGAGTCAGATCAGGAAGATCCAGTCTTTGCAAAAGAACATGATGCTGGGGAAAAAAGTGTCAGAAAATGAGAGAAGACGTCCAACAAGCTGGATTGACCCAATGACTTGAACAATGGGCTCAGGCATATCCCAGGCAGTGAGGATCGTGCCGGAGATAAGGCACGTCTCAGATCTGTTGTCTGAAGATCCCAATTAGTTGTAGTCGACTCAGTGGCACTTTGTAACAACAACAATGTTGACGGGAGCAGATCATAGGCCTTTTCTCCTTTGGGGCAACTTCAGCTTAAAAATGCTGACATTTCAGTCAGCACCTGGGTACTAAATCACCGTGCCACCAGCACTCATTCACGAAGAGATACAATACTTTCTGAAGACACTTTACAAGGTACATCTTCCAAATATCTATTTGTCTTAATCCATCATCACTCTATGTCAGTATCATGCTTCATATGAGAGTCACTGCTAAAAATGTGTCTAATGGCCTATTTTCCTCCCTTAGTGTTTTTTTTTAAAATTTTCCCCCCTTTGTGTTTTAATGACACGCCATCCTGTCTACACTAACACTGCATTTACACTTTATATTTTCACTCGTCATATTTTCTGAGACATGTTTGTCACAGAAGGACTCTTACAGAACAAGTGAAAATAAGACAATATTTATTATGTGAGATGTGGCAAAGAAAAAGAAAAGTCTCTATCCATTTTTTAAGAGTAGAACCAAAGCTGAGTGTGCTGGGTCATTAGATATTTCCGGTGGGGAGCTGGTAAATGCTTGACAGCTGGCTTGCTGGAAAAAAAACAAAAACAATCCCAACATTTTCATGGTAAATATTCCCAGTGGGGCCATTTTCCAGTAACCAGCATGAGAATACTGAATACAGAATCGGGAATGCTCTTCAACTCACTATCGACCGGCTCCGGCAACTACTGGACTGCTCTGTGAGAAAACAGTTATTATCCTGATAAATCCTAGGGCATTATGTTGTTGTTGTTGTTATGTGCCGTCGAGTGGCTTGTGACTCATAGCGACAGTTATGTGTTGACTGAAACGTAAAAAGGAAACAATATAATTACACTAACTTTAAAGCTATAGCGTAATTACTATTTCTATAAAAATGTCCACTATAAATGAGGAGCTCTTGTGGTCCAATGGATATGAATAAAGGCAGTTCAAGTTCACCAGCTCTTCCACAGCAGAATGATGAGCAATGTCCTTTGGGAATTACAACCTCTAAGACCTGCTGGAGGTTCAAGAGTGAGTCAGTTCAATGGCACATGACAGCGATAATATGAAATAAACAACTATAACATACCTTGCACAATTTTATCTGGAAAATTACATCCAATACAGCCTCTGCTGTGTATAAATATGCAGTTATTTTGCATCATAAATGTGTTGTAAAACTCAACAATATTCTATTAATATTTATTGAGCACTTACTAGGCATTAGACCCACTATCAGAGATTAGGTGGGAAACAGTGGAAATATGCAAATTATATACTCCACACATATATAAACACAAGTAATTGCTGCTATTAGGTGCTACCAAGCATTTGGCATATTCTGATGTGTAGTGATCATACATGACAGAATAGAACTGTCCCCAAGGATCATGTGGTTGCAGTCTTTATAGTCTAAGATCACTGTGTTTATTCTCTTGAGAAGTGACTGGTGGATTTGAACTGCTGTTCCCTTTGATCTCTTCACTGGTAGTCGAGCACTGTGCTCACAAAACTCACTTTTTTGTTCTAAAATGTGTTTGTGTGTGTGTATGTGTATTTATGTTATTGTTATGTGCCATTGAATTGGAACCAACTCATGGCTGACCCTCCAGCAGAGGGTTTTCAGAGGTTTTAAATCACACGGGAGATTACCTTTCTACGACAGAGCAGCTGGTACCAGTGTGCGTGTATTTAAGTATTCATTTCTTTCTCTCTCTCTCTCCCCCACCGCCCTTTAATTTAAAGCAGCTTTCTTCTAAATAGCATTCACTGGGAGATTCAGAAAAAGGCAAATCCTGGTAAATTCATTTAACCCACCATTATTATTTACTATGTGTGTTCTCTCTCTCTCTCTCTCTCTCTCTCTCTCTCTCTCTCTCTCTCTCTTTCTCTCATATCATTCACTCATTATCCCCTAGTCAGAACTAACTCATGGCTGACCTTTCAGCAAGTTATCAGAGACTGAGAATTTCTTGGGAGGAGGTCGCCCACCTTTCCCCCACACAGGCCTGCCCGTGGATTTGAACCGCCAGCTAGATACTGTCTCTGAGTTTGCAATGCAACTCCCTCTAGACTCTGCCACCAGAGCTTCATATATGTTTATCAGCATTTAAGAGAGGAATTTGTAAAATAGATGCACAGTAAACATATTTATTATATTCCTAACAGCATAAACATTAAACTTTTCATCTCTTATCTCCATTTGCTAGTAAGATTTAACAGGAAATGCTAAAAATTAGGTGCACAGAATATTAAAAATTACACTTATTTTTCTCAAAACTCTTCTCAAAGGCATCATTTTCATAAATTCAATAACATCTGGCACTAGCAGAAATTTTTAATTTAGAACTGACATTCCAGGCAACCCTTTTTCTGTTTACCAACTATATTGAATGAGTTTGAGATACAGAGAGGGGCAAATGAAATAATTAGACCCCTTTTTGCAATTCATATAAGAAATGTCTCATTATTTCATGAAATTCATGACAAAATATATGTGGAAAATACAGGAATGCAGCTAATGAAAACTGTATACAAAGATGCGAATAATAATTGAAATTCCTACACTTCTGTGTTTATATTTTTGTAGACAGTGTCATGTGTATGTAACAGTACCAAGAACAGCATTAATAACAATCCCAATACAACAGGGCATAAAATAATGTGTGGACCTTTACCACTACAATTATTGCCCAACTCTGCAGTTACCTTTCTTCACACTCCCAAGTGCCTTGTCAAGATCAATGTTATCAGTGCCCAGCTGTGTTTATTGGCCAACGGATTCTGAAAGCACAGATGAAGATCCAAGTAACTGAATCAGGAAATTGGAGTTTTCTCAAAGCAGAAATGAAGAGAATCCTGCAGTGTCTAGGTTATTTTTTTTCCTGTATAAAATAATAAACCAGTTTGTCTTGGTTTGCAGAACAAATGAAATGTCCTTTTGCTTTTTTCTATCCTAATTATGAAAAAAATAAAGGTTTTATGAGATATTAGAAAAATTCAAATAGTATAAACAAGCAAAAATCAGTGCTTATACTGGAAGAAAGTGAAATCCCATAAATGAAGGAGGAGCCTGGTAAGTTAAAACTGGTTTTTCTTTTCCCGTCTGGTTGAATCCAACTAACAATTCAACTTCCAAGACAGGGAAACGCATGGAAGGAGATTGCTTATTTCACCTGGAGCTTCTGGTGAGTTTAAAGTACCAGCAAGACCAGCTTTTGGTTTAGCTGAGCAAATCTCTGCAGACTATGTCACCTGAGCTCCTTTGGTTTAAAGCAAACATGTTCTAAATAGTACTCACTGGCAGATAAAGAGGGAGGCAAACTCAGCTAATTCATTTAATCCACTATTATTATCTACTAAATATACAAAGAGAGCTCTGCTGGCATGATTCATACGGACTTGTGGGGAAAACCTAAAAACAGGTAGTTTGCTTCCACCAGCAAGGTGGACGATCTCCCTTGCTGTGTACTATCTCTGACATCCACTGGAGGGTTTTCAGAGGGCCCAGTGTAGCCTCAGGTGCAGGGTCAGTTCTGACTTGACAATAACGACTTAGTTTAGCTTTATATTTAGTAGGAGAATGTTGTCAAAGTTAAACCTTCAACATTTAAATGTAAAATAAAAAGAAGACTATAAGGGTCTTGTGCAGAATTTGTCCTTATGAGACTGAGGTAGTTCACTCAGCGTACTGCTCTCCGGCCCCTCCCAAGTTATGTATTATTTTTCTAAGTTGTTACTCCTAGGTAGAGTCTTCCCCTGTGTGAATGTACCACAATTTCTCAATCCATTCAGTTGTGGTTGAACATTTGTACTGTTTTTATATTTTTGTGATGGCAAATAGTGTTATTATGAACACTGGTGTACAAATCTCTGCTTGTGCCTAATTTCCTTGGGGTATATTCCTAGTAGTGAAATAGCTGAGTCATACAGAGATTTTTATGTTCAGTTTTTTTCAGGAAATGCCAAACTGCCTTCCAGAGTGGTTAGTAAAACATGTATGGGAAATCTCAGGGTGAAGGGACTGGAGCAGAAGGGTAAGGATGGGTAGGGGAAAAATCACAGAGTTTCACAATTGGTGAGTAGAGGGAGGGGATAAAGGAAATGGGAAAGATCCAGTAGGGATCTGAAAAGACAAGGTAAGGATGGGCATAGTCGAATGGTGATTAGTTTCAGAGAACATAATGAATGGGAATGATTGTATAAAACACAAATTGAACGAAGAACACAATTTAAATGAATTTTATGTTGTTGTTTGTTGTTATGTGCCATCGAGTCGCTTGCGACTCATAGTGACCCTATGTACAAGAGCTCTAAATGCTGTTCTATCCTGTGCCAACTTAGCCATCTCAAATGCACTTATTCCCACCGCTCTAGTCACAGAATCGATCCATCTCATCAAAGGTCTTCCTCTCCTTCACTGCCCCTCCACTCTGACAAACCTGTCCCTCTCTAAGGACCAGTTCCTCCTTGCAACATGCCCAAAGTATGTCAGACGAAGCTTCAGAATCCTTGACTCCAAGGAGCATTGCAGCTTCACCTTCTCCAGGACAAACCTGTTTGTTCTCCTAGCAGTCCATGGTATATTCAAAACACTTCTCCAGCACCACAGCTCAAAGGCATCAATTCTCTTTCTAATAACCATATTCACTGTCCAACTCTCTGATGCATAGCACGTAATTGCGAAGACTACAGCACGGATCAGGCAGGCGCCCCTTAGTCTCCAG
>NW_006399764.1:22835434-22878742 GCF_000299155.1 Elephantulus edwardii | reverse complement strand
TTAGGGCTGTTGTGCATAGGGTCGGTATGAGTCCGAAACGACTCGACGGCACATAACAACAACAACAACAGTTTTGCTTAATCGACGACGCAAAAGCACTTGACTGTGACTCATTGTAAATTTATGTGTCTCAAAGTAGTGTTGTCAAAGTAGTATCCAAGTATTCCACACGGCTTTTAGTGGCGGATTTTATTGATAACAGATCATGGAGTCTTCCTGTGAAATGTTTCTAACCTTGATGTTAGCATCTGAACCATTTCCACCACACTGGGACTTCATAGTAAAATATTTTAGTTGTTGGGATCCATCTCGTATGGACCCTATCAAACAGAGTACAGCTGCCCCACATTGTTCTCTAAGTTGGTTTTGGTTTTGGTTTTGTTTTTATAGACAATGATCTCCAAGTCCTTTTCCCCAAATAGCAGCTGGTGAGACTGAATCACCTTTGTAGTTAGCAGTGACACTGTTAACCACTTTCTCAACAGGCCTCCTCGTGGGTAAGGTTGTTAGATGCTAACCAGTAAAGAACATGGGGAGAGAGAGGAACCTCGGGGCCTTTCTCGACACTCTTCCCCTGGTTCTGCTCCCACATGAGTCCTCTTCTTCTCCCGATTGTAGCTACTATTATCTCTTCAAGTACTCTGGGGGTGTGATGTTTAACATGCCACTGTGCTTAAAAAGTTGGCAGTTTGATCCCACCAGCTGCTCCTCAAGAGATACGTGGACAGTCTGGTCTTGCAGTAATTTACAGCCCAAGCAATCCAATAGAGGGTCACTCTGGAACTGGTGTGAGGCCTGTTGGGTTTGGTATTCTCTCTTCAGGTTCTTGGAGCACCATATTTCAGTTAGGCCCTTCATGTTAGTCTTCTCCCCATGATTCTTCCTAATTATGCAAACCGGTCCTAGACCTTCATAATGTACAATGTGGTAATTTGTGTGATTACTGGTATGTGCTTCTGACTTAAGTCCACGCCTTGTTTATTACCATATCCTTGACATGTGGCATGATGATGTGTTCATAGTCAATGCTCAAAGACATCTGTCGACTATGGGGTGAATGTACAAAATCCCACTACTATATAGATAAAAGATTTCACATTTCCTTCTGTTTTATAATTCTCCGTTCAGATAGCTTTTGGGACTTTTATTTAAGTGAAGAAAAAAAGAGGTTAGGACTAGAGCTCTAGACTCTTCGCCATTTCTGCCAGTGAGTTATGCAGCCAAGAATAGACCTGACATCCATTTGGAATGTAAAATAATAGTCCTCATTTGTCATAGTCCTGGGTATTCATATTCATGTGTTTGTAACGAAAAGATTTTGCAGAAAGGCAGTAGCTGGTTCACCAGAAGTCATCATTATAGTATTATACATTGAAAACAGTCAGTATGCCCTGGGAATTGTCTTACATTCAAGATGTACCAATAAATTAAGTTGGAATGGTTTTAAAAGTGTTAATTTATTGGAAAAGCAGAAATGAAACAAAGCCAGGCCAACATAAACACCAAGGCTCGGAGTTCCTCGTGGTCCTTCCCTCCCCTGACTTCTCTCACAGAACCTTCACCCCACGTGGGTCTTCTTCTTCCTTATCTCCTTCCTAAACACCGTGTTCTGGGTCCACAAGGAGTTGTCCGACTAACCCAATGACCACACCTCTCTGGGAGCTCCAGTCCACAGAGGCTCCTGTAAGAAACACATTCCACCCATGTGATTTCAGTTCAGTTTTGTAACATTCAGACAATGTAACTCTGAAACCCTCATAGAAAGCAGTAATGCACGTTGACAGTCTAACCCACAGTCCCGCAGACATGCAAAATTAAATGGAAACCTAGCTTCTCTCCTAAACTTGGGAAAAATCTATTTTCCAGTGCCAATTTCTCTTCTTTCTATTCCTTCATCCTTGTAAGTTGTTGCGCACTTAAGAAGGAAGAATGATCATAACAATTTTATTTGTTAGCCTTGTGTGATTTAAAAGATTTCCAGGTGGCACAGAGGTTAAGCATGCCACTGCTAATCAAGAGGTCAGAGGTTAAAAGCACTAGTAACTCCAGTGAAGAACGATGCTGCAGTTCACGCTCACAAGAATCACAGAGAAAACCTCTGAGCAGTTCTCCTCTGTCTCACACGATCACATTGAATTGGAAGCCACGCAATGGCAGTGGTTTGTTTTTTGTTTTGAGCACTTCATCACCTAAGAACAGATTTTCCCTTGACACAAAACAAAACACGTGTATAATGATCCAGGAGAGGGATTAAATGGGCTGAAGGAGGGAGTCAGGGACATACTGAAAATATTCTGGGGATTATCAATTTGGCTTTTCAAATCCATGCAACTAAAGTAAAATTGATGTGGCTCTGCTCACATACCAGTGTCACTCAGGAGTTTAAAGTTTGACAATTCTGCCTTCCTAATACTTTAGACCAAGGGGCTCTGATGGCCAAGTGGTAAGTCATTGCACCGTTGACCCAAAGGTAAGTTGTTTGGATCTACCAGCTTCTCTACTGGAGAAAGACAGGCAGTCTTCTCTCATGTGATTCACAGGTTCTAAAAACTCACAAGAGGGTCCACTATGAGTCAATTCTATTTGTAGGACAACAACAACAAAAGAATAATAACTAAGGATAAGTGGCACAAATATAGGCAGTCCTGATGGCACTGTGGTAAAATGTGCAGGAGCTAACCAAAGGTGGTCGGTTCAAATATGCAAGACGCTCTTGTACAAGAAAGGGCCGGCATTCTGGTTTTTAAATATCACCCACTGTTATTGAGTTGAACATTTTTTTCAAAGAATAAATCCTCAGTTGTACAAAACTCTGTATGATCTCCAGCCTCATTTCTATCACCGAGGTCATGTATTTCAGCAACCTTTCTTTGTTTCACCATGTTCACATTCCCGTCACCAGTTGTTACTATTGCATCCTGGCTGCATATTTGGTCAACAGCAGATGGTGGCAGTGGTGGTTGTCCTTGTAATTGTTAGGTAGCATTCAGCTGACGTTGACCCTCAGCAACTGTGTGGATCTGATCCTTCTCCTATGTTGCACCATTTTCGTGATTTGTAGTCAAGCCCGTTGTGGCAGTCACTGGGTCACTCCAGCTCATTGAGGACCCTCTTCTCTTTTGCTGACCCTCTACCTTTTTCAAAATGATGTCTCTCTCCAAGGACTGGTTCTTCTTGACAATATGCCCAAAGCAAACATCCTGGCCTCTGAGGAGCACTCTGGATGGATTTCATTCATGACAGATTTGGTGGGTTTGGTCAGGCCATCGTGTACTCAATATTCTTTGCCACCACCATGATTCAAAGATATAAATTCTCTTTAGTATTCCTTATTCAATGGGCATCTTTCAGATGCATGGGAAGCAATTGAAACAACTCTATCTTGGATTAGATATGCCTTAATCTTTCCACTAGTATCCTTGCTCCTTAAAACTTTGGGAAGGTCCTTTATGGCAGATTTCTTTTTATCTGTTTGCTGCTGCTACTAAGGGTTTGATTATGAATGCAAGAAAAATGCAAATATTAGCAGCTTCATTGTTTTCTTCAGCCATAAAGATGTTACCTACACTGTTGAGAATGTTGTTTTCTTGATGTTGAGATTGAATCCATATTGAGGGTGGCAGTTTTTTATTTTGCTCGATATGTATTTCAAATCTTCACTTTTTGCAAGAAAGGCATAGATATTGGTAGAAATCATATATTTCTTCATCTTTGGTTTTATGGTTGGTGTTTTTATTTGAATAACAGTAGTAAATTAACAAGGGAGCTCTCTTGACCTAGTGGCAAGAAGCTGAGCTGCAATACTGAAGGTTCAGTGTTCAAATCCATCAGCTGCTCTGAAGGAGGATGAGCAATCGACTCCCATGCCATTAATTGCCTGTTAATCACCCAGACCCTCTCCCCCAAGGGTCAACTCACAGAACAGCTGGTGAAAGATAGTACACCACCACCACCACCACCACAGTATTATTGACAGGTCTTCCTTTTACATAGTGAACATTATCTTATAACAGATAGCAATGTATTCAGGAAAAATCTTAAAATACTCTTTTTGATGATGAATGCTACACCTCTCCCTCTCAACCTGTAATTCTCAGTGTAGCAGGTCATGGGATCAACAGACTCAAAATGGCCAAACATAATGTGCTTAATGTCACTAGTGGTTCTAGGAACAGATTTTCAATTACTTGAATGAAACTGAGGAAAATAAAAGCAAGTCTACGAGAACCAAAATACATCTTTGATATTTTCTGAGTTTGAAAATCATCTCTAGATTTGATTGAATAAACCCTGAGGACAGAAGAAAAGATAAGCTACAGCATGAAATCCAGATATCACACGTGAACAAAGAAAAATGCCATTAAAAAGATAGCAAAGAAAGATAACAATTTAAAGAGGAAGGTGTCCTGAACCCAAACGATGGTATTTCCCATTACTTCACGTGGATGTTGAAGTTGGACAGTGAATACGGAGGACAAAACACAACTGATGCCTTGAATTACAGTGTGGGCAAAGAGTTTTGGTAAAACTTGTGCTGCCAACACTAAGGGATAGGATTCGAATTCACCAGCTGTTCTGAGCGAAAAGAGGACAGTCCCTTCCTGTCAACTGACTGCCTCTGAACATCTGCAGAAGGCCAACTCTGAGTCCGTTCTTCCTAGGCGGTACACAACAACAACCACAAAGAACAACCAAATCTCTCTTGGAGGATGTACCACCAGGGTGTTCCTTGGAGGCAAAGATGGTGAAACTTCTCACAAATTACGAAGGTGTTGTCAGGAGGGGCTAGTCCTTGGTAACAGACAACATCCTAGAAAAGTGCAGCATCACTGAACGAGAGGCCAAGTCTCAAGGAGATTGTTTGATACCGTGACCACAATAGTAGGCTTGAGCATGGTGGAGATTAGGAGGCTGGTCCAGAGTTGGGCAAGGTTTGGATAGAGAGAGCTACGTTGGCCTAGTGGACAGAAAGTTATGCTACACCAAGCCCAAGGTGGGTGATTTTAATCTACGGCCCTCAGGCCTGGTTCAAATTGTTTTTCTGTCAAACATTCTTCTAAGCAGAATATCCCCTGTCTTTGCTTTGTTTTCCGGGGTTAACTCGTGGTTGTTGTGATGCTAAACACTGGGATACTGATGTGTCAAATGCAATAATGGTTACCCATGCTGGAGAGTGTTTGGTGGAGCTTTCTGATTAAAACAAGCTTGGAAGCAGGAGTAGCATCCACTTACAAAATGGCTTGCCTCTGGAAACTCTATGAACAATGCTCAGGCCTTTCATTCATAGGGTCGCTATGAGTGGTCTATGACTCAACAGCACCTAACAGTAACAACAACAGCATGAACCAGAGTATCTTAACTATACTTAACAGTGCCAAAAACATTGAGTCTATGTGATTACTCATAACTATGCTCCCCTGGGCATCCGAAGCTGTAACCCTGACGGGAGGAGAATGTTCATCTTTCCCTCCTTCAATATAGCTTGTGGATTTGAACTGTAGCCCTTTCTGATAGCAGTTTAACACGTAACACAGTACACTTGGGGCTCCCTCTGGGTAGAGTTCAGCCTTGGATACCCTCCAGGGAAGTTCTGTTCTGTCCTATAGAGGTGCTAAAAGAATTGATTCAAAACAAGTTTGGATTTAGTTTAGGTGTTGTTTAAGTCACTTGGGTCAGATTTTTAGTCTCTATCTTTTAAGGATTTGAAAACTAGAAAAATTAAGATCATTTCTGGCATCTAGGTTTCAAGAGATTGATTAGGAACTGAACCCTCTGTTCCCTCATCAGATTGGTCCATGGGTTCTGGTACAAAGTCATCTGTCTACCGAGGCTCTAGAAATTGTGAGTTGATGGACGTGAATGATTAGAGAAACATTGTTTTAGAAGTTTTGTCATAATTATTTAGCAGGTAGAAATCACAGAATCCTTGAAGTTTAAAATTAGACCAAAAAGAGGCAACTTTGGTCACAAAACAATAAATGCAGAAGAGAGGCTTAGTTTGCAAGGGACAGATTTTCACGTGCTCTGTGATTTCTCTCTCTTTCTGTTTTTATTTTTTCTCCCCTGAATGACAGAGAAGATGGTATGACTGTGTAAGTGTACATGTGCGTGTGTGTATATGTACATTGACGTCATTTGTGTATATGTACACTGAAGTAAGCTGTTTTGCATAAACAAGAAAACTTTATACAAAAAGTAACTAGAGTATTTACTTGGTTGGTTTAGAATCTCTTTCTTTCATCTATTCCTCAATACTAAATGAAGATTTAAAGTTGATAATTTGTGAATGCATCATAAGAGGAGAAAGTGACAGAGTAAGTTTGATGAGTTGACTTTCTACTTGTTTGTTTTTGTGTTTCTTTGTTTGGTTTTACATTTTGAAGTTGTTTAAGTATCAAAACAAAGTGCTCAAGCTCTGCCTAACATGCAGCAGGTCCTGCCTATGATTTTCAATGTTTAAAATAAAATCCTTTGTATAAGTTGCCTGAAGTTTAACACAGCAAGAGACACATTTATTAGCATATTTTACTACCTGAATTCATCCAAGTTTCCATGTTGTTCCCACTTGTTTCAGCTCTTAGATCTGATCACCTTCACTTTGGAGAGTCTATCAAATACCATCTGTTAGGTGATTCCCAGGGTAGGAATTACATTAAGCAGTCAAGTACAAAATCCATCTGCACCAAACTGGAGTTTTGAGCAACCAGTACCTTTTTTTGTTTAGTGGTATTCTTCTTTCAGAGTTTTCTGCATCTTTTCTTGTTGTTGTTGTTGTTAGGTGCTGTTAAGTACAAGTCACAGCAACCCTATGAACACAGATGTGAACCCTGTCCTATCCTGTGCCATCCTCATCATATTTGACACCCTTGATCCCCTTGCTGCAGTCACTGTGACAATCCATCTCACTGAGGAGATTCCTCTCTTTCATTGACCCTCCACCTTTCTAAGCATGATGTCACTTGTTAAGGAATAGCCTGCCACCGGGGTCCTTGTATGTCAGCAAGTGTGAGGAAGGCACGGGATAGAACAGGATTCAGATCTTTTGTTCATAGGGTCACTGTGAGTCATACCGGACTCGACTGTATTTAACAACCACCACCTAACAAAATGCCCAAAACATGTGAGAGGAAACTCTCCAACCCCCTTGCCTCTAAGGAGCACTTTGACAGCACTTTTTCGGACCCATGTAAGCTAGTTTCCTTGGCAGCTAAGGAAACAAACAGATTCATCCTGGAGAGGGTTAAACCAAGCTGCACCTTGGAGGCAAGGATTCTGGGGATTTGTCTGACATACTTTGGACATGTTGTAAGGAGGGACCAGTCCTTGGAGAGGGACATCATGCTTGGGAGGGTAGAGGGACAACGCAAGAGGGGAAGGCCCTCTAAGAGGTGGATTGATTCAGTGACTGGGGTAATCGGGATGGGTGTATCAGAGACAGAGCAATTGGCACAGGACGAGCAGAGTTTAGGGCTGTTGTACATAGGGTCGCTATGAGTTGCAAGCAACTAGATGGCACATAACAACAACAACATCAGTGATTAGTGAGCTGAGGAGACACTAGATGTCTGTGTCTGAATATTTTCTCATAACTCTTCTCTAGATCAGAATTTAAATGGTTGGAGTCATCTATCTATCTATGTACACAGAAAACATAAAGTCATAGTGTGTACATTCACTAATTATATATTAGCCTGATTACTGCTAATCATTTGGATACTGTTGTTGTTGTTAAGTGCCATCAAGTCATAAGCAACTCCTAGTGACCCTATGAACAAAAGAACTGAACACTTATATAACTTTCATCATTTCTCCAGGTTCATATAGTTTCCAGAGCAAAGCTATTTCAGAAGTGGATGCCACTCCTGCTTCCAAGCCTGTTTTAATCAAGGAGCTCCACCAAACACTGTCCACCATAAGTAACCATTATTGCATTTGACACGTCAGCATCACAGTGTTTAGCATCACAGCAACCACGAGTTACCGTTGTATGGTAAATGGACAGACCAGTGCTAATAACAATTAAAACCAGACCTGTTGGGCCACAGATTAAAGTCACTCACTTTTGTATACTATTAAAGTAAGATAATAAATATGACTTCTGTTAAGGAAAGGAAATAACTAAAAGCTATATTAGGGGAATCATTGCCTGCCCTAGACTGACAATAATTACCACTGGGGAATAGGAAGAATTAGGGCAGAATTGTTATACACGAGTTCCAAAAAAAAAAACCAAAAAAACAATAGCAACCGCAACAACTCAGTGCTTTATCTGTAATGGCTCAACTAAGTACATCTCAGCATAAAAGTGAAAGATGGACGAGATGGGCTAAAAAGAGCCTTTCAGCCTAATACTTATAATACTTATTCTAAGTTGTTTGGAAGCTTTTGAACTTACAAAAATGAAATTCTAATAGATCAAGATTGAGTTGTTTTGCAGGAGTGTGTGAGTTCCTGTTTAGCACCTGTTTTCCAGTGATAATTGGTCACAGCAAGCACCATTCATCTTCATGAATCATTATTTTAATTAACACAAAATGTACCAAATATTTTTCCCCTAAAGATTGTGGAGCCTTGTAGAAAATTAAACACTGGCTTATTGATACTGGTTTCCTCAAGAATGTGAGATTAAAAGTAGCGAGGGTATGAAGTATGGGATAGATTATAATCTTCTTCAGATGTTAATATATTATTCATCTTCCTACATGATGCATGTACTTACGTAAGTAATGAAATAGGAACGTATTAATATCAGAAATAGACCACCATTCTGTGTCTATCATTATTTATATATATATAATGTGTGCAAATAATTTACCTTTTTGAGTGAAAATTTTCTGTCAAACTTTTAATTTATAATAAACATGCTTTAACAAAAGGGCAGGAAAATATTATTAAAATGTAAATCTCAATATATACGTGTCTCCTTAAAACACAAAATTTCATGACTTAAACACGTAGAACTAAATGTGTGGCTGGCATAATGCTGCCTAAATGAATTTTATTTTTTTATAAAATGCAATTTGTAAACATGTAAACTGTTCCTCAATTAACCTAAAGCTTGATAAGGGCAAAATAATGTTACCCAAATGCATTGACATGTTAAAAGAATGAATTTGTAGGAAATTTTAAAAGAAAAATGACAAGATTAGATAAATTCAACATAAATATAAATATACAATTATTAAGGGTCATTTTAAAATAGAACAATTTGGACATTTCTTTGTTGTGACTTTTGCTTCAGTTCAAATGACAAATATTTTTATATTTATTAAAAGGGTATTCATTTTTTCCCTCTGAAATAAGAAGAATATTGATTTCTGTAAAATGTCAACAATTTGATTTATTATTTAAAGTTGAGGTTTTATGATTGTGGTTAATTCGTCAGTGCACTACGATTTGTTTTTAGGCTACTTCATCATAAATTCTCCTTTTCTATTATCATTGTAAACATTATGATATGTTTAGTTTAATGAAACATTCCATTGGCCTTTATTAATATAAATCTATCTGTGTTCATATGTGTATGTTGAGACTCAATCGATCCCTCCAATGGTTTTCTGAGGTGGTAAATCACTTGGAAGGATACTTTCCATCTTTCTCGTGTGGAACTTCTGGTGGATTCAATCTGCAGGGCCTTTGGTGAGACTGAAGTTTTAGTATATGTATCAAATGCGTTAATGATTGGCTACCCAATGTGGACAGAGAGTGGGGTGGAGCTCCCCGATTAAAACAAGCTTGGAAGGAGAAGTGGCATCCACTTCCATAATAGCTTGCCTCCGGAAACCCTATGAACTTGGAGAGAGGATTAAAGGCACCCAAGCGTCGAGGACTCTCCTTCATAGGGTCACTATGAGTCGCCTGCCACTTGACGGCACTTACCAACACCAGTATTATAAATGTTATGAATTTTTCAGCCCTTATGCTAGAGTCCATGAAGTACACGTTATTGTTGTTTATAAAATTTGTAAAAACGACATGCGATACTTTTATTGTTGTTTGGTGACTTTGAACTCAAACCAGCTCCCAGCAACATTATGTATGAAAAGTTGTACCTCTCTGCATCTTCCTCAATTCACTGCTTTGATCTCACAGTCACATTTTATTTTGGGTGTTATATGTTTGATGAAAACAATTTCTTTTCTATTTGCAAAGTAATGGTTACTGGATATTAAGAGCTTGATAATTTACAAATACTTTGCAATTTATTTTATTTATACTGTTAAGATCTAAGTATTATTTCTGTATCAGTGACCCTTAAACATTTATTCTGGCTGTCATAGAGCCATAGTTGACTCTAGAGAGGGTTTTCAGAACTTGTAAATTGCATGTAAAAAAAGATATGAGATTAGCCATCTTTCTCCCTCAGGTCTCTGAGGTGGATTTAAACCATAGAAATGGTGCCACATTTGTGCTAACAGCAGAACTCTTTACAGACTAACACACAAGCGCTCTCTCTCAGTTATAAATATGGTAAAAATAAGGCTTTGTGAATTCAGTTACTACTTGGATACACGTTGTTGTTGTTGTTGTTGTTGTTGTTCTCTGGTGCCGTCGAGTCCTAGACGACTCATAGAGACCCTATGAACGAACGGCCTGAGCACTGTTCGTACATAGAGTTTCCGGAGGCAAGCCATTTTGGAAGTGGATGAATATTTTGAGTTATTCTTATAACCTGTTTTTTTAAAAACAAACCAACCCACCCAGACAAACCAGAAATCACTTGATTGAAAAGAAATGCTGGTAATAATGATAATTTTATCAACTGACCACCTTAAGTAATCAGAGGTAACATTAAAATAAAATCCTTAATTCTTCCATATGGCATGCTCTAAAGGAAACAGAATTGTGAAGCACTCTTGTTTTAAACACTAGGTAAACTGTAATTTTTCAATGAAGAATAAAGCAACATTAGACACACTGATCACATTGTATTCCGTATATTCTTTATATGATGAAAGCCAATCTTCCAAATGATTTGTAAAGCTTGTCAGATCATAGAACTCCACAAAGACAAATATGTCTCTTCTCATGATAAAACACAATGAGAAAGTTTGGTGTTTGAAGAGCACTTGACTTTCCACAGACTTTGGCTATTATAAAATTCATAAAGACCTTGTCCACAACATGAATTCCTGGGCACATGGAGGGAGGGAGTGCATTCGTATGCTCCAGGAATGAAATCCATCAGTCCAAGGTGCATGAATAAAATGTAACTCATTTCATCGATGCTGAAGAAAATGGTGATTGGTGGTATTCACACTTTTCTTGAATCACAGGCTGACATTAAAAGAAGTGAATTTTCCCTTAAAAGTGTTTTATGCTTGAAACATTGCTCACGAGGGGGAAAAGAACAGTTGTTCTTTTAAAAGAAAACATACATTCTGCTAACAGTAGAAGTATGCTCAGCTATGTCTCTTTTTGTATTTGAAAGAATTATTTCTCAGATTTGAAAGTGTGTGTGAATTTATTTACAAGGCCATCAGCAGATAAAAGGACACACAATAACACAAACACAGAGCAAGCTTCTTAAAATGAGATTTTGAAAGGAAGTTTGATTTCAAATTTTGCATCGACTAACTTCTGATTGTAATGTTTTCTGGTATGTTCTTGTAGAGACAGTTTCTTTTCAATGAAGATATTATATATACTACATCAACATATATTCCATGTGGCTTTTTATTGTGTCCATTATAGTGGTACTATAAAAAGAAAAACAAGGAACTCACACAATATTATTCAAAATGGGTGACCCTGGTGGACATTATGTTGAGTGAAATATCTCAGTCACAAAAAGACAAATACTGCACAGCGCCACTGTTGTAGAATGGGACTGACATCAGGGTTGGGGTGAGACTAAGAAAATTGAAACAAATGAGGGAGAGAACAGTTTAAAAGCGATATATGATTGGTTATTAGGGTTATGAGAAGAGTCCAGAATGAAGGCTGCATAGTGGAGTGTACTTGGGGTGGGGTGGGGACTGGGGGGGATTGTATATCAATGAAAGAATTTTTCTTTTACTTTTCAAAGAGAAGAATGAGCTTGGGGGACGAGGGGTGGGCAG
Organism: Elephantulus edwardii; assembly: GCF_000299155.1. Lineage (NCBI taxonomy): Eukaryota > Metazoa > Chordata > Mammalia > Macroscelidea > Macroscelididae > Elephantulus > Elephantulus edwardii. The sequence continues at coordinate 22,866,680 of NW_006399764.1, read as the reverse complement.
GGAGGAAAATGTAACAAAGAATGAATGGAAATCCAAAATCTCTGTAAATGTTCATTAAAATTAATTAAATAAATTAAAAAAAAACCCCTATGAGGGCAGTTCTATGCTGTCCTATAGGATTAATAAAAGTCTGAATCGATAGCAAAAACCCCCCACAAAACAGATTAAGTTAAATGGTGTGGTGTTTGGAAAAGCAGAATATTAGCAAAAGACCTTCAGTGAGATCAAATGACACAGTGACTGTAACAACAGGCATGAACATGGCCATGATTTTTAAGGATGCACAGGATAGGGCAAGGTGATGATCTGTTGTTTAAGTTGCTGTGAGTTGTAGTCACTTGAGGGAACCTAACAAAAACAATTGTTGAGACCTAGTGGTAAGATATGCATATCCTTATGTTAATCATTCTATTAAGAAGGCAAAACTAACATTTATCAACAAGCAAGGTAAAAACAAAAAAAAGTATAACTAAATTATGACAAAATGCTAAAGTATGCAGCACATAGACTATATGTAATATAAAACTTAAGAAAAAATGAAATATTGACATAATCAAACGATTGATTGTAACTACAGGTTCCCTTCATTGTAGTTGTTGTTATGTGCCATTGAGTTACCTGCAACTCATAGCGACCCTATGTACAACAGTTCTGAAGTCCGCCCTGTCCTGAATCAGTCTCACTAATTCAGGCACACGAACCCTCACAATCCCAGTTACTGTATCAATTCATCTCATCTGGGATCTTGCTCCCCTGTGCTATCCCTCCACATTTCCGAGTATGATGTGCTTCTCCAAGCACTGGTCCTTCTTGGCCATGACCTCAAAGCATGTGAGTTCAAAATCCTAGTCTCCAAGGAGAAACTTGGTTTCACCCTTTGCAAACAGGCCGATTTGTTTTCTTGGAGGTCCATGGTGTGTTCAAGACTCTTCAGCACCACAATTCAAAGGTATTGATGCTTCTTCTGTCATCCTTAGTCATTGTCCAGCTCACTGATGCATAGCAAGTAATTATGAAGACCATGGCCTGGATCAGGTACACTTTAGTGTCTAAACTGATATCGTTGCTTCTTGGTACTCTGGAGAGGTCTGTGACAGCAGACTTTCCCAATTGCAGTTTGTCTTTTGATTTCCTAACTGCTGGTACAAATAGTGTGGATTCTGGAGCTGAACAAGATGTGATTGTTAGCAACCTCAATCTTTTTTCTCCATCTATCATGGTGCTGCCAATTGGCCCAGTGGAGAGAAAGTTGAGCTACAATCGATATTGAAGACTACAGTCCTTGACCGTCTGCAGCAAGCACTTCAAGCCTTCCTCAGTTTCAGCAAGCAAGTTTGTGTCATCTGTACAATGTAAGTTGTTGATGACTCTTCCTCCAATTCTCCTGATCCATTCTTCCTCATAAAGCTGAGCCCCTGAACAATCTGTTCTGCAAAGAGATTGAAAAAGTATGGAGACACTCCTTTCCTGATTTTGAACCATGCGGAGGTTCGTTGCTCTGTCTTGAGGACTGCTTCCTCATTTCCTTCATGCATCACTATCGAATGGAGCCACTTGATAGTCAGATCAGCCTGGTCAAGCGAGTCAATGATGATGGTGGTCACGGTGAATGCCTGGAAGTAGTGTATGCTTTGGCAAAGGAGAGTGGAGTATGCAGAAGAAGAGGGAAGGATGGAAATAGACAGTAAGGGATATCATATGAGGTATTTCAAAACTTCTTGTAAAAATGAAAATAATTGTACAGCAATTTGATTGGTGGGGGGTGAGGAACACTTAAAAAATTGGTTCTTGAAAACAATGTATTCAGATTTTGTAAATAAACTAGTAGAAAATGTAAAAAAAAGAAAATAAAACAAAAAAATACGGCACATTGGACTTGATAAAATGGAACCTGGAGACTATCAAATTCCATTACTGGAGAGATTTATGTTTGACTTTTACAATCAAATGCATCTTTACAAGTAAATGTGTCTTCAGACAAACTATGCAGCTTTACTGATCTTTGGCTTGATCCCCAAACTCACTGTTGTTGAGCCAGCAGCAGCTCACTGTTGACCCCTCAGCTGATTTGCACAGACTTTAAATAACATGTTGGATTCAAATTGCCAGTGAGACACCATCTCTGTATACTCGTCATGCCACCAGAACATCTTTGGATTCCACCTGATGAAGAAGTGTGGCTTTTAGCAGAGCAACTAACTATGGACTCCACTGCTAAAAACTAACTCTTTAGAAATGACGGTATTGCTTCTAAGCCTATGACCCTGGACACCAACCTTCAAAGATGTTTTGCACTTAAAGTGCTTCTACCAAAATAGATATGTCAAGATTTACCCTTTATTAAAAAAAGAAACCATCTGAGTCTGAGTATATAAATCGGTAGGAAATATTAGGAAAACATATTCAGTTCTGTTTTACACTGTTGTTCTTAGGTGCCATTAAGTCAATTGTGGTTCATGGTAACCTGTACATGAGAAAAGCGCTATCTCCAGGTGTGTCCTAGGTGGATTCCTTAGGAGAGGAGGTCATCGGGCCTTTCTCCTGGGGCACTCCTTGAGCCACCAGCGTGTCTGTTAGCAATTGCTGTTCTGCCAGGACTCCTATTCCATGTCTTCCCAGACCTCCCGTGACAATCTCATTATCACATTGTCATGACCTGTCTCTATCCTTGTTCCCACCTCATTTTATCACAGTATTCTAAGCAGCACACAGCACATACATCTGTTCCCAACAGTTCTCAAAGGATACTCAGAAGAGTCTATAGCATGGCTCTTCCCTTACCCACAGCCAGAGGAGGGAGAAGGCTGGTCCATGGGTGGGGAAACACTAAAAATCACCACAGGAAATTCAGTTCTAGCCTATCATGGAAGTAGAAACAGGACTTATTTTTCTGCTGTTTACAGTCTTTTCCTATATACTGAGAACATTCATTCCATTTTGGGCTTTATTGATGTAAGTCCTGACCACTTACTTCTGAAAAATTAGTCAATGAAAACCTTTGCAAGACAACAGATCACAGAGTCGCTTGCTTTGAAGGTACGATCAGGAGAGTCACGCAGGGTCTCGTGTTTGGTGAAGTAGGGAGCCAATCAGAGAGTGCCGAACACTGGACAAGGCATATCAGCACAGCCACAGCCATGACCCCAAGCTCGCTGGTCACTGTGAGGATGGCACAGGACAAGCACCATTCTGATTGGCTGGACATGAGGTCTCCAGAGCGAGGAGTCAGCCCAGCAGCAGTTAACCACAGCAACCTGTAAGATCACCGAGACCATGAGGAGGAAATGAAGGTCTCCTCTTAGGACAGCATTGTGCTACATTTTATAGAAGTCACTTAGCCACCAATATCATGATTAGGCAAATAAAGAAGGGCTAAAAAGACCCCTTTGCGAGAAAATCTAACTACAGGATGCCTCGGAAATTCAAATACCCTCTCTTTGAAAAATTTATTAAGTTGGTAAAATTATTGGCAACAAGTATATACATATGTGCCTCCAGAAACTCTATGAACTCTGATAAATGTTGATAGTTATAGAAAGGCTTCAGGCTTTTTGTTCATAGGGTCACTATGAGTCACACTTGACTCGAAGGCAGTCAGTAACAACATATACATATGTGGTAACTTTCTTCTGAGTCTTAAAAAATATGATTGTAAATTCTGCATCTCTCAGATAAGAAAAAGACACCTGCATGCTTTCCTTCCTAAATGGGTATGAGTATGACGAAATGCTTTCTAATATATTGCTATCTGAGCATCCGATTTACCTTTAAAAACACTGGGCAACAATAAATGCTTTGTCTTAGCAATTATACCAAGAACGTGGCAACAGAGAGAGCTCACTGAAACAGGCCATTTTCATTTTTATTGATACTAGGATCACAGGTGCATTTTAATTATCTCACCACATTGTTTTCCCCATCAACTGTCGCTAGTAATTTCATACGACAAGCATGTTGCCCTTATGACACTACAGAATACAAATTAGACTCATTTGGGATGCTTGTCGATTGACAAGTGGCTTCACCTTTTGTGAGACTACAACTAAGAGAGTCAATGGCCTTGGAAAATGGGATGCCAATCATCTCTGGAATTCAGAGGTGAAGAACAGCACGAGGATAGTAATCAAGTTTCCAGCATTAGTGCAGTGGTTCCTGTTAAAACCAATGTAACCATGCGGCAAATTAGACAAAGGAAGAGTTGTTGGTGTTGATGTTAAGAAAGGGAGAAAAATACAACAGTTTTGTCCCCCTCCCCCAGTTAAAATACTCACCCCCCACCCTTATGTAGGTTTTACTGACACACTTGTTGAGTTATACAGTGACTGTGTGTTACGGTGACATTGCAAACTGTGCTACCAGTATTTCAAGTATCAGTACAGACAGTTACAATGGTCGTAAGAGAACTTTCAGTTACACTTCCAGACTCAGATATCCTAGGAAGAAAGGCCGAGTGATCCAACAGCAAAAGCTATTGATGTTTTTGTTAGGCGTTGTTAAGTCAGCTCCAGCTCATTGCAACCCTGTGTCCAACACATCCAAATCTTGCCCATCCTGGACCGTCCTTACAATCAATCACTGTTGTACTTAAGCTTGTTGTGGTAGTTAGCATATCGATTCATTTATTTCAGGATCTTCCTCAGTTTTGCTGACCCTTCACCCTTCCCAAGCATGAGATATCCTTCCAAGGACTGATGCCACTTGACAACATACCCAAATTATGTGACATGAAGTCTCACACATTTTACTTCTGAAAAGCACTCTGCGTGTAACCCTTCCTACAGAGACTTGTGCATTGTTTTGACTGCCAGTGGTATACTCAGTACTTCTTTTCTACATCAAAATTCAGAGGCGTCAGTTCTTCTGTGGGCCTCCTTATTCACTGTCCATTTATAATACACATGGATATATTGCTGTTTGACTCATGATGACCTTAGGAACAACAGATCTGAACCCTGTCCTATCCTGATATGCATATAAAGCAGAGGTAAATACCATGACTTGCGTCAGGAGTATATTAGTATTTATAAAGACGTTCTTGACAGCAGTATTCCCAATTCAACATCTCTTTGGATTGCAACAGGGAGCTCTGGTAGCATAGAGGATAGGCAGTTTCACTACTAACCCAAAGGCAGTAGGTTCTAATCCATCAGCTGCTCTGTGTGAGGTAGATGGTCAGTGTCCTCCCACATGATGTACAGCCTCTAAAAACCAGCTGGAGGGACAGCTATGAGTTGGTTCCAACTCCACAGCTGTGAGAAGAAGACTAAAGTTTGGTGACCAAGACGGTAGTTTCTGGAACAGATTGGTACTAGGTCCAATCTTAGATTTGAAATGTAGTATAGATGTCACTTCTTGTGTCTGTATTTCTCATCTAAAAATAATGCTAATGCCAGTACCTTTTTCATAGGTTTTTCTACAAGAGTCGCTAGAAATCATGCCTGTAATTGCTGCAAAAATGTCAAACTTACTGTGTCAGAAAAACGGCTATTCTGCTTTTTATTAATGAAGATGATTTATAGTCAGTGAAATGCATGAATATTAAAAGCAGAGCTATTTACATTTGTACATATGTATCAACTTTTATTACATATTCATAAACCCAGAAAGTCTACTTTTTCTCCATCCTTGAAAATGCCAACTTCTTTCCTCAGGTTACCATAGGACCAAGTTTTACTTTGAAGAAAACCGTTGGGTTCAGGACAGAGTAGAACTGCCCCATGGTTTCCAGGACTGCAGTTCCTGGAAGCAGACAGGTACAGCTTTCTACGGCAGGGCGGTTAGTGTATTAGAACCTTCAGCCCTCCAGTAAGCAGGGAGAGTCCTTCAAACTCATTGCCCTGGAGCCTTTCAAGGAAATGACAAGTAACAGAAAACAACAGAATTATGCTGAGAAAGTCTTTAGAGGCATCAAAGAAATGGAAATTAAAAGCAAAGTGGCATAAGTCAGGAGGTCTCTCTGTTTTAATAATTTTGAATATATGAATTATACATACAGTTGGATGATATTTTTAAGTATGATATTTTCTCCAAAGTTTACTTGGGATAAGCTGTTTGACTATTACAGTTTTAGGATTTATTTTCCTATCTTTAAAATAAATAATCTATACTACATTATCAGAATTCTTTTCTATCCTTGACACAAATATTTTAGATTCAACAAAAATATCCCAAAACTCTGAAGCCTAATTCATCACCCTGGACTTAAATCTCTCAACATGATTTATAAAATAGTGAAATGAAGCACTGCATCTCAAATAGAAATAGATTTTATATTTGAGAAACCAAATGTACTAAATTCAGAAGAAATTTAGGAGAAAAAGAGCATATACAAGTACATTCAATGAAATAATTATGATCTACTTTCTCTAGATTTATTTATTTATGGTTAACACACCATTGAGTCTAAGCCAATGCATAGCTGACCCTCCAATGGGTTATCAGAGACTATCAATCTCATGGAAAAGGATTGTCCCTTTTCCTGACACAGAGCACCTGGTGGATTCGAACCATATGCCTTTGGGTTGGTGAAACTCCTTACTGCTAGGCTATGGTTACTCTCTAGATTTATTTTTAGATTTAATAGTTTTTAGATAGATTTATTTATTCCAGGTTTGAATTTGTTAAAAGTTAAAGTGCAACAATGAATGAATGAAAATCCGACATCTCTGTAAATGTTCATTAAAATTAATAAAATTTAATAATAATAATAATAAAAGTTAGATTAGGAGACATTAGATTAAAATTGTGATGTCATTAGTTCACTTCAATAGATACTGAGGGGCACTCAGGATCACATTTTTGCCTTTCGCCAATCCCATCATTTCCTGTTACTCAGCAGATTGTTCTCTTAGTTGACAAAGGGAAAATAAAGTCAACATTTACCATGATCCAGTGATAAACTTAACTGGACACTCCCATAATTTCTTCTTTTCTAAAGTCATGTCATTCTGTTCTAATAGATTTACTTCCCCAATTTTATTGTGGATCTGCCTAACCTCTGTCTATTCTCTCTCTACATATTGAAGTTTATCCAAACTCTCTCTGTCTCACTTTCCTTTTACTATGAGGCACTCTCATCAATTCATTAAACAACTAATAATTGTTTCAAGGAAGGATGGGGATTGAAAGAATATTGTCCTGTTTCTTTAAAATCAGTTGCCATTTTATGCTTCGTCCTATAGCCTCATTCCTTGCAAACACGCCAACACTCATACACTGTGGTGATACGTGGCGTTTCAGTTCTCCTCTTCTTCATGGGAGAAAATAGACTATTCACTGTATTGTAGCACAACTTTACCAAACAGATACAATAATCTTTCCTTTCCTGAGAACTGTAATAAACAATATGAAAGACTCATTTCAATCTATGTTATCTATGATATCATGGTACCAGTAGAGTCCATCCAAAGTTTAATAGCACGGTACACCAATCACATACTAGTTTCTAATTCTCAGCCAACCAATTTACATATCAGGGTATCAGTGTCCCTTCCTTTACATGAATAGGTTAATCATTCATAGATATCTTTCAGCATCAATGTTTTCAAGTGCTTAATATGCATGACAAAGTTGGACAATGAGCAAGGAAAGCTGAAGAACTGTGTGGTGTTGCCAAAAAAGTGAAAAAGTTTGACACGGATTGCCAAAAGAACAAACACATGCATTTTAAAAGTACAGCCAGAGGGCTCCTTCCAGGCAAAGAGGGTGAGACTGCGTATCATACACTTTGGGCATGTTCTCAGGACGGTCTTGTGCCTAGAGAAAGACATCATGCGTGGGAAAGTACAGGACAGATAAAAGAGGAGCAGGACAGAAAAAAAGGAGGAGCTGACTGAACTCAAGTCATCTACTAACAGCCCAAGCTCATGGGCTTCAGTCATGCACATGGCCAGGTGTCTGGGGTCTTCAGGGGCGAACAGAGCTTTCCAGGTGCTCTAGAGATAATGCTGAGTAGGAGAGCCAATGCGCTGGCGGTAAAACTCTAGGATTTTAAATGAAAAGTAAAAGTAGGCTATTTGAATAGCATTCCATATAAGCTACGTGACTTTTTTATTGCTTAAGATCCCTCTTGTGTTATGCAGTCTTCTAAGCCAAGTATGACTGTTGACATAAATGATGCATTGCACGAGTGCAGGCTTCACAGATAGAGCTGTGACTTCTAACGATCCATAAAGATAAAAAAGTAAATCCGTGCTGTAATTTAAATCCAGGTTATACACTTGGACTCCACCTGGGGTTTAGCTTAGATTTGATAAATTATCATATCTCAGCTCAGGGAACTTTCTCCAAAGCCTTTCTTTCTCACTTCATTGACATTTCAGTAAACAGTATTTAAAAAGTGGATATGAAATTCTCCTCATTTGGCCTTTAGTTGCAGGCAGAGTTACTGGGGGAAAAAAGAAGAAACTTTAAATCACATATATAGCAGAGGAGGAAATTATATTAATGATGTATATTTTATGTAAATATTTAAATGGGCAAATCTAAATTTCCCATCTGAGTTATCATCCAGGAACATTATGTCACTGTATGAGAATAACATGCAGCACAAATAGAAAATTAATACAGACACACCGAAATGTAGTGATTAATTACAAAAATGGGAACTTCTCATTTGTATGTAAAGAACAATTAAATGAGAATATATGTACTTAATATGAAAGTCCTTATTACAAAAAACCTCACAATAATATTTAAACAACATCTTTAGGATGTTGTTGTTATGTGCCACTGAGTCGCCTGTGACTCACAGTGACCCTGTGTACAATAGTTTTGAGGTCTGCTCTATCCTGAGCGACTCTCACTGTCTCAGACACAACCATACTCATTATTCCAGTCACTATTCCATCCATCTTCTCCCGGACCTTCCTCTCCCTCCACCCTTCCAAGCATGGTGTCCTTCTCCAGGCACTGGCCCTTCTTGGCCATGTGCTCAAAGTACGTGAGACAGAGCTTCAAAATCCTAGCCTCCAAGGGGCAGCCTGGTTTCACCCTCACCAGGATAAACTTGTTTGTTTCTTGGCAGTTCATGGTCTATTCAATATTCTTCTCCAACACCACAGCTCAAAGGCATCAATTCTTCTGTCATCTCTGGTCATTGTCCAGGTTTCTGATGCATATAAAGTAATTGCAAAGACCATGACCTGAATTAGGCGCATCTTAGTCTCCAGATTGACACTGTTGCTCTTCAGCACTTTCGAGAGGTCTCTGACAGTAGCCTTCTTGAGACCGATTTGTCTTTTGATTTCTTTACTGCTAGTACCAAGTGTGTTAATACTTTTCTTTAAATGGCTTTTGTTATTCTCTCTCTCATCCTCTGATTCAATGGTTTCATTGATAGTTGAAAATATTAAGATAGTATATTCATCACGTCATAATACTCAAAGGAAGGTCTTCTAGCCTAGTGGTAAGTAACTACACTGCAATCCTGAAGGCACATAGTTCAAATCCACCAGGAGCTCTATGGCGGAAGGATAGGCAATCTCCTCCCATACTATTAACAGGCAATGAAAACATACTGGATGGTCAGCCATGGATCAGTTCCAACTCAATGGTACTCAACAATAACAACAACCACGCATGATTTTAGAATTTAAAAAAAAAAGATAAGAAAACCTAGTGGACCTATTTTAAAAGTAGTGCATAAGAGAAATATGATCCTTTCTCTTACATGACAATCAGGATATGAGAGTAGAGGAACTTCCCATACTTATCACTGTAATAACAAAAGCACTGTCATATAATCAGAACACTTGATAGAATTGTTTTTTAAGAGGAGGAAGCTTTGGTAGCTCTGTGGTAAGAAGTTGTGCTGCCAACTGAAAGGCTTATAGCACTGAAGCAATAAACAAGTCCACCAGCTGCTCCATGTGAGAAGAACGGGCAATCCCCTCCTGTGCAATTTACTGCCTCTGAAAACCCACTGGAGGGCCAGCTAGGAATTGAGTGCGACTTGACAGTACTAGGAGAGCAAACTTTTAATAGGAGAAAACAAGCTCTGAAAAGTAACTAGAGAGCTCAGATCTGTGCATGTTGTAGACAGTAATGAGAAAACATGGATTCTAATGCAGAGTTCTGTGTAGTTTTTACTACACCAGTCTTTATTTTTATACATTTTTAGCTATTAGGTATATATTTTAAGGAAAGTATAGGTTAAACACTACTTTAGAAGGTTAAAATCTACTACTAGTACTAGAATTTTAACTTACATATACTATTTTCCTATTGCATGATAGAGAATTCATTGGTACATATATAAATATTCACTCCTCTTCAAACAATTAAAATTGTGATATTTTTTTCTTCCAAAGGCTATTTAAGAGAAACCTATACTTAGACCAAGAGGCAGTCATCAGAACAGAGCAGGGAAATACTGCAAGGTTCAAAATTGGGAAGGGGGTACGCCAGGGATGTGTCCTGTCTCCATACCTTTTCAACCTATATGCAGAGCAGATTATCCGGGAGGTTGGGCTCTATGAGGAGAAATGGGGCATCAGGTTTGGTGGAAGATCTATCAACAATCTGTGTTATGTAGATGACACAACTCTGCTTGCTGAAACTGAGGAGGACCTGAAGCGCTTGTTGCAGACGGCCAAGGACTCCAATATGGATTGAGGCTCAATGTCAAGGAGATAAAGATTCTCACCACTGGGCCAATTGGCAGCATCAGGACGGATGGTGAAGAGATTGAGATTGTTCACAGCTTTAGTTTGTTTGGCTCCACAGTCAACACTCTCGGCACCAGTAGCCAGGAAATTAAAAGTTATATCGCCATGGGAAAGTCTGTTGCTAGAGACCTCTCCAAAGTACTGAAGAGCAAGGGTGTCTCTCTGGAGACTAAGGTGTGTCTGATACAGGTCATGGTCTTTGCTATTACGTGTAATGCATCAGAGAGTTGGACAATGACTAAGGAGGATACAAGGAGAATTGATGCCTTTGAGCTATGGTGCTGGAGAAGAGTATTGAGAGTACCATGGACTGCTAGGAAAACAAACAGATTCGTCCTGGAAAGGGTTAAACCGGGTGGCTCCTTGGAGGCAAGGATTCTGAGGCTCTGTCTAACATACTTTGGACATGTTGTGAGGAGAGACCGGTCCTTGGAGAGGGACATCATGCTTGGTAGGGTGGAGGGACAGCGTAGGAGGGGAAGGCCCTCTATGAGGTGGATTGATTCAGTGACTGGGATAATTGGGATGGGTGAGTCAGAGACAGTGCAATTGGCACAGGACAGAGCAGAGTTGAGGGTCACTAAGGGTTGCAAGCGACTTGATGGCACATAACAACAACAACAACAACGGCTTATCTCACTGATAAGAGAAAACTGGACTAGGTTAGGCTTCTCTGACATTATGTGTCATGGGAAAACATCCTACTTGGCCTTTTGTCATCCTCGTTATTGTTGCAATGTGTCATCGCATTGTTCCACTCACTATGTCAATACATCTCATTCAAGTTTCCTCCTTCTTCACTGCCTCTCTGATTAATCGAACACAGTCTCCTCCATTGTTGGTTCCTCTTGATGATTTGAGGACAAAAATAATCAAGAAATCTTTCTATCCCACTTTTTAAGGAATATTCTGGTTGTACTTCCTCTAAGATTGATTTGTTAATATTTGGTTTGGTTTTTGGCAGTTTAGACCATGGCATACTTGTATTTTTCACCAACACCACAATTCTAATGCATCCAATCTTTTCTATTTCCATAGGCCAGCTTCCACATACATTTTGAAAAGATTGAAACATACCATGGGTAGTTCCATCACCAAAATGTCATCTCATCTTTGCTTTTTAACAATTCTAAGAGGTCATTTGCAACAAATTTGCCATTCGCTATGGACATTGACCAAAGAAGAGTTGATGCCTTTGAATTGTAGTTTTGGTGAAAAATACTAATCATCTTTGACACAGACAAACAAATCTGTCTTAAGAGTAAATGCAGCCAGGATACTCCGTAGGAGCAAGGATGGTGACACTTTATCTCACATATTGTGAGCATTTTGTCAGGAAAGACCAGCTCTTGCAAAAGGGCTTCATGCTTGGAAAGGCAGTGCGTCAGGGAACGAAATACTTTCATGGAGGTTGACTGACATGGTCACTGCAACAATCGACTTGCGCATTCTGGAAAGAATAAGGACAGTGCAGCATAGAACAAGGTTCAGGGCTGTTATTCAGGGTTGTGACTGACCCAATGACACTTAATAACAATACAGTAACAACTTACACTAACAGGAATTTTCGTTTTCCTAGTAAAACTGGCATATTTGAACTGATCCTCTTGAAGGGATCTTTTATCAGTGAATAAGAGTGGTATGGAGGCAAACACACAACAAGAGCACAGTAAAATAACCTTTTTTCCAATGATACAAGATATTCCTCATTTAAAAAGGTCTTGTTTTTAAACCAACCACTAACATTGAGTGCTCAAATGGTCCGCTGTACAGAACTCTCTCAACCATAAGCAATGAATGAGCTGCTTCTCCCATCCGACACTATGTCATAAATAAAAGATAAGAGGGTAATGAATTATAGTTTGTAAACACTCGAGCCAAATAATAACTGCTGATTGCTAATAAACCGCAGTGAAACTGATCCATACCCAGCAGAAGCGATACTGCAGTAATAAACATTTATGAGGGAAATGTACATTAACAACAATTCGTGGCCTGTCCCTTCAATATCAATTCTGCCAACACATAGTTTCTGTTAAAGAGAAGTTTACAAAATTATTGTTTAAACAGAGAGGCTAGAAAAAGAAACAAAACCTCTTTTCACCTCCACTTTTCTGCTGCTATCCTACTTTTGATAGTTTTGTAAAAATCAACCTTTCATTCAGGAAACTTTTTCACTTATGGAAGAAATGAAATATTCAGTAGGGCCATATAAAGTCAAAGTGTACCCTGCACTTCCAGCCATGATAAAAAAAGTGATTCCAGACTGGCCCTCCTGGTGTAAACAAAAATAAAACTAGACAAAACGTATGAAGCGAATATTTCAGGCAGCGGACAAAGCTCAGTGCGGACCCATCATCTGGAGGGTGAGTTCTGTTTTCTTGAATTTCTGCCTGGGAGCATTTTCCTGACAGGAGGACAGGGATAAAGAGGTCAAGACACAGCAGTAATATTATCATATTATGTTGAGTAGAATATACGAAACCTGCTTCAGCTAAGGCTTCAGGGTTTGGTTGGCCAAACCCTGGAGTAGAGGGTGCTGGGCAGACAGAACCACTAGGGTCCATTCCAGTGAGGTTCATTCAAGGGTTTGGGCTACATATGAACACTAGTCTACTGTGAGAATCATGAAAAGCTGCCCTGTAGGGAAAAGGAAGAGTATTCCAGGACGACTCTTGAGTCTACAGTAAACACAGAATGCTGGGCAGTATAACTATAAGGATGAAAAGAGAAAACTATCTGTTGGCTTTTCTTGGTTTATTTAAAAGATATGATTATTTAAGCAAAAACAAGAAGGTTGGCAAGGTGGTTGTCTTAAGCTTTTTTTTAAATTTTCTACTAGTTTATTTATAAAATTCAAATATATGGATTTTAAGAACAAATTCTTTCCATTTTCCTCACTCTGCCTCATCAAATTGTACAACCCATGACTATTCACCCCCTCCGCCTTCTTCCCCCCGCCTGGATCCTCATACTCATTCTACAATAATGGTTTTATACAGTATTTATCCTTGCGGGACTGAATTACTTCACTCAGCGTAAAGCTCTCCAGTCCTTCCCAAGTTAGGTAATAACAATCTTTATTAAGGTGTGTCCTACATCTCAATAAAGTATAATTAGAGCACAGAATGATCACAGCATGAAGGATGAGGGCTAATGAAGCTATCCAGTTTCATGATACTCATAATTCATGTAAAATAATTTAATTTTAAATTTAAAATATCAGAAATTATAATGTATATATTCTATAAACACATTTGTTATTTTTTTAAGTACAGTGAGTTTATATTCATGAGGGAGGAACAATATAAAAGATGAAGGTAGAAATAGTTGTAAATCAGTCAATGAATGGAATAAAAGGAAATGAATTGTACATATCAAAATTTAAATTTGTGTGAGGTTGTTTCCTCTTTTTTCATTGGTATGTTTACAAAGTTCATGTACATGTGTTTCACACTCTTCTTCATTAACATTTTATTTTATAAAATCATTATATTGCATTATGTTTTATAAACGTAATCACTGTTGGACCTTGCCCATTATTCCTCTGTGTTTTTTGCCCAGATCCTCCCTATTCCCTTCCCCTCCTCCCTCCAGCCATCACACACACACACACACACACACACACACACACTTGTTCTTATTATGTTATTATACAGTATAACTGCAAAGTAATTAGTCCTGGGTAACTTAAGGAGCATTTTTAGCCTTGTTCCATAACAATATTTACAGCTGTGGAAATGCAGCAGAGGGTCACTGTGAGTTTGTATCAACTCAATGACAGTGAGTTACAACTGATTTACCATAATCTCTTAATAAATTCAGCAATGCAGTCAAGTGAGAACAGACTATCACTCATCCTCCTCCAATTCTGAAGGCTGTAAATTTCCCAGGAAAAGACACAGAGCTGCAGGTGAATTTGAACCATGGAACAGATGTAGTCTTTGGATTAGTGATGCAACTTCCTATAGACCATGCCTGAGAGCACTATCTAACAGACTGATGGTTTTAACCTACCCCGAGGTGAGCTGGGAAGCTCATTTGAAGGTCTGCTTCTGAAAGGTCACAGCCTTGAAAATTGCTCAAAACAGCTCTACTCTGGACACACAAGGCAGACTTGGGTCTGAACCAACCCTACAGCTACTAACAATATAGCTAAAACCTCCTTGAAGAGATACGCATTTCTAAAATATATTCAGTTAACTTAAAGCAACTTCTTCTTGTTGTTCATTGCTGTTGAGTTGAGCATGACTCATAGTGACCCTATGAATAAAACGCCTGAAGCCTCTCTATAACTATTGTCATTTATCAAATGTCATAGAGGTTCCAGAGGTATATTATTTAGGAAGTGGATTCAGAACAACAACTAATTGATGGAAACAAATGAAAAAGAAATACGTAAGTGATTGGCTCAAACCGCATCATATCAATTAAATAATACAGGAATGGAATAAACATTCTAATTAAGAGTTAAACTTGTTAATGATGATGGCTGCACAGGATTTGAATGTTATTGAAGCTAATACATTGTTCTATTAAAACGGGAAATTTAATGTTAGACAAAGAATTAACTATGCAAATGGTTTTGTCCTAGACAAGACATACCTTAAATACATGTTCTGCTAAGAATATTCTCAAATATAAAGAAGGAATATTTAATATTTATAAACAGTTGAATTTATCAAGGAAACATAGAAATTAGAGATGTCTATGCACCTATAAACAAATTTCAATAAACATAAGGTAAAAATGTCAAATTTAAAGTGATAAATAGTTCATGGTTCAATAATAATGGTACAATTTAATAATAGTGTGAATAATAGTATAATTATATACCATTTCCCCCAAATCACTAATATTATAAATAATTTTAAAACAATCAACCCACTTTGTACTGATTAATACATATAAAACACTACACTCAGTAAGTCAACCATCAGTATTTTTTCAAGCACATTTTAATATTCACCAGAATTTACTACTTGTTAGGAAGTAAAAAGAAATAAAATTAAATAACTTTGACAACTTTAAATTCATGTTTAAATCGGTAATCTATCAGTCATGCCCCAAATACCAGGAAATGAAATAACCTAATTCTAAAGAACCTACACATCAAAGGAAAATAATGCAAATAAAATGAGATAGTATTTTAAGTTCTACAAAGCTGAAAATAACAAAATCAAATTTATAGGAAATGCTAACAGAAAGGAATAAGATAATTTGTAGTATTATATACTTTAGTTAAAAAAATTGAAAGTTAATAGTAAAAGTTCTCATAGTAATAAACAAAAAAGGAAAATAATGAAATAAAATGTCAGTAAGTGAAATAAATAAATGAGACTATATATTAAAGCAATAGAAATAACATCATAGCAGTACAAACAAAAATAGAATATTGAAAAGACAATTAAATTGGTACATTTCTAATTTTTCAAAAGAAAAATACCTATTATCAATATCAAGAATTAAAGTAAAGGTGGTGTTGTTGTTGTGTTCCATTGAGTCAGAACTGACCCACAGCTGACCCTCCGCGGGTTTTCACAGGCAGTTAATCACAGGGGAGGAGATTGTGCATCCATCTCCTGAGGAACAGCTGGTGGCCTTGAACCATGTGCCATAGGAACTGCAGTGCAGCTTCATGCCATTAGGCCACCAGAATATTTAAATTATTTTTTGTTGTTTTGTTTGTTATGTGCTGTCGAGTCGCTTGTGACTCATAGAGACCCTATGTACAATAGCCCTAAACCCTGCTCTGTCCTGTGCCAGTCACACTGTCTCTGACACTCCCATCCCAATTATCCCAGTCACTGAATCAATCCACCTCATAGAGGGCCTTCCTCTCCTGCCCTGTCCCTCCACCCTACAAAGCATGTTGTCCCTCTCCAAGGACCGGTCTCTCCTTACAACATGTCCAAAGTATGTTAGACAGAGCCTCAGAATCCTTGCCTCCAAGGAGCCACCTAGTTTAACCCTTTCCAGGACGAATCTGTTTGTTTTCCTAGCAGTCCATGGTATTCTCAATACTCTTCTCCAGAACCACAGCTCAAAGGCATCAATTCTCCTTCTATCCTCCTTAGTCACTGTCCAACTCTCTGATGTATAACAAGTGATTGCGAAGATCATAGCCTGTATCAGACGCACCTTAGTCTCCAGAGAGACACCATTGTTCTTCAGTACTTTGGAGAGGTCCCTAACAGCATAGGCAATAAAAATATAATAAAGACTGATTTCACACTTAATAACTGTATATTTAACAAATAAGGAAGCTCTGGTGGCCTAGTGGTAAGAAGTTACATTACAATCCCAAAGGTATTTGGTTCAAGTCCATCAGTTGCTCCAAGGGAGAAGAACAGGCCGTCTCCTTCCATGTGATTTACTGTCTCTGAAAATCCAGCAGAGGGTCAGCTATGACTTGGTTCCAACTTGACAGCACACAGTAACAACATATTTAACAAATTAGATGACAGACTAATTTTATGAGATAAAAAACATAGCTCAACTAGGCCTCATGGGATAATTATAAATATATATTGGTCAATCATTGTGATTTTGAAAAAAAGAAAGTTAAATAGAAGAGTGAACTAAAGAGTTAAGATAGACTTGACAGTTATTCACCATGGCAAGATCATGGAAAAGAAAATGTCAAACAACAACTGAATGGATTGAGACAGTGTGGTACATTCACACAATGTAGCACTCAAGAGCAACAATTTAAAAAAAAAAATACTTCATAAGACTGGAGAGCATTATATTGTGTAAAAGAACTCAGTCTCATAAGGAAAATATAGAAAGATAACTAGCAAAACATGTTATGGGAACTCAACCGGGAAAAGGGGTGGAAGCAGAGGGGTGAGGATAGGTAGTGGTGAAACCACAGGGTTGCAAGGTTTGGTGGGTGGATTGGTTGGGGAAGGCAATGGGAAGGATCTGAGTAAAACACAGGATAATAATGGGTAAGTTCAACTCGTGATTAATTTTATAAAACATAATGCATGAGAATGATAGCATAAAACTCAATATGAATTAACAATAGTGTGAAACACAATGTATAGTTTGTATACAAATTTTGTAACCAGACCAATAAAAATAAATAATAGACTGACAATGAAATTTTGGCAAACCCAAGAAAATCTCATAAATAAATAATAACCTTTTACATATATAATCCTGGAACAAATGGGTAAGTATAAAGAAAACATGACACTAAATCTCACATCACAAATTTTAATTTTCTGTGAAATATGGATGTATATAAAAACCAGAAATTTTTATCACAAAATAACTTCACAATCAGGCAATAATAAAAAGGCAACCTAAAGAAATAGAGGAATATCTTTTCTGACACTTTACAAAAGAATATATACAAATGAACAACAAGAGTATGAAAAGGAGAAAATTATTCATGACAGAATTGGAAATGAAAAATTAACATGAGATGTTACCACATGTCTAACTAAAATAGCTATAGGTAATAAGACTGCAAGCTCTCAGTGCATAGAGTATGAGATACCTGGAAATCTCATACTTGGTAAAAGTATAAAACACAATAAATTTTAATAACTCTTTGGTACTTTCTTGTAAAGTTAAATATTCACACAATCTGTGACTCAGCATTTCAAAACCTCAATATTTAACCAAGAGAAATGAAAACATATGTTCACAAAAAATTATGCAGGAATGTTTATAGCAGCTTTGTTCATAATAGCCTCAAACTGGAAACAACCCAAATGGCCAATCACTGAAAGAGATAAACAAGTTGGAGCACATTCAAGTAATGGATAGAAAAAGAATACAAGTGATGATATACTCACTGTAACATGTGCATACTAAAAACATTCAATTGAAGGGCAGAAGCTATGTGCAAAGAATACACAATGCTGCTTCCATTTATATGAATTTCTAGAATGGGTAAAAATAGTTCTCCATGGTAGAAATTAAAACATATAACCTATTTTATGTCTTGACTAGAAATTGGAGAATAAAAGTGTATGTCACTGTGTTATGTGTTGTTGGGTTCCTGTGATCAAAGATCTGAACCTTGCCCTAACCTCATCAAGTTATATGCGTAAACATATTTCACTGAATATAAATTTTACCTCAAAGCAGATAAATGAACATGTATGTAAAAAAGGAAATAATATGTGGAAACCAAGAGGTAGTCATATTATTGTACCTTGCCCAACATGCCAGCATATGCTATTTTCTCAAAGAATTTTTTCCTTAGCAAATAAGGAAGACCAATGAACATTTGAGGCTGTTGAGTTGTTACATTGGTGAAGAGCATTTACTATACTATGGACAGTCAGAGCCTGAACAAATCTTAAAAGTAAGGTACGACATTGAAGCAGATGAGGGAGAGGACAATTTAAAAGTGATATATGATTGATTGGGTATTATGGTTATGACAAGAGTCCCGAATGAAGGTTGCATAGTGGAGTGTACCCAGGGTGGGGGTGCAGGAAGACTGTATACCAATGAAAGAATTTTTCTTTTACTTTTCAAAGAGAAGAGCAAACTGGGGAGGGGGGGCAGGGAGAAAAATGCAACAATGAATGAATGGAAATCCAAAATTCTGTAAATGTTCATTAAAATTAAAAAGCTTTATTTTTAAAAAAAAAAGTAAAGTAAGAATAGTCCTTAGAAGCAGTGATTGGGTAAGTTATTTGGAGATATCAGTCTATGGGTAAGGATATCTTGTTTGGTAAAGTAGAAAGTCAAGGAAAATGAGCAAGACTTTCTATAAAACAAAATGAAACAGTAAATGCTCAAACACAGCAATGATTGTGAGGGTGGTGGGAGATTGTGAAATTTTTTAATTATTATTGTTTTGTTGTAAGTAAGTTCTGGTGGCCTTGTAGCTAAAGCAGCTGTGCTGTCAGCCCAAAGGCAGGAAGTTTTAGTGTACCGGCCGGTCTGAGGGAGAAAGATGAGCAGTATCCGCCCATGTCGTTTACGGCCTCTGAAAACCCCTGGACGGTCTCCTGTAAATCGGTTCTAACTCCCTGATAGTGAGTTGAGACTTGGTTCAATGCTGAGGCAGCCGAGCTTCACAGATTATGCAGTCAGCAGTGGATATGCAGTCAGCAGTGGATATGCAGTCAGCAGTGGATATGCAGTCAGCAGTACATATGCAATCAGCAGTACATATGCAGTCAGCAGTACATATGCAGTCAGCAGTGGATATGCAGTCAGCAGTGGATATGCAGTCAGCAGTACATATGCAGTCAGCAGTGGATATGCAGTCAGCAGTGGATATGCAGGCAGCAGTGGATATGCAGTCAGCAGTAGATTCATTTCTTGATACTACGGTTACATATGTTGTAACTTTTCACCTCATTTCTAATATGAGTCTACTTTAGAATCAGTATTTTTGTTTTTTCTTGCCAAACTGGCCCATATTAATTGATCAAGTCATAATCTAAGGAGTAGACTTCAATGATTAGACAGATGCTCAGTTTGATGTCAATTTGGGCTGAATCTTGAGATAAATTTGACAACAGATTAAAAATTAGAGAAAATTTGATCAATACTTATTTCTTTCAATACACTTCCTTATAAGAAGTGTTCAAAAAGGAGGGGCTTGATCCCTTGCAAGACAATAATCATGCTCTGTTTCCTGTGACAGATGAGAAATGCTTACCTAGCAACATCATGATAGGTGAAGAAAAGATTAAAACTGTCAATGATTTATGCTTTCTTGGATTTACAATTAACACCCTTGTTAACAGCAGTCAGGGATAATCTTTATTCATTGTCCAACTTTCTGACGCATAGCACATGACTGTGAAGACCACAGCTTCAATCAGAGGCTCTTTAATCTTTAAATAGACATCATTGCTCTTCAGAATTTTGGAGAAGTCCTAAAGTACAGACTTGCCCAATGGAATAAGTCCTGATTTTCTGACTGCTGATACCAAGGTTGTTGATTATTAACCCAAACAAGATGAAATCATTGGTAGCTGCAATCCTTTTACCATCTATCATGGTACTGGTGAAATGAAAGAAATACAAAGAGTAACTGTACCAAAAAGAATTAGTTAATACTGAAAAAAATCTCAGGAAGTACAATATGATCAAGAGCCAATGGTAATGAAGGATGGAATTCGGTCCCAGAAATCGAAAGAATACCAATTAACATGTTTCAAATAAGAAATGCAGCTTGAGATGTGCTCACTAGTCTATGCCAGGGAATGAGGTGAACGGAAGCTTGGATAACTAACTGGAAGAGATCCATAACTGTATCTAGACCCAAGATAGGTGATCCAAAAGAATGTGGAAATACAGAACAATATCATTATCGTATGCAAGCAAAATATTGCTAAACATCATCCAAAGATGGCTAGAAGAGTACATGGCCTGGGAATTGCCAGAACTTCAAGCTGGATTTAGAAGAGGTTGTGGATGTCAGCTGAATCCTGGCTAAAAGCAGAGAATACCAAAAGAATGCCTACTTGTGTTTTATTGACATTGCAAAAGCATTTGACTGAGTGAATCATAACAAATTATGATGAATATCTGAGATTTGACTTCTTTTATAGGTTTCTTTATGTGAAATAAATGGGAAGATTTTTCATTTGATAATGTTGAGAAGATAACAGAAAATGGACTGGAGATGAATGTGTCTGATTGCTTCTTGAGATCCTTTCTCAGCGTCTCTCTCTACCCTACTCCTTTTTAATGATATTGGAATGGTCCATTTAAGATGACTTCTACTAACTTAGATAGAAGTGGAAGTAATTCACCTATTTTAGCTGTAAGACACATTATAAAGTTATCTGGAGCAATAGAAGGTACATGATTTTAGCAGTATCTATTTATTAGTGATGTTTTGAAGCATTTCTTGCTTGCATTCTGAGGGGGAAATATACAGAAAAGTCATAGGCAGTAGAGACCTTGCAATTTAGGATGATATACAAAGTGCCAGTATTGGAAAATAAATAATTATTATGGTTTAATGACATACTAAGCTAAGGAACTCAGTAACTGCATTTCTACAAGTTCATTTAGAGGATGGACTGAATAATTCTGTGCAAGAATATCTACCTTAGTAATAACATCCATGCTCCCAAAAGACTTAAATAGCATATATGTCCAACAATACAGAAAAAAACACATTATACTTTAGCTAAATAATTGAGTTGTAGAGAATCAATATTTAAAAAATGTGAATGGTGTAAAATGATCATCACTTTTAGTAACTGATGAAAAGCATAATAATAATATTTTGTTTAAAAATCCATAGTATATATTCCTTTATCTATCTGTATTAAAATGGAAATATGTAAACATGAAGTTGACATTAAATTTGCTTTATATTTAAGGAAGCTATTGAGTCAAGGTTAAAGTTATTTTTATTACTATATATTTACTTGCATATATTTATGAGTTGTATACAGTGAAAATAGAATAAGAACAAATCCTGATGTCATTTTCAGGAACAACCTTAGCTAAAAAATAATCTAGAAAAAGAAATCAAGTGAAAAAGAATTATAAGTTAGAATTTTTCACCTATGGAAAGGGTGATAAAGATCATCAATAAAGATGATGATTACAGAAAATAATCAATTCTGCCTATTTAAAAGGAAATCATTGCAATTAATCCTATATCTCTGCTGAGCGGTGAATTAACATAGAAAAGTGGAAAAATAATTTCTCTATGATTAGTAATGATAATTAGACCATCTCTCCTTTAATGAAGAATGATATTTTCATGATGCGAAAATCAATAATCTTAGTGTACACACATCCTGTATGATCCAGATGTGGATGAAAAAACTGTTTATAAATTGTATTTGGGAAAAGACACATTGCTAATGTTACTATGGTAACGAAAAATCTCAGTTGTATTTTCATAACCGTATTTGATTATTGTCGTTCCTGTCCAGGGGAGCCTTTTGCTCTAAGAAATGGTAAAGTTCATTTATGAAGGGGAAATGAACTTTTAACTTGCAGAGTTTTTATTAGTGCAGCTGTAGTCTTTTTTTGACATGGGAAGAATCTGTGTATATGCAAAGCCTCAATGTTACATTTATTTTTTTTGAAACTTATTAAACATTAATTTCATAGTTTATCTTAATCCATGTTTAATTAATTTTAAGGGAGAAGAGTTGATTTCCTTGAAGTATTGTATTGGTAAAGAATATGAAATGTTGCAGGGACTCCCAGGAAAAGAATGGATTTAATTGGGAGGAGATCCAGCCAGGATGTTCCTTGGAAGCAAGGATGATGAGACTTAGTCTTTTTCACACTCAACACGTTGTCATGGGAAGGGGTCAATCCATAGAGAAAGACTTCATAGTTGGTAAAGTAGAAAGTCAGTGAAAAAGAGAAAGACCCTCAGAAGAAAAGCTGACACAACGAGTGCAATAACGGGCTCAACTATATCAACGATCGTGAGGCTGGAGCAGGGCAGGTATCGCTTTGCCATGCAGTGTAGGTCTCTGTCCACTGGAATTACACTTCAGAGTTATTGTTTATAAGGTCCTATGAGTTGCATTTGACCTGGCAGCACCTAACAACAACTGTAAAGGTCAAGTTTATTGTGGAACTTCATATATACTTTCCTATATACACAATACTTCAATGGCTCCCAAGCACTGATATAGATATAGAGACAGAGACAGAGATAGAGATAGAGATAGAGATAGAGATAGAGATATATATACACACACACCCATGTTTATTGTAGTTTTTTTCACAATAGTGAAGACTTGGAAATAGCTTATGTGCCCATCAACAAACAAATGGATAGAGAAGCTGTGGTATATCCACACAGTGGAATACTATGCTGCACTGAAAAACAAGGAACTCATGCAATATTATTCAAAATGGGTGACTTTGGAGGACATTATGCTGAGTGAAATATCTCAGTCACAAAAGGACAGGTACTGCATGGTGTCACTGTTGTAAAACAGGATTGACCTCTGGGTTGGCGGGAGACTGAGGAAAATTGGATAAATTATGTATACTGCATTAAAACAGATGAGGGAGAGAATTGTTTGAAAGTGATATATGATTGGGTATTATGGTTATGACAAGAGTTCAGAATGAAGGTGGCATAGTGGAGTGCACTTGGGGTGGGGCGGGGCAGGGGAGGAATTCTATACCAACGAAATAATTTTTCTTTTACTTTTCAAAGAGAAGTGTGAACTGGGGGGAGAGGTGGGCAAGGAGAAAAATGCAACAATGAATGCATGAAAATCCAAAATTTCTGTAAACCTTCATCAAAATTAATCTAAAAAAGTAAAAATTATTAAAAACAAAAAGAACAGAACAGAAGTCAGTCTTCCCATGCATGATTCCTTCCGAATCTTCCCTTTCCCGATAAATGTACTTCTGTTAGTGTTAGTTGTTCAGTAGACACGGTGTCTTCACGGTTGTAGTTACTCAGATGTAATTCTCCAGGCCTGACTAAGGAAGCATTTGCGTGTGAGTTCAAGTTGCCAGCCTTCTGACCTAGCTGTGTGTTTAATCTGTGCACCGCTCAGCTGTCCAAATGAGCTTTCACTCACCATCTCGATACTGTCGAGTTGGAACCAACTCCAAGTTATCCCACAGGGGGTTTTTAGAGCTTGTAAATTGCATGGGAAGAAATGACCCATGTTTTGCCTGTGGAGCCCCAAGCAGATTCAAATAAGCAGAAAGGATTCACCTTTGGCTTGGTCCCCCCAACTCCCTGCTAACTACGCCACTTGAACTCCCTAAGTGAGCTCCAGTGAACAGAAATTAGTTGGTTTTGCTATTTTCCATAATTATAATGAAATCATATTCATGTATATTTAGGGAACTCTGGCGTATCAGTGGTAAGAAATGATGTCCCCAATCCTAAGGCATTCAGTTTGAATCTGCCAGCTATTCCTCTGATAAAGCAGAACGCCCCCGGCTGTGTGATTTACAGCCTCTGAAAACCCGCTGGAGAACCAGCTATGAGTCAGTTCTGTCTTGATTGCACACAATGGCAACAGCATATGGCAGGTACTGCGTTTTCTAGGCTCCTTCACAAACTGGCTGTTTCATTTAGTCATCAGTGCAGCCTAGCTCGCTCTGGTTCACGATGACAGGAGGTATAACTGAAAGAGTGGTTGCCTGGTTTTGTGCCACATTCATAGTTACCGGTTACGCCTGAGTCCCATGTTGAGTACTGTGTCAGTACATTCCTTTGAGGGCATTCTTCACTTTTGCTGACCCTCAAAAAAACACACAAAACCAAACCAACAAAACCACAAAAGAACTCTCAAATGCATTTCCTTTAGTCAGATCAGACTTACAGCTGAACTTCCACTGAATTTCCCAGGTTGTTAATCTCAGACAGGTTATTATCAACTTCCCCCTACTAAGGGTTGAAGGATTCCATGCACAGGGAGGTGCACACAGTGGGTTAGCAGGAAAATTCTACACAAAACAGGGCCCAGGGCTTTCTCACAGGCATCATCTGCTCTTGGTTTTTCCTGATGATCCAGGTGAAGGAAATAAGCATTGAGTAAGTACTGATCAAAGCACTGAAAAATGGCGGCAACAGGGAGAAGCCAGGCAGGTGATTACTGGCTTCTCCGCCTCGTTGCTGGGCATTCATTCCCTGTGATTCCTCTGTATCTGTACCATCAGATCACTTCTTCTTTCTGGACCCTCTTCTTGCTGACACATCTTCAATTTGGTCTCCTAGCAGTGACACAGTCTCTCATTCTACTTGACCTCAGATTTTCCACTTTACACCCCATTCACCATATTAAAGAATTCTATTTAGAATTCTTACAACAGAATTATTTTGCCCTCAATGGATCCTGACTAACACAACTATGTGTATTCATCACCTCTTCATTAAGGAGAGCAATAGCTGGTTTCATTATATGTGCTGAATATATAGCCGAATGAGAAAATGTATTTCTAACTACAGAAGGATATACAGAAAAGAAATTTAATATTAAAAATTATTCTTATAATAGTATCTTCCTAGTAAGATATAAGCAGATCTTGGAGAAATCATCCGTTTTCTTTCAGGCTACCACAATAAAGTGGCTGCCATGATAAAAGTCAATCCACTAAGTTGGTTTTCCAGGTCACATAATGTATATAAACGTTGACACTGTACTGTTATCTATTAAGTGTTCTATAGTAGCCCAAAAGGGAACTGGTGCCATAGTGGGAAAGAATCACACTGTCAACACAAAGGCATGTGGTTCAAATCCACCAGCCCCTCCATGGAAGGGAGAAGAAGTCTCCTCTCCTGCAATTTACTGCCTCTGAAAACCTGCAAGGGGATCTGCTTTGAGTTGGTCGTGACTCAACAGTAGGATAAAAAAGCTTAATAAATTAATTGAATTAATTAAAATAATGTGGTAATTTCTAAAGTGTGACATACATGAAGTCTGGACACTCACTGGGGAGAAACGTTACCAAGAGACTTGCTTAATGCAAACATGCCACAGAATTTAAATCTATAAAAATTCCTCTATCTGCAATGTGTTACTGGTGAAGGATAGGAAAATAAGATCTACTTCTGTTTCATTTCATTTCAAAATAGTGAATTTTAATGATAACAAGCATTTGATTCTTTACTTTCAATATTTGCCCCCCCCCAAAAAAAAATTAAGGTGTTTTTTTTAAAATTCATTTTACTTTTTTCAAGAGACAAACAGTTGCCATCCTCGCCTTCCCCTTGGCATTTGCACACCCATTTGAGTGACCACAACCCTGCCCTTGTCTCCTTGGGCACAGCTACCCAGGACTACTCTCCTGCTTCATCGGGCGATGAAAGAAAACAGAGCCAAACAAATACTCTCTACAGCTGGGAAAGGGTTTTAAATGGCCCACGTTTCTTCCTCATTTTACTCAATTAGAATAACTGCTCAGAGCAAGAAAGAAGAGTTTAATCATTGCTTGGTTTTAATTTTCTTCATTTTATTTCTCTAATTAAGGATGGAGGCAGAAAGCAGCAAGTCCTCTGGGACACACTAGGTTAACATCATTTCTGCAAAGATTAATAAAAGAGAGAAAACATCCAACTGAAAGGAAGCTTTCCTGTAATGTAATCTATGCACAAAGGCCACAGCAAATGATCTTCAGAAGAGGTGTATGTGCACTGGAGATAGCTTTTTTGTTTGACTGTTTCTAAGGACAGGTTCATTCAATAAAAATACCTCATCTTGGAAAAAATATACATAACTATGTAAGAGATGAAGATACATTACATAGACCTTCATCTTCTGCCATAGTTCTGGTCCTTACATCACAGTGACAAATTTGGAAGCATACATCCAATCCAGCTGTCCTTTAATGCCTAGAACTGATGCCAGGATCATGAGTTTAGGCACCTTACTCATTTGCAAGATTATAGCATCATTTGTTATTCATAGTTTGAATATCTAAGATAATGCAAAATTTGAATGTATTTTGCTACCTGGCAAAGGAACAGAAAATAAAATAAGCCAACAGTAGCAGTAACAAATCCCAGTCTTTGATTCATTAATGATCAAATGAAAGAAAAAAACTTTTCTTAAAATAAACTAATGTTAAGTTTTAAAATTATCAATAAAATAAATACAGCATCATTTGCCAGTCCCTAACTTCACTTTAATTCAATACAAATTGAATTCTTATAATAAAAAAAAATGTGATGTTCTGCTCTATGTTAGACGAATTGCACTGGGAAAACCTATTTTCAAGGACCTCTTCAGAGTACTAAAAAGCAATGATGTCAGTGTAGAGACGAGGGTGCACCTGATCCAGGCCATGGTCTTCACAGTTACTTGCTCTGCATCAGAAAGATGGACAATGACTAAGGATGACAGAAGAAGAATCAGTGTCTCTGACTTGTGGTGCTGCAGAAGAGTCTTGAACATATACCACTGACAGCCAAGAAAACACGAAAGTCTGTTTAGGACAGGGTGAAAACAAATTTCTCCTCAGAGACTAGGATTTTGAAGCTATGTCTCACATACTTTGGGCACATGGCGAGGAGGTAGTGGTCCTAGAGAAGGACATCATGCTCAGAAGTGTGGAGGGATGGTACAGGAGAGAAAGACCCCAGATGAGATGGACAGACACAGTAACTGGGGCAATGAGGGTTAAGTGTGTCACTGACATTTTATCAAAAGTCAGACCATTTCAAGACAACAATAAAAAATCAACTTTGTCCCTGAGGACACAAAATTTCCACTTCCAATAATGATCTTCACCTACCTTTGTAAGATACGGTCCAGTTTAGAGAAAGGCAACCTGAATGAGATCTACTAAAGAGAAATGAAATTGCTACTGAGGAAAATAGATTTAAAAAGTTGAAAACACTTCTCAGTAACTTCTATGGAGTCAGAGATGTGATTTCATCTACTCACTAGAAATTTAGTAAGAGAAACTGCTAAGGACTCATTACTCTAGCGCTTCTTCTAACTCAAATACCCCAAACCAAACCCATTACCATGGAGTCTATGGTGACCCATTCACCCCTATTGGGTATTAAATGAATAAGACACAAAATGATAGCTACAGAGTTGAGGATTCTAGCCCAAAAGAATGCAACAGCATAGAATGGAACTGCCTTACAGATTTTAAGACTAGAAATCTTTATGGAAACAGGCTGTCACCTGTTTATTCAATGGAGCTGCCAGTGGTTCCCAATGGCTGACATTTCAGTTACCAGCGGAAGGTGTCAACCTCTGGGCCAATGAGGCTCCTCATTTTCATGATTTCTTTCTCCATGTGTTTTTTGATTAGCTATTGAAAATACAAAAACCATTGCCTCAATTAATATGCAAACTGTCTTCTGACAGAACAAATGGGAAAATCAAAGTTGATTGAACAGGTGATTATTTCTATTTTTCTGGGTACAAGGATGAGAGGGTAAAAGGTTATTTCACAAAAGTGTCTTACCAAGAAAAGAATTTCTTTAAAGAGATTAACTATTCTCCTGAAGAGGTAGAAAGGTTATCATCACATAAAGTAATAGTCTTTTAATCAAAACAGCTATTTTTTAGTAAGCTGTCATTAATTCTTTTAGTTTATAGAAAGTATCTAAGGCATTTCAGTGGTAAAAATACAATTTCAGTTTCCAATGAGAAAAGTTAACAGCTATTCTTTTCATCACATATACACAACAAAAATAAAAATCACTTCATCCTGTTTTTGTAAAAATCACTTTCCTAAAAATGTAAATACCAAGAGAAACAGAGTCATCCTTCAGTATCCCTGGTGATTGAACTTCACATACACCAAATGTGGGGAAGGTCAAATCCCTTATATACAATAGTGCATAATCCATGCATATCACCCCATATATTTTAAATCATTACTATAGTACTAGTAATATATAATGTAAGTGATATAGAACGCCCCTTTATACCCCCTTAGCCCTGTGGGATTGCTCTGATCATAAAATTGCCTCCCTTTCCCCTTTCCAGGTATTCTCCATCCACGGTTGCTTGAAACTTCAAACGTCAAAGGTGTCTATCGAGACAGTTGACTGTATGTGCTTATGTCCTTTCTTTCTTAGAAATAGATTTATCTATATTTAAGGCTAGAGAGATAATAATCTGATTTACTCACTCATCCAAAGGTATCCATTTCTGCAGTCTAAAACTTGGTTTCCTGCACTGATCTCCCCAGACTGGAAAATTAGTTTTCTACCATCAAGAAAGAAAACTGTACTGTAATAACAGTAACTAATAATGAAAAAATGTAAGAGATTATTATGCACTCCTTCAGAAGCAACAATTGAGAAAATATTATTTTCCTTTTTAGCAACCCAAATCTTACTGTTAGGATCTAGACTAAGCGATGCATATGCTGTTTTGGTTCTAGTGTGCTGTCACTGGCCCATAGGTGACCTGTCAGTGAGTTTTCAGAGGCAGATATCTGCATGCGAGGAGACTGACCATACTTCTCTTTTGTAGCAGCTGGTGGATTTGAATTGTGTGTCTTCAGGATTACGGCGTGGGTTCTTACCACTAGGCCACCAGAGCTCCCTGGACTACTGATTTTTAATTAGTCATCTCATATATCCTAGATCATAGATTGACATTCCAATCACTACAGTAATAGGTAACATATGTCTGCTTTATCTCCCATTAAATAGTAAGTGGCTACCATCTTTTCAAGATACATAACTTGACATAAAATCCAACCAGGATTTCAGACAACAATAAAACAAAGTTATGCCAATCCCAGGTAAAAATAGATAAGATCCTCTTTTAAACTAAGTGCCTTCATTCAGAGTCCTGTTTAGAGGTACAGTCTTGTACAAAGAAATCCAGCTCAAGTTGCTCCTTGTGTGATATGCTTTTCAACATTCACTTGTGCCTGCTTTGGGCAGAGATCCTCTTAAACTCATTGCCGATGAGGCGGATGATTGATAGCTGATCCTCCAGCAGGTGTTTGAAGTCTGTAAATCACATGGAGAGGATTGTCTATGATGCCACCATCGAGCCGTTGGTGGCATCTAACGGCCACAGAGAGATGCTCCACTTTGGGGTTATCAACATGTCTCTGTGGATTGCGCCACCAGAGACCCCTCGTTCTCAATGGTGGTGTGTACTGTGGAGTTAGAATGCCCTCATAGCCAACCCTCTAATGAGTTTTCAGAGGCAGTAAATTGTAAGCAAAGAGATGGCCTATCTATATGTAAAGCAGCTGATAATTTTGAACCCCATATCTTTGGGATGGTGGAACAAATCCTTACACTACCACCTGAGTTCTTCACTCTCAACAGAGATTTGTTGTTGTTCTTGTGTGCTGTTGAATAGGAACTGACCCATAGCCGACCCTCCAGCGAGTTTTCAGGGCAGTAAATCACACAGGAGGACAATGTCCCTACTTCTGTGAGGCAGCTGGTGAATTCAAATCGAATGCGATTGCGGGATTTGGGATTGCAGGGAAGCTTCTTACCACTAGGCCACCAGAGCTCCCCAACAGAGATATGGATAGAAGGGTGGACGGTTATGTACCATCGAGGCAGAGGTGACTAATAGCTGACCCTCCAGCAGGTTTTCAGGGGTAGTAAATTGCATAGGACGTGGCTGCCCATTTTTCTCTCCCCTGCAGGGCAACTGGTGGATTTAAACCATTACAGAGAACAGACCTGCTCTTATTTGCAGTCATAATTACCTCCAGCAGAGGATGCTACAGAAGCATTATTAAGACAATTTAACAGATTGGAGGTCAAGGAATTATGAGATTTGTAATTTAACTTTTTTTTAAATTTCCCTTGTTGTGTACCATCAAATCAAATTTGACTGGCACAGGAAGAGATTTCCTCTCCTTCTCCAGTGAAGCATCTTGTGGATTTAAACCTCGTGCCTTCAGGATTGCAGCACAGCTTCTTGCCACTAGGCCACCAGAGCTTCTGAACTTTATTTATTTTTTTTTTGGAATGAAGTTGTATCCAAGACAGACAGGTGTTCTGAATAGTCAGACTGAGCTGGGGAATAGCACTTTTGGATCTGAGCCCTATAACACTTTCTTTTAAAAAGTAGGATATGATAGAGAATGAGAGGAAAAGGGTAATCTCTTCCTCTCTTGCACACTATGATTCAACTGTAAGATAGATAGATAGATAGATAGATAGATAGATAGATAGATAGATAGATAGA
>NW_006399764.1:22799507-22835329 GCF_000299155.1 Elephantulus edwardii | reverse complement strand
AGGCTACAATTTACCAAGCAAGTTCCTCTGAGGAGTTCTCCAGTGTAAAATATTGATGACAAAACTTTAGCTAAAACAAGAGGTAATCTTTGTATTTACTTTAGAACAGAGATTGCATGGGAAAGCATATTCTTAAGGAGAAATAAGGTGTAATCAGGTTTGCTTTTGTTAGTTGTCATTCACTCTAGTTCATCATGACCTCATGTGTATAAAGATATAATTAGCAAACTCAATTTTCTTATTTCAACTGACATTCAAAATTGTGAAATACAACCTGTCCTGTGTCACACAACAGTAGAATCATCTGAGGACTTTCTAAGTATGGCTTCTGCTCTATAGATGCCCACATTCTAGGTTCCAGTGGCTTCTTGTCAGTACAAGAATGGATCCGGCAGGAAACTCAATCTGTCCCTCAACGGTGAGACTTACCCTCCTAGCATGACTTCCTTAGTAAACAGTTGTTTTTATGCAGTGATGAGTCGAAACTAACTCAGAACTGACCTTCCAGTGGGTTTTCAAAGGAAGAGATTCCACATCTTTCCCTTATGGAGCAACTGATGCATTCGATCTGTATGTCTTTGTGCTGGCAGTGCAATTCCTTACCATTAAGCCACCAGAATTATTTTAGAGAATTAGCTTCCTCAATCTAACCAAAAAACTTGTAATTGTTCCATTAAGGGTTAGTGTGGGCATTTTAATCTGCCTAAACTCTCATTAATGCCATTGATCACAAATTCCTTTATCATTTCTTGATATTTCCTTCAAAATTATATTAATGTATTAAGTTCATCTGCTTTCTCTGTCATTCAGGAAGCTATTGAAGCTTCCAGTTCATAATTTTTGTTAATACCTAACCCATAGCCCCAATTACTTTATCAATACATCTCATCTGAGGTCTTTCTCTCCTACACCATTTCTCCACCCTTCCAAGAGTGATGTTCTTTTCCAAGCACTGGTCCCTCCTGTCCATGTACCCAAAATATATGAAACAGAGCTTCAAAATCCTAACCTCCAAGAAGAAACTTGGTTTCACCTTCTCTAGAATAGACCTGTTTTCTTGGAGGCCCATAGTACGATGTCACTATTGTTCTGATACAGAACCTCTGATAAACTCAGTTGGTCATGGGTGAATACCTCTGACCCTCCACCATCTCTGTTTATGTAGAATTGTATTTATCTTTACATTTGTGATTGTATGTCTACACGATTTTACCTTTGTATCTAGATTTTACATATTACATGTTCATACACTGGGCCAATTGGAAGCACCATGATAGATGGAGGAGAGATAGAAGTTGTTAACAGCTTCAGCTTCCTTGGCTCCACAATCAACATTCTTTGCACCAGCAGTTAGGAAATCAAAAGACGAATTGAACTGGGAAAATCTGCCATCAGGGACCTCTCCAGAGTACTGAAAAGCAATGATGTCATTCTAGAGTCTAAGGTGCGCCTGATCCAGGCCATGGTCTTCGCAATTACTTGCTATGCATCAGAGAGTTGGACATATTAACACTTACATACACAGACACATGTCTATTCTTAAAGACTTCTGGGAAACATTGAAAAACAAGCTGTGCACTCTAGAGTTGTGAGACAGTGATTTTTCTTCTCTGTTTTATATACATATTTCTGCAATAATATTCTTTGTACAGTAACTGAGATTTTAAAAACAATACCAAAACCAACATTAAATATAAAGAAATCAATGGCCTAGAAAATTGGCACAAGTCATGATATTAAATGTTAGTATCCAATTTTTAAAACATTAGATTGTCTATATTATGTGAACAACTACAGTTGAGAAATCAGTTTATGTGTCCCAATACACATGTCTCAAGTGTCCTACTACATCTAAGTTCAGAATTCAGCCTTCATTGTTCCTAGGATCATTTTTATGGTACTCTACCTCTAATCTTTTAAGATTAATCTTTTCAAATTCTTTTGGCCCTCAGACTCCTTACACCGTTGCATCTTATATTTACTTTATTCTTAAAGAAGGAAAGAAAAAATACACAAAGACATAAGAAGGTTAATTCTACAATCAATCTAACTAAATACATATGCAATCTATTAATTTCCACTCACATGTACTTACGCTAAAGAGATATACAGTAATTTGAACAGTTGTATTAGTAAGCATTTGTAACTTATGAGAATATGGTTTCTAACTCTCAAAAGATAGAATACAGTCATGAATGTCACTCTCTTGTTCAAACATGACTAAGCACAGACAG
The DNA here is from genome assembly GCF_000299155.1 of Elephantulus edwardii. Taxonomy (NCBI): domain Eukaryota; kingdom Metazoa; phylum Chordata; class Mammalia; order Macroscelidea; family Macroscelididae; genus Elephantulus; species Elephantulus edwardii. Next base: position 22,833,095 of record NW_006399764.1, on the reverse strand, counting down.
AACCAAACAGCATACTAATAATTCTTTACCAAAGAGATCTTAAATATTTCAATGGAAATCAACTTTAGAGGGAATATAATTTCTAAGATTGTTGTTCTGAGAAATCTATTATTTTAAGCTTCTTTAAATTAAATTACCTCAACCCACTTGGGGAGCTCTGGTGGCCTAGTGGAAAGAAGCTGAGCTGCAATTCTGAGGTCCCCAGATACTCTGTGGGTGAAGGATGGGCAATCTCCTCCTATGCAATTAACTGCCTTGAAAACCCACTGGTGGGTTGACTATGGGTCAGTTCCGACTCCAGAGTACACAACAACAACACAGCAATACAGTGGACAGTTGATTTGCTCAATTTAATACATATATTTCTTCACTGTTCCTACTATGGTGTTGATTATAGATCCAAGTAAAATGAAATTCCTAACAATTTCAATCTTTTTTCCATTTGTTATGATGTAGCTTATTGGTCCAGTTGTGAATATTTTTGTTTTCTTGTGGTATAATCCATATTAAAGGCAATAGTGTTGGGTTTTCTTCAACAATCTCTTTATTTCTGTAATATAGGTTTTCAAATCATGCAATCAGAGAGCTCTGTAACATACTTTCATTCATTCTCATTATTCATAAACATAAATCACTATGTTCATTAAGGGGCGGGGGGTGGGGGGGTTTCCTAAACCAAAGGATCTCTAATCTCTGACTCAACTCATTATATAGTTGAAAAAAGAGACCGCTAATATGCATAGCAGATGATTCTGTTGGTAGAGATGACGGAGAAGAATATATGGAAATATTATCTTTTAAATGTCCTTGAGTTGGCTACAAGTTATAACAAAAGATTGAAATCTTGCTTTGGCCTGGACCATCCTCACAAGTCCCACCCTGCTGGGACCATAGTTAGCTTCCACAATGTCTATCCATTTACCTGATGGTCGGGCTTCCTCTCTCTGACCACACATCTTTCCCAGCATGAAGCCTTTTTTTTTCCAAGAACTGCATATAGAATTAATGATGCTTAATCATAACAATTAATAAGTACTCATGGCCAAATTATAATAAAGGAATAAACCTTGCTTATGTGAGCACATGTACAAGTTGGTGAATAAGACGCTGTAAGCGAAGCAAACAGCTTCAGTGAAACCATTGAGTTAAGGAAAGCCTGCAAGTCTGCAGGGAGGCATCACATTTCAAGCCTTCACATTCTTTAATCTTTATGCAAATAAATACACTTCATAAAATTGCTTATTGGTCCAGTTGTGAATATTTGTATTAGTAAGCATTTGTAACTTATGAGAATATGGTTTCTAACTCTCAAAAGAGAGAATACAGCAAATCAACTGTCCACTGTATTTCTGTGTTGTTGTCGTGTACTCTGGAGTCGGAACTGACCCATACAACCTGTAAAAACTTATAAAATACTTATATTATTAAAATTCAGAACATGGGCACACCAATAGCATCTCCTTAGCGGGCGTTCTGGTGGCCTTGCTGGTCAGGGGCTGCTCTCTTCAAGCAAAGGTGGAGTGTCCGCATCCCCTGACTCCTTGTCAGAAAGGTGAACAATCTTGTCTGATTTTATTTAAACCCAGTCAAAACTCCTTGGCGGGTCAGCTCTGAGTTCAGATCTGACCCTTGAGAGTTTTTAGAAGTAGTAGATCACATAGGAAACACTGTCCCTCAGTCTCATGTGGGGCAACTAGTGGATTTGAACTGTGTACCTTTGGGCTTGCAGTGCTTTTCAAAACATGTGACATTAATTTTGAAACTAAAACAAGTCACATTAGATCATAGATATGCTTTATTCTTATTAATAAATATTTATAAGAAATTATTCTTCCATTCATATACCTTTGAGTAATTTTAGTATTTTAACCAATTTTTCAAGGCCTTGTTATTGTTGTTGTTAAGTGCAGTCGAGTCGCTTGTGATTCATAGTGACCATAAGTACAACAGCCCTAACCCGGCTCTATTCTGTGCCAATCGCACTGCCTCCAACACACCCATCCCGATTACCCCAGTCACTGAATCAATCCACCTCATAGAGGATCTTCCCCTCTTGCACTGTCCCTCCACCTTACCAAGCATGAAGTCCCTTTCCAAGGACCTGTCTCTCCTTACAACATGTCCAAAGTATGTCAGATGAAGCCCCAGAATCCTTGCCTCCAAGAAGCATCCTGATTTAACCTCTCCATGAAGAATCTGTTTGTTTTCTTGGCAGTCCATGGTACATTCAATCCTCTTGTCCAGCACCACAGCTCAAAGGCATCAATTCTCCTTCTATCCTTCCTAGTCATTGTCCAACTCTCTGTTGCATAACAAGTGACTGCAATGACCATGGCATAAGTATTCTAAAACTGTATTATTACTTTTCCTAATATTAGTATTTTATAAGCTACTTTTTTTTTCAGAGTGCATAGATAACTTCTATTTACATGTGTTGATATTTCTATTTTATAAAGTTAGATACTTTAGTAATTAGAAATTTCAATTTTGGAATGTAATTTCAAGCTAAACAAGTGTACTCACAGAATACTAAGGTATACCACTAAAGCACTTTATCTTGAATTTCTACATACGTGTAGATATTGATTGGTGATTTGGAGATCATAAAGCAAAAGACTATGTATGTGTGTATGTGTATTTTAGTATTGGGGCTTCTACCGTCAGCTGTTCAAATCTACTTGCCTCTCTGTGAGAGAAACATAAGAAATTCACCGGAGTCTCTAGGTGTTGGAATTGACTAGATGACCTTCAGGTACATACATATCATGACAGAGATAGTGAGAATGGCACAGAAGAAGGCCAAGTTCAAATCTGTTGTTCATAGGGTCATATGATTCACATTCCACTTGATGGCACATAACAACAAACCATGTGTGTGTGTCGGGTGTATATATGTGTACATTTTGTTGCTGTTGTTACGTGTGGTCACGTAGGAATTGGCTCATAGCTGACCCTCTAGCCAATTTTAGAGGCACAAAGTCACACTGGAGGAAACTGCCTATCTTTCTCCTGCGGAGCAGTTGGTAGATTCGAACCACCTACTGTTGAGTTGGCAGCACTGCTCCTTACCACCAGGTCACCAGAGCAACCTTAAGTGACATAAATTATCTATCATTTGGGTAGCACAGAGCAGTACTAACTAAATTTGTGAAGTGCTCACCATGAATTCATGCCGCATTGACGGTAACTGGCAACAACATCATGAGACGAGATACACAGCGTGTTTATCAATTATGGTAGTTGATTCATTAGTAGAAGAAACCATGGCAAATTGTGTCAACTTCCTGAAGGCTATTGATTTCTCTTTATCAACATGTTAGTAATTCCACAAGATTTTTTTTTACTATTTCTTTTGACTTTGCCACACGCGACATAAAATTAAAATAAAGATGTTTATTCTCACCTCAATCTGCTTTATAAGACAACCATGGTTTCTGTCTTATAAATTTAAATTCAATTCAATTATGAAATTTAATGCCTCACATTCATTGTAACATAATGTTTTCAGCCCTAAAGCACAGAACATTTCTGAATTTAAAAGTAAAAATAACTTTAAGAATTATATAGATTATATACTAAAATGTAATAGAATTGCACAATGTATTTTGAATATAAGCAAATATTATTACAAGATTATAAGTACATTTATAAAGCTGCTCTAGCTCAATGTGGTGTTGTTGGTGTTGTTGTTGTGTGCAGCTCAATCTAAACTGACTCCTAGCTGACCCTCCTGAAGATTTTCAGAGTCAGTAAAGTAGAGATAGGAGGAGAATACCAATCCTTCTCCTGCCGAGAAGCTGGTGGATTCAAACTGCCCGTCTTTGGATCTGCAGTCTGACTTTTTACCACTAGACCACCAACACTCCTAAGCACAGCACAGGTAGAGTTAACAGAGGGTGAATTCATGTCCATGGTGCTGAGAAAGAGATTGAAGGCAAATTTACATCTATCTCCGCATTGTACATCTTTTGCATTTCAGTGACTATAGGAAACATTGTCTTTTTTTTCCCCAACTCAACTGTTTAACATTTCATACATGTTTGTTTGCTCCACACTAACTTTCAAATGCCCACTCATTCAGAAAAAATCAGGTCAACGGTTCTCAAGATGGAAATTATTTTCCATTTGTGGGGTATTCGGCTATCTTGATAGAAAGTGGCGGCTAGAGAAAACGGATATAAGCACACCACTCTGAGTGTTAATTGAACGTCAATAAAATTTCCAATGTCAGCATGGGTTACCGAAATGTGGGATTTCATTAGGGCTGTGCAGGAGTCATAGATCGGGAGTTTAGCACTGCTTAAACAAACCACAGCAGGCAGCAAGTGATGTCTGTGGATGAGAGGCAGGCAGACCCTGATCCCTCCACCAGTGTCTACAGGAGTGGAATCCTGGCCTGCTACGTCTACGTCATCACCGTGGCTAGGCTTCCATGTGAAGTCCTAGTTCCCCTCTAAATCCAGAACACACAATCGGGATACCCAAATTCACACTATTAAATAACTTTACAATTTATCTATAGAATACAAAACAGTATTTTTAAAAGATAATCTGTGACCTTTAGAACCTAAATAATGAACAATGAAGTTACTGGCCCATGGGGCATTCATTTCAATTACTGATTGATGGGGTATTCAATTCAACCCTGAACACCCCATCCTGTGTTTTATGTTCAGTAAGGAAGCTTGTACAATTTGCCCTCCAGCTGATCTCAACTCCTGAGGACTTTGTGTGTCGCAGAGTTCATGTCACTTTGAATGGCTCTGCTGGCCTAACCTTGAAAGAGTGCTGTTAGCAACGCAAAGGTGGTCTTTTGAAGTCCCTCACAGCTGCTCTGAGGGAGAAGGGTCTCCTCTCCCGCAATGTACAGCCTATGAAGACTCCTTGAAATGTCAGCTGTGAGTTGGTCTTAACTTTACAGCAATCAAGTTTTCTTTGTTGTTGCTGTTGTTGTTATTTTTTCTCATAGAGCAAATTTTCAATCCTCTTAGTAGACTTGGACTACCAGCCTTCCTATAAGCTGAGCTTGTTAGGCATTTGCATAGCAGAAGAACTTCTATATGGAAGGATGCTGCAGCAGAAATAGGTACCATGTCAACTTGATACTCTTCACATCTTAGCTCTCAATTCAGAGTCTAATTTCTACCACACCGTGTTCTCTTCTTTGTGACTTGGTGAATCCCTGTTGCCTTTGAAGTCATTTGGCCGCTAATCAAAAGACCAGTGGTTCGAACCCATCAGTAGCACCTTAGGAGAAGGAAGGTGCAGTCTGTCGCCTTAGAGGTTTACTGTCCAGAAAACCCGAAGGAAGTTCTACTTTCCCTCCTTGGTGATGTGGAGTCAGGATTTACTTCATGGCAGTGGGTTTGGCGTTTCACCTCAGCTCATTAAATGCTGCCTTGTCAATGCTGTCAGTCTGTTTAGCCTCTAATGTGCTGATTGCTAATGTTACCGTTACTCATGTTATGTGTCTGGGAGTTGACTGTGACTCCTAGTGACCCTGGGAACCATGGATCTGAACCCTATCCTAGCTTGTGCAGTCCTCACCATCTCCTACACCTTTGAGCCCCCTGCTACAGTCATTCATCTTGCTACAAGGGCATGAAGCTGTGCATGAAACCAACATTTATTTTGTTTTTATAGAAAAGGAATGTGCTACAAGTGAGAAAAGCAACATCACATTATATATACACAAAAGAACAAAAAACCATGGTTCAGAAGTGATCAAAATGTATGATCTGAACAATGATTATGTCTACTCACATAGGATGATGAATAACATGAAAAGAGGAACCATTACCATGGAGGCTGAGGCCACGTTGTGATTGGAACCATTGGTTTAGTGTTATTTTAAGCCTTAAAATCCCGAGTTATTCCAAATAATAGAATTATTATACTAAGAAGAAAAGTCAACTCTTTCTGGGCTCTAAGCTCTTTGTGATTTTCATCCATGGATATATTTATTACCTGAGAAGGCAGCTATGTCACAGTCATTCCTAGATCAGCTTCTAATCATAAAATCCCATCTTCTGACACTATACTGTACAGTGTTCCAAAGTTGTTCATAAGGTTCTTACTAGCCATTTCTTTTTGTTTCAGAAGTGGACCACCAGGGTCTCTCTGTCTACTCCATCTTCCTCTCAAGCCTGGCAACCATGTGTGACCTGGTTGGGCATTTGAAATAGTGGTGGCAAAGTGGAAACCAATGCAGTGGGATATACTGTGTAGATAAGTGGTGTAGCATAGCTTTTGTCATTTTTCTTGGCTCATGGAGCATGACTCAAAATGAGAAGTAGCAGTGGTAAATATCTATTAATAATTGAAGCAAGGAATATACTAAAGCATGAATGTAGGAAAATTGGAAGTTCTCCATAATGAAATGAAATTCTGGACGATCATATCCCAGGCATTCCTAAACATAAATGCTCTGGGAGAGGCCATTCTGAATCATATGGTCTGCAATGAAGAAATGAAAAATTAAACAAATTATGTCATATTCATTATAAAAAAGAATATTTCAGTATCATTCCTACATAGAAATCTGTCAGTGATAGTACAGAAACATATCCCTATTATTAGACTATTATTTAAAATTATGTATCAGTCACTATTAAAAAAGATGGAAGAATTAAAGGGTTTTCCCCCAAGTTCTGAAGTAAAAAAATTGATCAAACATGAATGATCAAAATGAACTTATAATTAGTGCTGATTAGAATAAGAAAGTTAGAATCAAATATGATCCATTTTTATTAACAGTTTACTAATATAGTACAGCCTAGTGGTAAAGAATCTGCACTGCAGTCCCAAAGGCACTCAGTTCATGTCCACCAGCTATTTCATGGGGGAAGGATGGACAATCTTCTCCTGTGCAATTAACTGCCTCTGAAAGCCTGCTGGAGGGTCAGCTATACGTCGGTTCCAACTCACCAGTACACAACAACAGAACCATAGGCAAAATAAATCATTCTGGGTATCACATGATAGAATATTGCAAGACCAATGAACTTATATAACTATTTTTCAACATAAATGGAACTATACAAAGTATGAGAGATGAGGCTTCACCACCTCTGCCTCTACGGAGAGCTCTAGCTGCACTTTTCCCAAGACTCAGCTATTTATTTTTCTCTTGGCATGCCACAGGATACTCCTGAAGATAGCTGGTTTGAGGCCACCAACTGCTTCCTGGGAGAAGGATGGGCAATTTCCTCCCATGTGTGTAACTGCCTCTGAAAACATTGCTGCAAAGTCAGCTACGGACTAGTTCCAACTTGATGGTACACAACAAAAACAAGGATACTCAGTATTCTTCTCTGTGAAGATAATGCAGGGCCTCAGAATTATTCATTCATGACTTGTTGTACGCATATGAGACCACATTGCTTGCTGCAACTGAAGAGGACGTGAAGCGTTCATTGGTAAAGAACAGATGCTATAGATTTAAGTGGATTATACCTCTACACAATGAAATAAAAATCCTCACAAATGGGTCAATATTTAACTTTATAATTTATGAAGATTAAGGTTGTCAAATATTTAATATTATCTGGATCCCTAATCAATTTCTCTGAAACAGGAGTAAAAAATAATATTAAACAATAAATTTGTATTTGACAAATCTGCTGCAAAAGAACTCTACGGTGTTAAAACCCAAGCTGTTCCCTTGGGGACTAAGGTGCACTTGACCCATGCTATGGTCATGATTCTGAAAGCTGGAAAATTACTAAAGGAGGCAAATAAGAACCAGTATCTTTTTTAATTTATTCTTAATTTTAATGAACATTTACAGAGACTTTGGATTTCCATTCATTCATTCATTGTTGCAATTTTCTCCCATCCCAACCCTCCCCCCTAGTACACTACCCTCTTGGAAAAGTAAAAGAAAAAAAATCTTTGTTTTACAATCCTTCCCCCCAGGTCCACTCCACTATATGCAGCCTTCGCTCTGGACTCCTGTCATGACAAAAATACCTAATAACATATCCCACATATCCCTCTTAAACAGTTTTCTCCCTCATCTGTTTCAATGTAGTGTACATTATTGAATCCATCTTTCTCAGTCTGCCCCCAACCACAAGGTCAGTACTGTTTCACAACAGTGGCACCATGCAGTATTTGTCCTTTTGTGACTGAGATACCTCACTAGGCATACCCTAGTCACCCATTTTGAATAATATTGCATGAGTTCTTGTTTTTCAATTCAGCGTAGTATTCCATTGTGTGAATATACCGCAGCTTCTCTATCCATTCGTTTGTTGATGGGCACCTAAGTTGTTTCCAATTCCTTGCTATTGTGAACAAAGCCGTGATAAACATGGGTGTGCATATATCTGCTTGGATGTAGGTTATGGTCTCTTTAGGGTATATTCCCAGTAGTGGAATTTCTGGGTCAAATGGTATCTCTATTTGCAACTTTTTGAGAAAGCACCACACCACTTTTCACAGTGGTTGCACCATTTTACACTCCCACCAACAGTAAATAAGTGTTCCAGTTTCTCCACAACCTTGCCAACATTTGTTGCTTGTTGTTCTGTTAAATTTTGCTATTCTGACTGGGGTGAGATGATCTCTCATAGTTGTTTTGATTTGCATCTCTCTTAGAGCTAGGGATTTTGAACATTTCTTCATGTGCTTGTTGGCCATCTGAATGTCTTCTTCAGTGAAGTGTCTGTTCATATCCTGTGCCCATTTTTCAATTGGGTTGTTTACCTTTATTTTGTTGTGGTGCTCAAGTATTTTATAAATTCTAGATCTAAGTTCCTTATCTGATATGTCATTACCAAACACTTTTCCCCAGTCTGTGACTTCCCTATTTACCCTGTTGGAGAAGTTTTTGGATGTGTATAGGGATTTGATTCTTAGAAGATCCCATTCATCTACTTTATCTTCTCCTGGTTGTATGTAAGAAGCAGTATCTTTGAATTAGGTGCTGGTGAAGAACAATGAGTATATAATGAACTTCCTGAAGAACAAGCAAAACTCTTTTGGAAGAAGTATTGTAGACTATCGCTTAGAAGGGATGACAATAAGAGTTTGTGTTACGTATTTTGGACCAGTCCCTGAAGGAGAAGCACATACTTGTTGAAGCAGAGGGTCAATAAGAAAGGAAAGATCCTCGAGGATACAGAAGGGATGGTACCCGCAACACTGATCTTAGAATAGCAATGATAGTGACCATGAGGCAGAAGAGGCCGTGTTTCCTTCTGTTGGAACCAAGTGAATGGCACACAACAACTGCAGCTATTGACTTTGTTGTCTGTCATGTATATAAATCATTAACTTAAAAGAAAAATCCAACCACATACTCAGAGACTTGTTTACAAAGGGAAATATCTGGATATGACAGAAACATTATCCATTTCATCAAATAGAAAGAAACAGGTAAGATCAGCTTGAATAAGTGCTTAAAGGGACACTGCTGCCTGTTGCTAGGCAACTCTCAAAAAGCTTTCAATTTCAACATCAAACTACAATAGGTTCTGCAGAGTAAGCATCTTAGAAAACCAAAGAATCTGAATTTTATTTTAGTACCTGGGAAAGTTTATTTTCTCCTATATATTAATGCCGTTGGTTGATTTCACTAGAAAAGTAAAACCAGTACAGTATTGTGTGAGTGTCATAAAATAGAGAAAGGTAGATAGATTTTTTTTTCTAAATTTAATGATTTTCATGCTTGTAGAGGCTGACAAGTACCAAGCCCATGGCATGTAATTGTGGAGACGGATGAATCCAAGTCATGCCAATAAGCCAGGGACCAAAGAAGTGTTGAGCCTCATGGAAGACTGGCATCAAGCTAAAACAAACCAGCTCTGTTAGTCTTGCTTATGACTTGTAAACAGATCGTTCTGCTCCTGAAGCCCTTCTCCTCCTCAACTGACCTCCAAACCATAGCAGATTCCATCAAGGGCATGGCTAAACCAGGTCAAACTTCATCAAGGGAATGAACACAGAACAACCAAGCCGGAGAACCAAAGGGATCCTTGTTACCTTTCTGCCTTAACCACCACAGTCCACCCCATAATCTTCAATATATTTTGAAAAGTAAATGTTTGTCTACCATGACACAACTAGCATGCATATGACTGGGAATCCACTAACCTCATATGTTTTAGATGTGCAGAATATTCCAAGCACACATACAGCAAAATGTGTACTTAACAAGTACAGTTATCATTTCTGCAGTCACATGGCTGACTTTGGTATTTAGAGCTGCCTTCTTCCACCACCCATGATCCAGGCCATGGTCTCTGCCATTACTTGCTATGTATCAGAGAGCTGGACAATGACTAGGGATGATAGAAGGAGAATTGATGTCTTTGAGCTGTGGTGCTGGAGAAGAGTGTTGAATATACCATGGATTGCTAGGAAAACAAACAAGTTCATCCTGGAGAGGGTGAAGCCGGGCTGCTCCTTGGAGGCAAGAATTCTGAAGCTTTGTCTGACATTCTTTGGACATGTTGCAAGGCAGGATCAGTCCTTGGAGAGGGATATCATGCTTGGGACGGTGGAGGGATAGCACAGGAGAGGAAGACCCTCGATAAGATGGATTGATTCAGTGACTGGGGTAATGGGGATAGGCATGTCAGTGACAATAAGATTGACAAGGCATAGAGTAGGGTTTAGGGCTGTTGCACACAGGGTTACTTTGAGACGCAGGTGACTCTACGGCACCTAACAACAACAACAACGCACCTCTGAGCAAGCATGAGGTGGTCACTGTTTTCTGTAACATGGGTTGACACCAACCTTCAGTCCTGAAAGATCTAGGCCATAAGCAGCCATGTCGGAATTGGGTTGCTGTAGTTCTCCCATCGATTTTAATCACAGGGTATGGCAGTATTAATAATAGAGACCGTAAGGAAGTTGCTATATTCTAGACAGTCTTCTCACGTGAGATCAATCTGATTTCTCCTAGATAATCAGGATCCATCATACCTGACAACATAGTAACACCTTTCTCTACCTCTTGATCCAGAGATCAGAAAAGCCCGAAGTGACTAGGTGACATTATTAGCTTTCTGCTCAGTGAGTCTTGTGCCTCCAGGTGGAAGTGTTCTGCTCTTTGAAACTAAGGCTTCCAGACCCACAAATGTATGCCACTAGGATTAACACTGAGTGATGGCTCTCTCATTTGCAAACCTTGAGTCATGGACCCGTGAACCCTCACTACAGAGAAACAGCTCTCTATATTATATAATGGGTTACAGCATGTATAGCATCCAGAAGGACTTAGCCCCGTATCTTCAAAATGTCTACCTAGCTATTAACCGAACTGTAACTTTGGAAGACTTTTTATTGTTCTATCAAGCTAGCTATTTTAGGATGATGGGATTTGTTGTTACCAATTTACATCAAGTCACCTAAAATTATTAGCCGACTTACAAACAACAAATTGGAACTGTATAAAGTAAATGTACGAGTAATTGTATAGGGTAAGTGTATTGCTGAATGTATAGAGTATATGTCTAAGGCATTGCATAGGGTAAGTGGCTACGTCAATTAGACACTAAAAAAGTGGACGAGAAAACCTAATTGCCCTTTTGTCAGAGTGTTTGCTTATTAAACACAGTGCTCCTGGAAATTCCAAGTACAAAACTTATTTTCAGATGTAAGAGAACTTATATTCTTTTTTTTTAAAGTAGTAATTCTTACTTCTTCTCCACTGCAATACCTTAAATATTCTGTTACAATTTTAATGTTTTTAGAATTTATTTTATATTTGTCTTAAGCAGGCTTCTTGCAGAAGTACTTCTATCTTCTCAATCACTTACTATCTTTTAGATATATTCTTGCTGAGTAGGAATTCTTCAAAACAGTGAACTATTGTCCTTTGGATAATATTCCCTGGTCCCCTATCAGCTCTTTATCTTGGATTATCTGAGAGTGCTGGAATTTCAGTCCACATTTTGCTCTGTCTGCAACCTAGCTTTACCTACATGAAATTTAATAAAACTTTTAAATCTCAAGAGTTAGAATGATATTCTATAAATTAAAGGCATATTATAAACAAAAAATTTATATGTCCTTCTCCACTAACGTTTCGAAGAAGTGATTCACAAGTAATATAGGAAAATTACATGTGAAGAACATTAGGTTGACAGAGTTTCATGTGCTATTTTCTGTCTGAGTAAAAGAGAGTCAATGATAGATTAACCTATCACGTTGTTGTTGTTGATTGCATTCAAGTTGAGCACCACTATGAACAAAAGGCCTGAAGCCCCTCTACAACTATCGACATTTATCAAAGTTCATAGAGCTTCCAGAGGCATATTATTTAGGAAGTGGATGCCTCTCCTGCACTTTATATTTTTTTTTCTTTATTTTTTATTTTATTATTATTTTGTGTGTCTGTGTACCGTCAAATCAGATCTGACTGGTACAGGAGGAGATTGTCCCTCCTTTCCTGGCAAGCATCTGGTGGATTCGAACCATGCACCTCTAGGATTGCAGTGCAGCTTCTTGCCACTAGGCCACCAGAGCTCCCCTGCACTTTATATTTTATAATCTGAAAATTAATGTGTTTGTTACCATTCTTCATTTGGTAGAATTACTCTAAATATAAGGAAAATCCATTAAAAATCTAGTCTTTTCTTTCTCTGTCAAAGCTTTGCATTGAACTCCATTTACACTGAGTCTCTCTGTTAAAATTTTACATTAAGCATCAATCTTTATGGGTGATGGGTGATTTTCAGCAATGTGCAATCTAAATTGGCACATAATTGGACAGGACTTTAATGCCTCAATGAATTAGTAAAGATCTGATGGTGTCATCCTCCTATCTTTGAAATGTACTTTTACTTGAAATCTGCTTCTAAAAAGAGGAGGATCTAATGAATTATTTAGAACAGTTCACAATTTTTCTTTGTGGCATTTCCAAATGGAGTTAAATGGATAATTACTCATTCTTATTATAAAGAACAGATCTGGTCTATACTATTCTTGATTACTTGAAGTCTGACAATTCAAGTGTAATTTCTAGTACTCCAGAAAACTGTAATTTTCAATTTGAAATATTCCCTTTTCTTAATCATAAAATTCCTCAAGTAACACTGCCATCTTCCAGAAAGTTGTCAAAGAATGAGTTAAAGAAAAAATAAAAACAGCATCTACCACTTAAATCTTTTCTTAAATTGTTGTTGTTGTTATGTATTGTCAAGGCAGAGCTGACCCATAACTGCCCTTCTGGTTGGTTTTCTGAGCCAGTAAATTGCAGAGGAGGGCGTTGTCCACCTTCTTTCTGCAGAACAGGTGGTGGGTTTTAACTGCCTGCCTTTACTTCAGCAGTGCAACTTCCCACCACCAAACCACTAGAGCGCCCAATATTAGAACGTACAGGACTCCAAGTTCAGAGTTTTACATCTGTTGGAAAAGATTTTTCTTTTCTACATAATATGCAATATGTACTTTTATTTTTAAAATTGCTTGACGGATGATTTAGTTTCAGGTTTTAAGTATTATGTATGGTATAAGACATAATAATATAATAAGTATATTCTATATGTATTTATTGAAAAGCTTATTTTATAATTCAACGCTTTACATTTTATGAAAGGAATATGTGTATTTTCTTGGACAATAAATAATCTACTAAAATTGACTGACTCATCTGTTATTCACAACATATTATACAGACACATTGCCTGCATGTGCATGTTCTGTGAAACTTACGTATCATCACCGTACATAATATGACTAGTATTTCATGATAGGGAATCTAATGAGTGTGAGAAATAAGTTTTAAAAGTATCTGTCTTGTCTAGACACCATTTGATTCGTGGGCACTTGTTGTGGTACTATATTACTGTCTTGTCAGTAGGCACAAATGTTTGATACCAACTGTCACATCATTAGAAAAAAAAATAGTATCGCTTGTCAAGAACTTAAATCAACTTTCAATCAAGAACTTGCTGGAATTTCTAAGGGAAAAGTAAGTACAAATGTCTTCGATAACTATTCAATTATCAGAATAATTTCAAATTTCTAGAAATTATCCATGATTTTGTTTAATATTTGATTCGCCACTTATTTTGCCTCTCATGTCTTATGGATAACTTCCCAAAAATATTTTTTTTTTAGTTGTGTACATGCTTGTGTAATCCTTCTTATTTAGAAGAACAACTATTTGCCTACTTTTAACTATTATAACTCTAGAAATAATTGGAAAATTCTAACTATATTCATACTAGGGCCTCTCTGGATGCCTGCTGGTAAGGAACCACACCGCCATTCAAATGCACAAGTTACCCCACAGGAGAAGATGGGCAATTCCACAGCCAATGTAAACTAGCTGCATGGGAAGGTATGTGTTAGCTCTGACTCAATGGTACATATTAACAACAATAAGAGTCAGACGATCACATTGAATCAGACCGGAACTTCAACTTTAGGCCAAGGTTAAGGTAGAACAACAGAGTAATATGATTTGCATTAAGATGTGGAAAGCAGAGAAAATATATGGAATGACACTTTTCAGCCATTGGACAATAGACAGCAAAAGAATGGAACCTCTGAGACGAAATAAAATAAATGCTTTAATTGTACTCAGTGTCTATAGGCAGATTCTAAGCCCACATAAATGGATAAGTACTTCAAATAGAATGGGTCGTTTCCTATGTTGCAGAAGTTGTTGTGAGGCATCCACAGCTACATATTTTCAGAGGAAAGAGAGAGAGAGATTTTCAGAGGAGAGTAAGAGAGAGTGAGAGCTTCAGAGTAAGGCAGCTCTGTAGATCTGGAAGGGACTGCACCAAGTATGTCAGTAAATGTCACTTTTGTGTACATGAAAGAAAGAAAACCACTCAGCTTCAAAGAAAGAGCCCTCAGAAAGCAGTGGGTGGAACAATTTACGGAGCTCTTGCAGTGTTAGAAATATTCTGTCTTTGACTAGTCAGAGTGGAAAGACTTCATCATACACTAGGATCAGCTGGACTCAAGGAGGATACTGCTTTATTCAGAGAAATAAGTTATCCTTATGGAAATGGCTGCTCTAAGCTATCCAAACAAAGCATTTTAAAAAATGGACAAAACTAACAAAGCACTAATAATCTACAAAATAATGTTGTTGTTGTTGAGTACTATTGCGCCAGAATCAACCCATAGCTGACCCTCCAGCAGGATTTCAGGGGCAGTAATCGCTTGGGAAGAGATTGTCTATCCTCCTCCCATGAAGCAGCTGGTGGATTAGAAGCACATGCCTTCAGGATTGCAGCACAGCTTCTTACCACCAGGCCACTAGAGCGCCCTCAAAACCAACAAACCAACCAACCAACCAACCAACTAACCAACCAACCAACCAAATAAACAAACAAAATATACACAAATACACACACGCATACATTTTTACTTGGATTCTCAGAACAGGTAACATAAAAGGAATCAAATAATTGGAGAATCAGTAGAAAAATAAAATTTCTAAATAGAAGCAAAGTATAAATACATATTCAGTTGGTTGTACTATTTATTCCATTTTCAGAAGTACAAAATATCACGTAGGCAAACTGTACAAAATAGCATATAGAAACTATATGATTGTAAAACTATGTAGAGCCAACAGATAAAGCACATTGTACTGAGGATTTTATTCTCTGTTTGAAGTGGCATAATCATATTTGGTCATACACCAAAATAAATAAAGCTGCACATTGTATAAACTAGTGAAATCACCAAATATGTAAAACAAAAAATATGTTTATGAACTCAATAATAGGAAAACAGTGGAATGATAAGTTATTTTGTAAAATAATTTCAAAAAAAATATATATAGTAACAAAGAAGAGAAAGAGTAAATATAAAAGAAGCATTGAAAGGTAAACTTAAACCCAGCCACATTGATGATCTAATTAAAATTTTTAAAATAGTGACGTCTTAAAGAAATCTACTTTAAAACTAAAGATGTAGCTAGGTTCAGAAATCACGGTACGGAAAAAAGATGGATCATATATGCAGAAAAGGAAGTTGCATTTGCTATGTTAGTAACACCAAAGGTTATGCACGAAGTAAAAGTTTAGGTTAAATTATGGTTAACCTAAATTTTAGCAAAATTATGGTGAGAAATGTCAAAACTCTTTGCATAACAAATTAAAGCAAAATCTATAAGGACATAGAAGAATATGTTGTTGTTGTTGTTGTTGTTGCTGTTGTTGTTATGTGCCATCAAGATGCTTGCAACTCACAGCGACCCTATGTACAATAGCTCTGGACCCTGTCCTATCCTAATGCAGTCTCCAACACACCTGCCTTCAATACCCCAGTCACAGTGTCAATGCATCTCATCCAAGATCTTCTCTCCTGCATTGCCCTCTACCCTTCAGGCATGGTGTCCTCCTCTTGATTAGCTCATAAGAACCTCTAGTGCTGAAGACAGATGTTCCAGTTGTACTGGATGCACTGGCAGAAACCAAATTTCCAGGAACTGACAGAGTACTACCTGTGATACTTCAACAAACTGATGCAACCCCCAAAATGCTCCCTTAATGTTGTCAAGAACTTTGGAAGGCAGCTATTTGACTATCTGCGCAGAAATCATCCAGTTTTGTGACTATTCCAAAGAAAGGAAATAAGTAGAAAGTAGAAACTATCAAACAATAGCATCAATATTACATTTGGACAAAAATATTTTATAGTTTTTAATGTTTTATCTTAATATCTTTGATATTAAGATACAATTACTAAAAATTCAAGATCGTTTCAGAAGAGGATATAGAACAAGGATTAATGCTGTTGTTATATCTTGGCTGAAAGCAGAGGTTATTAGAAAAATACAAACATCAAGTCAGTAAAGTCTCATATGTGATTCTTGCTCTTAAAGAATTTAAAATCTAAATAAATGTTAAGAAGCCTACAGAGGAGTTAGGAAGAAACAAATGGTGAGTTATTCGGTAAGTTGTTGTGCGCCCTCAAGTCAGAGCCAACTCATTGCGGACCCTCTGGCTGGTTGTCAGAGGGTGTAAACCATATGGGAGATTGTCCATCAATCACCTGCAGAGCAGCTGGTGGATTCGAACTGCACCCTTTTTGTGCTTAATTGACTATACAAAAGCATTTGACTGTGTGGGTAATAACAAAGTATAGTTAACTTGAAAAGAATGTGAGTTCTAGAACACTTAATTGTGCTGGTAAAAAAAAAAAATCTGCATCTAGAATAAGAAGCTGTTGTCCAAATAGAGCAAGGAAACACTGCATGGTTTAAAATTAAGAAAGGTGTGAATCAAGATTGTAGCTGTGCTCTATGCCTGCTCAATGTGTATGCTGAGCAAATCATTCAAAAAGCTGGACTTTTTTAAGGGCTCCGGCATCAGGCTTGGGGTAAGGCTTATCAACAGCTCATGTTATCCAGATTATACAACCTTGCTTGCTGAAAGTGGGCAGGGCCTGATGTGCTTGCTGCAGGGAATCAAGAGCTACAGCATTCAATTTGGATTACATCTTAATATCAAGACAACCAAAATCCTCACCACTTGATCAATAGACAAAATCAAGATCAATGAGGCGGGGGAGGGGGGACATGAAATTATCAATGGTCTCATGTTGCTTGGATTGTAGTCAACACCCTTGGTAACAGTCATCACAAGATGCACTGAATTAGGACGTTCTGCTGTCAAAGATCTCTCCAAGGCTCTGAAGAGTAATGATGTTGGTCTAAGGTGTGCCTAATTCAAGTTAGAGTTTTTCCAACCGCTTGCTATACATCTGAGGGCTAGACCACCCACGAATAAGGATAGTAGAAGAAGAGTAGATGCATTTGAGTCGTGGTGTAGGAGAAGCATGTCGATATCCTATTAACTGTTACAAAAACAAACAGGCATGTCTCCGAGAAATTGAAACCAGAATGTTTCTTGGAGTCAAAGTTGGCGAAGTTTTTGTCTCATATATTTTGGCCATGTTGTTAGGAGTTGCTATTCCTTGGAAAAAGGACATGCTTAGAAAGGGGGAGGGTCTGTGAAGGACAGGAAAATCTTCAACAAGATAAATTGATATGATCTCTGTGGCAATGAACTCAAATATGTTGAAGATGGTAAGGATGGAACAGGATAGCAAAGAGTTCAGATCTATTGTTTATGGGGTCATTGTAGGTCATACGTGACTCAATGGCCCTTAACAGCAACAACAATAATCTGAGGGGGGAAACCTATATTCTGAACACATTATGTTTCTGAGTTTTCAAATCATCAACATCTAGAAAATTGAGAAGCTGGAATTTATTTTTTATTTACTTTTTAAATTAATTTTAATGAAAGCTTAAAGAGACTTTGGGTTTCCATTCATTCCTTGTTGCACTTTTCTCCCTGCCCAACCTCCCCTCACCCCCAGTTTGCTCTTCTCTTTGAAAAGTAAAGAGAAAAATTCTTTCAATGTTATACAATCCCTCCCCCAATCCACTCCAGTATGCAGCCTTCGTTTTGAAAAGTAAAAGAAATTTCTTTTTGAATGTTGGTTTTAAACATGTGAAATGTAGGCTTTAGTTAGGACTCTACTCAGTGAGAATCAGATGGGTTACAGACAAAAGATTAACCTGAAACAGCCAGTCTGGTAGACAAAGATTTCAGAAGATTATATGACACAGTCTTAGCACTCATTAAATGTGGGGTTTAGACGGCTGTCCCTCATGTACCTGGAGAGAAGATTACATTGTATTGTGTAGAGCAGTTCACAGGCTGATAGAAGTTGAAGTCTTTAATAAATGGATATTTAGTAATTTGTTTCAAATAAACTTGCCATTGCAGACTTCTATCACAGTAGCATATAATAAAAGCCTCTGTGTAAACTTTGTTGCTGTTAGGTGCTTTTAAGTCAGAATTCTTTCATAGCCGACCCTCCAGCAGGTTTTCAGAAGCAGTAAGTGACAAAGGAGGTGAATGTACATCGTTCTTCTTGTATGATGAGCCTTAAAATGGCATGGAATAGTACATGACTGGCTACTCATGAACTGTCAAAACACCAACATAAATGACCACTGTCTGATTATTTAAAGACTTAGGGCTCTCTAAGAGACACCCAAGGAACCCTGATGATATAGTGGTGAAGTGTTCTACTGCTCATCAAATAGGCGTAAGTTTAAACTCACCAGGGCAACATGGGAGGAAGGCGTGGCTGTCAGCCTTAGAAAGTACAGTTGGTTCTACCCTCCACAATAGGGTCATGTGAGTCAGAATTAACTCACTGGCAGTGGATGTCAGTAAAAGCCCTCAAATATCAATGGAGAGTTTAGAGAAAATGAAACTGAGTAAGTTAAAAGAGACTGTTAGGACTTCTAGCTTGTTTTAAGGATGTATAATCTAGCAAGGCTGCATAATAAACAGAAAATATTTGAAAGAATTTTGTAAAGAGATAGCATTGCAGTTGGATACATGTTTATCTTGAGAGAATGAAGATTTCTTATAGAGGCATTATGTCTTCTGCATTTTTTTTTTCAATTCCAAATACTTCTAGAGATCCAACCTACTGCCAAGATATAAACATTCACAATGAATGAATAGATAAATACACAATTTCTAGGTTTTTGAATGGTTTCCAGTGTTGATTTCTGGGTAGTCTACAACAAAGTTCTTCATTCCATTGTTGGAAAATACCCTGGCCATAATGAGTTAATTCATACCACTCTGATGCTAAGTTTCTAGAAGAATGATCAGAGAAAATGATTTGATTATCTCTTACTATCTTAGAACTTTTCCAGTTTTTATTTCCATGTCCTAAGTTGGAAATCAGAACATGTACATGTTAATGCTTTGGTAGGATTACTGTACCCCTTTCGAAATGTGTTCTTTGGGATTGCTTTTTCTTTCAACAAATGGACATAAAATTCAGCATAAAAATAAATTTAAGATGATATTAAAATAAGAAAATGCTCCAAAGGACACCTAACTTCATACACTATGTCATGCTAATTCAATCTTTTTTTGTTTTCTTATACTTACAAGTCTACTTTGATGGTACTCTCCCAAACAGTGACTGTATAATCTCATGAACAGCATGCCTCATGTCCCTTGGAAAATGACAATAATAAACATTTTTTCTAATAATTATGCATATTATGTATATGTCTCCTTAGAAAAGAAGACCAATAGAATATAGGAAGCATGTCCAGTTCATTTTTCTAATTACTATGTGTTGAAGAAACGAACATGCTCTTATGTGTAATCATTACACATTTTTATTATGTCTTTCCTTAAAACTTGATTTGTGGTAAGTAATTCTGCTATAAAACACTGTAGCTCATAATTTTTGCTAGGATGAGGTATTCCTTCATGACACGATGCTCGGAAAGGCAGAGGGTTGGTGAAGAAGAGGAAGATCCACTCCTCCTCCCCCCTCACCAGCTGGATTGACACAGTGACTGCTGTCATAGGCTCTAGAGTGTCAGCAAGCATGAAAACGACACAGGACAGGACAGGGCTCAGGTCTGGTGCTGAGAGGGTCACTAATGGGTCTTACTCAATTCCATAGCACCTAACAACAACAATATTTTTTTTTTGGTAAAAATGGTGCTAAAATTCAATACGTTACCAATGTAACTAAAAGAAGCACAAACACACATTCACAAACACACACTATTATAGAGTTATACTTTTTTTTGTTGAAGTCAGCAGAGAGTTTAAAAATAGGAACAAACAGAAGTTCTCATATAAATTGCTGATCCCCTTCCTCGTTCATCCATCCTGTTGCTATGCTACTTGTTTTGCCTCGTAAGGAGAACCATTCTGACAGCTACAACTTGTTAGCTGTTTTTTCTTTAAAACACGACATGAAAAGCTACAGGATATCCTTATGATCTGTTTGACATTGTAAGAGTAATATTTCTAAAACACTGAAAGAATGAGGACACAGTGATACAGTCACATAGTCTCTATTTAACAAAATTGGCCATTGTCAGTTACCTCCAAGGAGGAAGCTGGCAGTATCGAGTCGTTTCCCCTTTGTCTTTCTTTAGAGGGATACAATGGTAAATTCAACTACTTCTTCATTAAAAGTGCCTGAAAGTTTGGCTGAGAAGCAAAAGAGTAGTTGAATCAGGTAAAAGGATTCACTGACAAAAGTAATAACACATAAAGTGTCTATTACTTGTGGTTGTTGTTATATACCGTCGAGTAAGAACCGACCCATAGCTGGGTTTTCAGAGGCAGTTAACTGCATGTGAGGTGGTTGACTATTATTTTCCCTCAGAGCAGCTGGTGGCCTCAAACTGCATGCCTACGGGATTGCAATGCAGTTTCTTGTTACCAGGCCACCCGAGTTCCCTATAATACCTATGTTGTTGCTATTGTTATATATGCTGTTATTGTTATGTGTTATCGAGTCACTTGCTGCTCATAGCAACCCTATGTACAAGAGCCCTAAATTCTGCTCTATCCTGTGCCAATCTTAATGTCTCTGACATACCTATCCTCCATTACCCTAGTTTTTGAGTCAGTCCATCTCTTAAAGGGTCTTCCTCTCTTGTTCTGTCCCTCCACTCTCGCAAGCATGATGTCCCTCTCCAAGGTTCAGTCCCTCCTTGCAACATGTCCAAAAGATGTCAGACAAAGCTTCAGAATCCTTGCCTCCAAAGAGCAGCCCAGTTTCAGCCTTTCTTGGACAAACATGTCTGTTCTCCTAGCAATCAGTGTTATACTTAATACTCTTCTCTAGCACCACAGCTCAAAGACATCAATTGTCCCATCACGCCTAGTCACTGTAAAGCTTTCTGTTGCATAAAAATTGCAAAGACTATGGCCTGGATCAGATACACCCTAGTTTCCAGACTGACATCACTGCTCATATTTTTAAATCATTTAAAAACTAGTTCTCAGTTAAATCTCACTGAAAGATATCCCATTGTATTTTCTGGGTTTTAATCTGAAGTAGTACTATTTCTATGTTTAAATGAAAAATGGTGATAGATTTATACCCTGATACCAGTTGTTGCTGGGTGACCTTGAACCAACTATGACTTAGAGATCTTTGACAAATCAAAACTTCGTTCTACCATGTACCATCTTTGTAATTAAAGTTAATAAAGTACATAAATAGTAAATGAAAATGCCTGTGGATCTTTCAAAGATGTTTTCTGCTTAGACTGTCAAGAATTGTTTCTCAGATTCAACTGTCGAACCACTGTATACCTTTTTCCCTCCTTAACATTTTTCTTTATACAGTTGATACAAGATTTGGTAGAGTCCCATTTCCTGCCTATCAACATGGTTACATTACAAAGACCAGGTTGTAGAAATAGACCTTATGTGAAAATTGAAGATAACTACATCACCTTCCATCTTCAGCTCCAACATGAACACCTCATTAGACCTTCGCTGAGGCCCCTGCCCTGTGACCCCGTTCACCTAGGCAGAACTCACCCTTCACCACTGCCCACCAGGGAGAGCTGCCCAGTCTCCAGAGCCAAGGTGGCCCAAGTAGAGGGTGCCCCTCAGCCCATCCCTGTCATCTCCTCCCTCTCCTACTCTTAATGTCATTTTGGGTTTATTGGACTTTGTGAATCTTCTCAACAAATTTAAAATTCTCTTAGTGACTATTTAGAGGCGAAAGCTTTGCTCTCCATGGGTGAGAGGATCTGGGTACCATGTGAGGGTGTGAGCAGCCTTCCATGTCCTGTCCATGGTCCCTTGCCAGAGCCTCCTCTGGCTCTTGTGGGGTAACCCTGTTCCATGCACCAAGGAAGTGGCAATCCAGAACTTCCTCTGAGGCCTTGAGGGCTAGCTTTTCCCTTTAAGCTACAGTTGCTGTTGGTCATTCCTCAACTGACCCCACCCCTGACCTGCCCTTACCTCTGTCCACCCAGAAGGGGCTGCTAAAGAAGGATGTTGTGTTGTTGTGTACCACAGAGTTGAGGTTAACCCATAGCTGACCCTCCAGGTGGTTTTCAGAGGCGGTAAACCACCTGGGAGGAAATGACCCATATTTCTCCTACAAAGCAAATAGTGGATTTGAACTGAATACCTTTGCATTCACAGTGCAATTCCTTACCACTAAGCCATGAGAATTCCCTGAAAAAGCAAATAAGCTTCAAAATGCTGGCCAGCTTACGTGGATTTCCATGGGCCTTAGGCATCCAAGTGCCCTGTTTCAAAGCTATTTCGGCCATCATCTGGTTTATCCCTGCCTCTTATTTAGACTGAAGCGGCAACTATACTTCAATCCTGTTTCCTTCTCAGCCCCTAGGGTGGTTTTAAAAACAGAAACGTATTCTCCCACAGTTTGGGAGGCTAGAAGTCCAGATTCAGAGTTCCAGCTCTAGGACAGGGCTTTGTCTCTGTCAGTTTATTTGAGATCAAAGTGAGTCTTCTTCTACCAGGTATGCAGTTCAGGATCTGATACGGCTCAGGGTTTGGTAACTAGGTCAGGGCAGTGTCTCTTCATAGGCAGGCTTCTCTATGTATCTCTTACCTTTTTTTTTCTTGGTAATAGGCAAGTATCTCTTTCACTTCTTTGTCATTTTCCTTTCATCCTCTATGGGTTAAAAAGTAATGCAGGCCACACCTGGAAAAACTCTCCTTACAGGAGATCAGGGCTCCGACCTGAGTAAGAACTTTGTATACCATCCTAACTCGACCGGCTGATCACATCATGGAGAATTATTACATCATTACATAACTTTCAAGTTATATCAATGCAAAACCATTGAAAATCCAAGTTCAGTAAAGTTGACATATATTTTGGAGAGACACAATTCAATACATAACAAATGAAAAAGCTAAGTCCTCAAAAACATTTTCCATTTTCCCTATAGTTTTTGCTTCTGTGACTATGCTTATTCAAAATCCACAAAGGTAAAGTTACATAAATATAAAGATAACTACTCAGCCATACATAGAATTTGCTTATCTAGTAATTGGGAGCAAGAATACTGGTTAGACTGCACATGTCTGTTACTTTCTCCTCCTAAGAGATATCAAGATAATTGCTTTTTGTGCTTCAGTAATATTCTATGCATACGATTTCACTTACTATGTTATTTTAAAATTATCTAGTTCCATGTCAGTTTCCTTGCCTTAGAAAAGGGACTTTTTTTATCTGTTTGGGCTTTTTTTTTTGTTTAATTTTTGTTTTATATTGGTTTCCTTACAAAGTTCATGTACACTGTGTTTTACACTACCGTTCATTCATATTTTGTTTCAATCATTCCCATTCATTATGTTTTGTAAAACTAATCATCATTGATCTATTCCCACCACTACCCTGTCTTTCCAGATCCCTGTTGGATCTTTAGCATTTCAAGGCAAGGGACTTTTTGTTACCTTTCCATTCCCAGTTTCCACCCCAATGCCTGGAGAATGTAGGTGGTCTGTGTTGTTAAGTACTGTCAAGTTGAGAACAACTCCTATCAACTCTATGAACAATAGATCTGAACTCTGTCCTATCTTGGGCGATCCTCACCATCCTCAGAATATCTG
Organism: Elephantulus edwardii; assembly: GCF_000299155.1. Classification (NCBI taxonomy): domain Eukaryota; kingdom Metazoa; phylum Chordata; class Mammalia; order Macroscelidea; family Macroscelididae; genus Elephantulus; species Elephantulus edwardii. Next base: position 22,808,712 of record NW_006399764.1, on the reverse strand, counting down.
AGTCCTTGTCCACATTGTATCAATCCATCTTGTTGAGGCTCTTCCTCTCTTTTGCTGACCCTTCACATTTCCGAGCATAAGAATGCCCATTTCCAAGGAATAGCCTCTCCTAAGTACATGTCCAAAATATATAGGAGACAATCCTTGCATCTAAGGAATATTCTGGTTTTACTTTCTTCTAGTCGTAAACACAGCATTTACTCAATAAACAGTATGTTTAACAGTAGACCATCCTTTTCTATAAATTGTCAAGGACACTGTTCTTTCCTTAAAGACCTCTGACATGAAATTTGCAAGTTAAAGGGAAAGGATTACTAATTTGCCAAAGAAATAATGTCTTAGGACAGCTACATCTAATGGAATCCATAATATTCATGCGTCTGTTAAAAACCAATCAGCATTTTCAAGATTTGATCACAACCTGAAATGTGAAAATGATGGGTAGGAGATTATCAAAGCCACTGGACTGGACAGAGCAATATGTCAGCACCTTTCCTCACGTCCACAGCCCGGAGGTTTCTGAAGGTAAGCTGCGCCTTCAGCCTTCTAGCGTTCTATTTCAGTATAAGTCTACATCAGAAGCCTGCCAGGGCTCGGTGCTGATAACAAAGCACTATCGCTTTTCAAAGTGACAGAACACAGTGACATATCAACACTAGGACTTAAACGAAAAGCCCCTTCTAATTTAACCAGGAATCTGCTGAAGCTGTATTCAGCCTAGTACTCTTGTTTTCAATTAAAACTTTCCTGTAGCAAGAGGAAAGGTTGGCATATCCCTTCCTTTTTAAAGGCAGTTACGGGATGAAGGAGAGGACATAGTGCAGAGGTGATGGTTCAGTAGCACCTAGGTATGAATCAGTTCCTTTATATCTATCTACTAATTACAGTTTCTATAGTTCAATGAAAGCTTGCTTAATGTGTCATGTAGCTCCAAGTGTCCTTTCTCACAATGCCACTATTCTAGGATTTTTATTTTTTTCCCTGATTGAGCACAAAGTGCAGGAACAGAGACATGGTGCATCATTTACTGACTTCATGCTATGTGCCATCTATGGAAGTCGTCTCCTACATATGCATTTATTATCATTTTTACTAACGTCAATTGAGTAAGTAGGATGTTTATAATTAATTGGTTTTTACCTAAAGCAAAGCTCATGGTATACAACAACAGTAACATTATCACAGAAAGAAAATGGCTCTTTGGGGTCGTGTAAGTGGCAGACTTGGAAAATGAATACTATTCTCATATATGATCTATCATCTTGCTAAAATGTTAAGCTGGAGATTTATATGTAACCTGAAAACATGGCTATATTTGTTAATGAAACATTTGCTGCAGAAGATCAATAACTATAGCTTTCAATAGGGACTATATCACAACAGTAGAAAAGAAAACTTCACCACTGGACCAACAGCCAACACCATAGTGAATTGAGAAGAGATTAAAGTTATTAATTATTTAATATTTCTTAGATCCACAATTAATCCACTTATGGTAACAAATGTCAACACAACAAAAGATGTGCTGCACTTTGAAAAACGATTGTCAAGGATCTGTCCGGAGTGCTACAGAGAGAAGATGTTAGTGTAAAGGCTAAAGCATGCTTGATACAAGGCATTGTCTTTTCAATTCCTTCCTATACATCTGAAAGTTGGACAATGAATAAGGATGACAGAAGAACAATAGAATTGTGGTGTTCGAGAAGAATATTGAATACACCATAGATTGTCAATGAACAAGCAAGTCTGTCTTAGAGGAAGTACAACCAGGGTATACTTTAGAGACAAAGATGGTAAAACTTTATTTCACATCCTTTGGGCATGTTCTCAGAAGGGGACAATCCTTGAAAAAAGACACCATATTTGAAAAGGTTGAGGGCCAGATAAAGAAAAGAAGACCTTTAATGAGAAATATTGACACAGTATCTGTAAAAATTGATTTGAGCATATCAGAGAACATGACGATATCACAGGATAAGGAAAGGTTCATATCTGTTGTCAAGAATCATGAGTTATAATTGACTTGATAGCACTTACCAACCACAACAATATCATTGGTTGTTAAAAAGGGATTATAGTACCCCATATTTTTCCTTTCCTTCCTAAAGTGATTTAGAACAATTCAACACACCGCAAATTTGATCTAGCTATTATTTTACTAGGTATGTATTCTAATTGCCTTTCAGAGTGGTTGCACCATTTTACAATCCCTCCAACAGTGTATAACAGTTCCAATCTCTCCACATTCAGGTCTAGATTGTTGTCTTTTCTCTCTCATAATAATGTTGTTGTTGTTCAAATTGCAAATTTGGAAAACAATTCTATGGCACCACTTGGACTTCTTTCTCTCCTTCCTTCCCTCCCTCCCTCCCTTCCTTCCTTCCTTCCTTCCTTCCTTCCTTCCTTTTCTTTCTTTCTTCCTTTCTTTCTGACTTGCATCTTGAACCTTTATATTCATTCCTTAAGTCACAATAGCAATGTACCACCAACTGACTGGCTTACGAAACCAGAAAATTTTGGTCTCACAATTCTAGATGTTCAATGAACCCGGTCAAAAAGTTCAGGGCTAGTAACACCTTGAAGATTCCAAGGGAAGATCTTCCCTTATTTCACTCAGTTTATTTTGGCTGTTACTGTCTCCTAGTTTGGGATAACACCATTCTTATCGACTACCTTTCGATCATCATCATCTCTATTTGCCAGTGTCTGGATCTCTCTCTTTTAATAGAGACATAGAAATATTAGAGTTCACACCAGGATAACCTTGTGTTAACTCTAGCATTTCCTATCCTCACAGACCCACTTTCTAAATACGGTCATATTCACAAATACAAGCTTTAAGGGTTAAAATCTCCTCTTGCTGAACACAATTCAACCCATAACCACCTGCCTTCCAGCCTCCAACATTTCATATTCTTCCCACCTGCAAGATCCTTTCATACAATTACACAATCTTCCCAAACCCTGGGCCACTCCAGCTCTACATTAGCTTGACATCCAAAATCTCATTTAAATATAATACACGCAAACTGCTCTAGCTCTCATCTTCTAACTCATTTCAAGGAGCTCAGCATCTGGGTATGTTCATCCTGGGGCAAAATTCCATTGTGCGTTTGTGAAACCTACAGAATAAGGTATCCGCTTTCAAAATACAATGGTAATGGTACTATGGTCAAAGCATAGCAGAGAGTTACTGGAAGAATAAAAGGTGTCATGAATAAAAAGCATGGGGATTTTCTTCAGGTCTTAGGACTTGCATTTGTGGCTGTATCTGACCTTTAGACTGAGAGTTGGCATTCCTACTACTAACTGCATGATGATGATATACGTATTTTCTAGGATTACAGATGTCTTCTCTACAACACTCCTCTCTCAACCCTCACTGGAATTGCCTTTGTCATTCATTATTCTACCAACAGGCTCTTTAAGGCAATTTCTCTTTTGCCTTTCTTTTTTTTTTCCTCTGAAGCACCTCTGACGCTCTCTTATCCTCTATTTACTACTCATTTCTGAGGCCACTTCCAGATTTTCAGTGATATCTTTTATATGAGCAACCCACTTCTTAGTACCCAACTCCGAAGCAGTCAATCATCTCCAGGCAAATAAAATCAATAGGATCACTCACTCCTCTTTCTGTTGGTGTCTCCTTCCCTTTCTCCTACCTCTGAAATGCTTTACACATTTGTGAGACTGGTAAATCCAAAGTTTGTAGGCTTATTCAGTAAAATCAAGGCTTAGGAAAATGTTGCTAGTTCAGTCTTCAACTTGAAATTTGTAAGGCAGTCTGGCAGGATTATTTCTAGTGTAGCCTTGAGGTACAATTTCTGATTTTCCTGGAAAGCCCACTTTTTACAGTTAAGTTCAGGTAACTGAATGAATGTGGTGAATCTACATATACAAAGGCGATCACCTTTACTTAACATCAACTGACTGTAATATAAGTCACATCCATTAAATACTATAATAAAACATTTAGATTGAAGTTCAATCAAATAACTGGGAACCACAGCCTAGTCAGGTAAATACATACACTATCGATCTAAGATGCCCCTTGACAGAAATGTCACACTAAACATGGTTGAGATGTAGTTGAGGAATATTTTCCAGATAAAACATGAGGTCCTCTCTTTAAAACCCTATATAATTGGTATTTTTTTTAAATGTACTTTTCTCATAAATGTGGTGAATTGTGAACTTGTTTTTTACATTTTTTGTATGAACCACTAAGAATCCTAGACTTAAGTGTATTAATTATTTGAGGGAATTTGTGACTGTTTTTCCTTAGCTACATTTACTTTTGAGTTGATTTCAATAATTACTTTTCATTTCTTTTTCTCTTCACATCTTTATTCTCATTCATTCTGTATTATTTGCTTATTTTTAAAATTTCATCCATATTTAGAGAAATGTTATGAGTTAACAGTATTTACACTGAATTTGGGATAGCTTAAGAGGCAGAATATGTGCCAGATTCCTCAGTGCAATTTTATACCTTTATGTCAGAATTGAACATCTTTCAACTTATTTTGTCCTGTTTGCTGATGGTGTTTCAAGTCACTAAACTGCAACATTGAGTTTTTAGATTGCTATCAGTGAAAAAAAATACTTCAGGGGATAAAAGCTCTCACACTGTTGATAAAGAATAATGTCATTACACACATGAGCATAGCATCAGTTAGGTTCTGGGAAGAATATTCCCCTTTAGAAAGACAGCAAGTTATGGGTGGTTTCACTATGAAATGAGCATTAAGTATGAAAAGGTGGGCTTTTTACAAATTTTAATGTAGCTTTTGCTCCTCCGAATGATGATTACACTTTCTTTTTCTGTGAGAATGTTTTAGAGGATTGGCTCCAAACCAAATCCTACTCTTCTTTAAAATGGCATAAATCAGTCTGATGTGACTTGGTTGATCAAAACTTGGACCAAAGAAAGGCAACCATATGGCATGTAACTCAGTGATGGCATATTGAAAACCGAAGAATCTGGAGTCTACAGATGCCAAGAAGCAGAATTCATAGTGATGTATGAATTAATGAAAACAGACAAGACTAAAAATATTGATGCATTTTAAAATTGATATTGGTACACACATATCAATGAATATATACAGAATTAGTTTTACTTCCCAAAGATTACAAATATATACATTCTAGAATTGAATATACATTTATTCCATAGTTAAAATTTGAAACATCAAAGAATAGGCATCACATATATTATTAGACTACAAGAGTCATTAAATCAATGTGTTTTAAATGTGATGAATGTTTATTTATACAAGTCCTAGGGATGTGTCTTTTTGTAAGCTTTGAAGTCAGAGTATCTAGTAAATAGTCATGATACCGTTCCGAAGGTTAGGTTCAAGTGTGAGAAGATAATATATAAAATCCATCTATGCCCAGGGTAATTTATGAAACTTCTATAAAGAAAAGTAGAATATATAGTCATGCAAGAAAATAATGAGGAGAAAAAGAACAACTTAAAATCGGATGATCAAAGGGTCTTTTCTGAAGGGAAGATTCATGGAAACCTAAATTAACAGAAGGCATCAATTCTAGGGAGCTCTGGTGGCTTAGTTCAGAGAGAGCTGTGTTGTTAACCACAAAGGCATGCTTCTCTGGTGCTTTGAATCCACAAGTTGCTCAAAAAGATGGGCACCTTGATAACCTACTGGAGGGTGATCTGTAACTTAGAAATGACTTGATAGTAAGAAGAAGACAGAATAGAATGCACCCTGCATCATCAAAGTCGGCATCCTGGCCTTTAAGTGGAAATAAGATTACTCTCTTGAAGGCAGAGAAAATCTTCTGTAGGCTGAACATGAAGACTGAGAGGGTGGATGTTGGTGGGAAAGAAGTAAAATGTCTCGAGAAGATGAGAGGCATATATATATTGCACTGTATTTTTTCCCCCTTAGGCAAATAAGACTTATCTTCTATGGACCTTACTTACGCTTCTTGACAGTCACCAGTTGATCACTAGTGTCTTTCTATCTCTAAAATAGTCAATTAGAACAATTCTACTTATATTTTGGCTTATTCCTTGGTAATTAATGCATATTGACTATTTTAGAAATTCAGAGATATAAAACATTTGCCTAAAAGGGTTGAAATTGCTATCTGTGTAAGTAACATACTGCATTTTTAAAGCACTAGATAAAATGTACTTACAAAATCAGTTCTCTCAAAGTGCTCACTGCCATTAAGTGGGAGTGTTGTCCATTTTCGGAAACTCCATTAAACTCTTTTAGGATGTTAGGGTGCTACTCAGTAAATTAATGCTTAGTTGAACAAGTAGAAAAAGCACTTACAATTTCCTAAACTCTAAAAAGATATAGTTGAACACAGTAAGACCAGTAAGCATTGAGAATCTATTCTTTTAATTAATAGTTTTAAACCTTTTGCCAAATGTGACACTATTCTCATTTTCATCCTGACTAGTAATTTCTCTGAAAGGCAAACAAGATACACCCCACTAAGATGTCTGCATAACTGTTAACCTATTTTAGATGAAAGCTCTTTCCACTCTCCATGCATCATTACTGTAAGGTTATTTAGTTACATATGAACAAACTCACTCAAATCCACTGCCTTCAGACATTAAGATAAAATTTGCAATGTGTATCTCTGGTAAAGAAAGTATAAATAGAATTCTTAAGAATCGTTGATAAATCACTAGACAGACAAATAATACCATTTCAAGTTGCCTATCCTCTTGATCTATGAAGAAGAAAACAGCATCTGGATCTAGGAACACTCATCAACAGCCAGTGTTATGCAAGTGACACAACTTTGAGTTATGAGGACTTAAAGTGTTTTCTACAAATGATCAAAGTCTACAATGTGGATTACTTCTTCATATCAAGAAAACAAAAATATTCTCATAAGTGGACTAATAGGCAACCTAATGATAGTTGGAGAAAAGATTGAAATTGTCAATGACTTCATCTTACTTGGATCCAATAACCAATATCCTGGATACCAGAACTCAGGAGATTAGGAAATGTTATTACATTGGGAGAGTCTGTTTTGAGTACACTCTCCAAATTACTGAGAGTAATCATGTCAGATTAAAGACTAATGTATATTTTATTCAGACCATGGTCTTTTCAGTCACTTGTTATGCATTTGAGACACAGTCTATGCTATGCATAGATTGACACAGTGACTGCAGTAATTGGCTCAAGTATGTTAGAAATGATGAAGGTGGCACAGGATAGGACAGTGTTCAGATCTGTTGTTCATAGGAGCATTATGATTTGTACTGAACCTGATGGCACCTAACAACAATGACAACAATATCTTCTGGATCAGATACTTTGCTAGATATCTGGTTATAAGTATTACCACAGATATAGATATAAATGATGATCAGTGCTGCATCACTAGGTCAGAAAACCCAGTAATTCCAATCCTTGATGTTTAATCGAATAACTTGAAAACATGCTTGCAAAAAGACAGGGAGAAAAGTGCAACAATGAATAAATGGAAATCCAAAATCTCTGTAAAGGTTCATTAAAATAAATATAATATTTTTTGGAAAAAAAAGACTTGCATGGCAATATCCATAGTAACTCGAAACAATCCAAGCACTCAAAGAAAAAGAGCAATCAAATGATAATGTGTTTAAACAGTGAAAAATCATCCACTAATAAAAAAGAAACAGAACAATCAGCACATTAACAGGTATGAAACTCAAAAAGTTTATTCTGAGAAGGATAAATGGAAAATTAAACATGTGTCATGTAAAGTTCTACTTACATGAACTCTCAGGATAATTAGAACTAATTATGGAAAAAGAAGTCAGAAAATTCTGGCCAATGGGAGATGGTAGAGTTCGATAACTGATTGGAAATTAGTAAAGACAATTTCCTAGAGAGATATACATATTTAACTTTTTGATTCAAGTAGTAATATTACAAGTATAAATAATTTATTAAACTCAATACTTAATTTCACTGTATTTTTTTCTATTGTATGCAACAAAAGTCTCATAGTCAGGACATTCATCTTGAATATTATATTGGAGGGAGGGGTGAAGAAAAGAATGAGTCAGAGAATATCTACCCTTTGGTCTTGAGCTTCTTCTCCAGTGTGATCTAGTCTGTACTAAAATACAGTACATTTTTTTTTAAAAAGCACAATACCATACACTTACGTTTCCGAAAGCATTATTGACTTACAATACAGGGGCACAATGTATTTAAAAGTGTATAAGCTTAACTATTGTAAAATTATTTATTTACAAAAATGTATATTATAAAAAGCAATCATGTTTAGAGTTTTAAATACAAAATAAGTTTCTAGACCAAATTATACCTGGAAACTATCAGATTAGAATGCCTTTACCTTCAATTTTATAAACTATTCAAATTTTCATAGAACTAGACTCAATCTTGTCTTGTAGATAATGTGTCTGACCTATTATTGCCCATATCTCTGTGATATACTTTAAAATAGCCTTGGTTTGAATTAAGGCAAAGGGTAAAAGGTAAACATTTAAAACTCTGTGTAATACTATGTTAATGCAAAATGTTTTCTATAAAATAGTATTTCTATATCATTTTTATATATGCTTACATACTTGACTATTTTTCTATTTATTATTATTATTACCAAATATGTGACAAGAAAATCAGAAACATTTCTAAAATAATGTAGTATTTTAGTGAACTGGGTTAAATTTTCCTTATAAAACAGTATTGTTAGACTATTTTGTCTAATAATATTTTCTTATAGGATTCAAGATTTTTTTAATTGGATCGCATTTTTATGAATTAAGTATATAGGACACAGATTTTTTTACTTATTTTAATTAAGACTTACAAACTTAAGAAGTGATCCTTTCAAAATACACTCACTCAATAGGTTACATATTTAGCCTAAAGATGTTTATGAAAGAAGGGTTCTGTCAATTGCCACAACCCAAGGTTAGCTAGGGCTAGAGAAACCCGTATAGAGTGATAAAAAAGCAAGGATATGACTTTAAAAACTAAAGTCCAACTGACCTAAACCATGATCTTTTTAATTACTTCGTAAGCAACTGGAAGTTGGAAATTGAGTAAAGGAGACCAATAACTCATTGGTGGCTTTGAATTGTTGCATTACTGGAGAACATCAAACATACCACAGACTTCCAAAAGAACATCCAAATCCATCTTTAAAGAAGTTGAAGGAGAGGGAGGAAAATGTGCAACAATAAATG
>NW_006399764.1:22761309-22799222 GCF_000299155.1 Elephantulus edwardii | reverse complement strand
ATCTATATATATAAAAAATAGAAGTCCTTGCAATGCTCCTTAGAAACAAGGGTGGTAAGATATCATCGCGTATACTTTGTGCATGTAGTTTGGAAGGATCAGTCAATGGAGTAGAGTATCATGCTTGGAAAAGCAAATGGTAGTGAAGGAGACGTAGATCCTCAATGAGAAGGATTTCTATCATGAGCCAATGTGAATAAAGAAAGAGATTCAAGTTGTGTAAAAGGCACTGGCAAAAAAACCCCCAAAAAACCCAAAAAAAAAAAAACAAACAAAAAACATTCCAAGAATTGACAGGATACCAATTTACATGTTTCAACTAACACATGCAACCCTAGATGGGCTCACCAATTTATGCCAGGAAATTTGGATGAACATGGCCTGGTCAACTGACTTAAAGAGATTCTTATTTTTTAAAAAAAGAAAAATTTTTAAAAAAGAAAAAAGAGAGATCCTTATTTGCTCCCATCACCATGAAAGGTGATCCAATAGAAGGTGGAAAACATTGGACAGTATCATTAATATCATGTGCTAGCTAAGTATTGATGGAGATCATCAAGAATTGGCTGGCACAGTACATTAACAGGAAGCTGCCAGATGTTCAGGTTGGGCTTAAAGAGGCCACCAGGGATATCATTGCTGATGTCCAATAGATCTTGGCTGAAAGCAGAGACTACCAGACAAATGCCTATTTTGTGCTTTATTGATTGTTGTTGTACTGCAGAATCAGAACTGACCCTTAGCTGACCATCCAGTAGGTTTTCAGAGGCAGTTAACAGCACAGGAGGAGATTGCCCATCTTCCTGCAGAGCAGCAGGTGGATTTGACCTGCATGTGTTTTGGATTGCAGAGCAGCTTCTTGCTACTAGGCCACCAGCGCTTCCTTCATAAGTTACGTAAAGGCATTTATCTGTGTGGGTCATAAGAAACTATGGCTAACACTGAGAAGAATGGAGATTCCAGAACACTTAATTGTGCTTATAGGAAACTTATACCTAGACCAAGAAGTTGCTGTCTAAGTGGAGCGAGGGAACACTGCATGGTTTAAAATCAGGAGGGGTGTGTGAAAGGTCTGTATTCTTTCCCCATACCTATTCAATCTATATATTGAGCAAATCACGGACGGAGCTAACTACTCTGAAAAGTGTGATAATCAGAATCAGAGGAAGAACCATCAACAACCTGGTTTTGCGGAGGACAAGATCTTGCTTGCTAAAAATATGGACTTGGCACCCTTGCTACATAAGGCCAAGGACTACAGCCTTCAATATGGATTACTTTTCAAAACTGAGAAGATAAAATTCTTAACCATTAGCTCAACAGGCTAAATCATGATAGATGGATAAAGAATTGAAGTTGCCAATGATTTCCTCTTAGTTGGATCAAAAGCCAACATGCTTGGTACCAGCAGTTAGGATATCAGCAGACATATCATAGAGGACAAATATGCTGTTAGGGATCTCTCCAAAATGCTGAAGAACAGTGATGTTAGTTTGAATACTAAAGTGGACCTGATTCAGGTCTTTTTCAATCACCTGCTACACATCTGAGAACTGAACAATGAATAAAGGTGACAGAAAGAGGGATTGATGTCTTGGAGCTGTGTGGTATTGGAAAAGTATTCTGAATATTCTATAGATTGCAAAAGAAACAGATCTGTCTTGGAAAAAGTGCAGCCAAAGTGCTCCTTGGAGATAAGGCGGTGAAGCTCTGTCTCTAATAATTTGGGCATATTGCTAATAAAGGCTATTCTTTTGGAAGTGGAAATCATGCTTGGAAAAGGAGAGAGTCAGCGAATGAAGAGGAGATCCTCAATGAGAGGGATTGACATGATGACTGCCGCAATGTGTATCAGATGTAAGGACACAATTCACGTCTGTTGTTCATTAGGTCACTATCAGTCGTGTTCAACAAGAAGACAACTAAGACCACCACCACCTTCATGTCTTAGACGGTAGAACTCTGCTCCCCAGCATTATAATGGTTGTGATCTTCAGGAGGGAAAAACTTTCAATATATTTATACACACTGAAAAGTAACTAAAATATCCAAAGCTCTAAAAATGTGTTACCGTTAACAAATGGAAGCTATTACGTGTTCTTGAGTAAGACCCTCTGGGAGATTTTCAGAAAAGGAAATCAGACATGGAGATTGTCCATCCTTCTCCCATGGTGTAATTGCTGGATTTGAACCACATAACTTGGGTTGGCAGTGCAGTACCTTACCACTACGCTACCAAAGCTCCCTCAACAAATGAAAGTTGGCAATCTTAAATACATTTTTATATCACTAATTTATAATTTTGGAAGCAGGAGTTGTATCCAGTTCCTAAACAACATGTCTCCAGAAACTATGAGCTTTGACAAATGTCGAAAGTTGCAGAGGGGCTTAAGGTCTTTAGGTTGTTATGATTTGTGCTCAACTTGAAGGCAATCAATTAACAACAATTTTTATTAAGATCTACTTAGACATTAATTGTGCTATTTTTAAGTGATGGTTTTGTTATGAGCCGCCAAATTGCTTGCAACTCACAGTGACCCAATTCACGGTAGAACAGATCTGAACCCTGCTCTATCTTGAACCAATTTCATTGTGTCTGACACATCTATCCCCATTAATCCAGGAACTAAGTTAATCCATTTCATCCAGGCTCTTTCTTTCTTGTCCTGTCCCTCCATCCTTTCTAAGTAGGCTTCTTTAATTGATTTGCAAATGTATTTATGTAGTGATCTGATGGTAAACTTATTGTAGCTAATGTCCTAAAAACACCTTGATATTTCTCTGTCAATTGGAAGTCATTGTTCCTTGAGCTCAAGGTTAGCTTATGGGAACACCCTAGAGATTTCTTGCATTTTTATGGTGCAAAACACATTGCAACATGCATTATTTTCAAAGGTGAATGCTTCATTCGGCAGTTTGCTTCACTTCCTAATGCAATTGAAAGGCCATTTGCTGACAGTAAACCAGTGGCAGGTGCGCCTTCCTGTTGACAGCTGCAGTTCTGACATGGATCACAGACAAGCTCTTGCTGGCAGTGTGGGAACAGCTGGAGCATTTGGTCAGATTTCAAAAGCTAATGTGAGTGGTCTTCTTCCATTTCTGAAAATAAAAGGAGTCATTGGCATCGGGGCCAATTTTGCATTGCTGTAGTGCGTTGTTTGTGAGATTTCCCCTTTATTAAGTAATGGAGGGAAAGTCAGCGTGGCACACCAACAATTTTCATGTCCGGGAAAGGATTTTGTAAATACTTTATGCGATTTCTTGCTTTTATTAAAAGCTCCTTTGATAACTTGAAAGCACTTTGTTGGTAACATTTAATCCCTAGAAACAGTCCTGTGAGAAATTATTGTATCAATTGGCACAAAGAAAGCAATACTTACTGAATGAATGCACAGATGAGTTATTCTTTATATCTTACTAAAATTTTATTTACTCTTTAACATTTATGTTCATTTCTACCTACATCGATCAAAACAATGTCATGTTCCTATAAACATCCTAAGAAGTAGTAGCAAATGACATCATTCCCATTTAACAGATGCAAACACTCAATCCCACAGCACCTAAGACATTGCTGAGGAGCCCCGTAACTGGTAAATGGAAGAGCTGGGATCCACGTTCTTGCTATTCTTTCAGTGCCTTCAAATTATGTTTTAGGAACTCTTTTCTTATTATATTTATAAAGTTGGTAAAGAGAACACTCGCTTTATATCCCTGCCAAGTTAAGTTCAAACATACCAGGTCATATTGTGAAAAGTAAGCCATTTCCTACTCAAATATTCATAGTAGGATACAGTAGTATGGACGAATTATTGGAGAAATGAAGCAAAGGAACTTAATATTCTTAAAAATTTCATTATTACATGTAGCTGAAAAAAAAAATCAAAGGACTCTCACTCCAGACTATTTATCAATTACCCATGTGGTGATATTGGGTCTACAGAAGTCCATCAGGGAACTTCTTATAGAGGAAGATGGTGAAATACTGTCTCACATACTTCAGACATGTGATCAGGAGAATCCAGGCCTTACAGAAGACAATGTGCTGGAAAAGGTAGAGGGTCCTCAAAAAAGAAACCCTTCAACAAGGCGGCTTGATATGGTAACTGCAGCACTGGGCCTGAGCTTGGCAGAGGTCAAGGTGATGCCACAGGATTGGTTTCAATCAGCTGGTCATAAGGTCACTATACAGGGTAGTCAACTGAACAGAATCCAACCACAACAACATGGTCATAACGAAGGAACGTCTACAGCTAAACTCTCCTTCTAACCACGGAGCACATAATGAACATTTGCTGATTGTAAACTGTGGAGTTTTTTAGGGAATGAGGTAAAACCAGAAGGAACCTGACATTGGAGGATTAATTTCCTTTTCTAACATTCTATTGTGGACAGCCTAGAGAAACTAAGTCCAAACTACAGCTTTCACTTAGGCAGGACTAAGTAGGCAGGGATCCAAAAATATTAATTGCAAATTCAGTCACTGCTGCTCGTGTGTGTATGAAATACGGGAAAGGCTACCAAGCAATTTATCTTCAGTGCTGTGCCAATAAGGATGTGGCTTCTCACAGGCCACACACCAGAGCATGTCCACTCAGATGAGATCTGAACACTTTCTGGATGAGTGTGTAACTAATGGATAGAGACTAATGTATTCTCCTGCCCCAATATTATTGAGACCAGAATATTTATTTACTTCTGTATACTATGACTAATGGTTCCATCTGCCCCCTCCTCTTTGACCCATAGCCACTCATTTTTTAGATTATACTGGTAGCTTTTTGGGAAAGAAAAATATCTTCACATGATTTTTCAGAGGGAGAGCATGTCAAGTAAATACTGTAGGGTTAAATATCTTGAAAGAAATAGGTACTGGCACCACCCAAGAGAAAATGAGCAATCCTACCCACTCTGGCACCTGAAAATGTTGGTCGATGTTTGGCACCTGAAGAAATTACCCATGAAATGAACACTTAGGGCTTAACTCATTAGAATGCAGCTCCAGTATCTTGAAATGAATAAGAATCTCTGCAAAGATAGGAAGAAATAGAGATAAAAAGAATTGCAGAAGGAACTGTAAGGCTTTTTAACTATGCAGGAAACTTAGATTTAATGGAATTGGCTCCGTAACACACGTAGTGTCAAAGCACGATCATAGGTCAACACGGTTTTAAATTCCCAGCCTGTTGAAGTTATATATACATCTACTCAGTAAAATAAAGCTAATCAGGATCATATGAGTTTTAATCCTGTTTCCTTCTCAGTGTTCTGCATCCCCCTTTATCCTCATACAAATTTTATTTTCACCTATAGTTTGGTCAGGTATAAGTTGGAATCTTCAAGCATTTCTGCAAATAGGAAAAGAAGTCAATTTGCTCAGTTTAGGTTCCATTCCAAAATGAGGTTTTGTTTAAAGACACAAGTGCATAATTTGACATATTTCACAGTTTTCAGTGTGGGGTTTTAGGAAAAGGTGTTTGCAACACTGCCAACATGTATGCTTCTCAAATGTGTTGTGTGAATTTTCTGTATAATATTCAATACATGATTTACTTATTTCTTAGGATCCTAGAATAAGCTATGATAGAAAAATTTAGAAAGGATATAATAAGACTATATTCTCTATGATTTATCTAAATAAACTTATGGTATTCTCATATTTATTGACTAAGTACATCTTTTCAACATCATAGAGTGCTGACTGGGTTCTTTAAAACAGAGAAAAATATAGATGTGGAACTTAAAATTCATTACACATTTAAGTATCCGATTGAACCACATCTCCAACTTGACTTTTTATATGGTATTTCTATCAATTTCATTAACACAGACACACATACATACATATACAACACAGACGGACAATAGTTCTAATAGCAATTACAAGCTCAGCATCTGTGCAGAGTAAAAAGCATCTTTTGACTGGATCCTCTTTAAAACCTTCTAGTTGTCAATGTTGCTGTTGTTGTTAAGTGCTGTTGAGTCACCTGGACTCATAGTGACCCTATGTATAACAGCCCTAAACCCTGCTCTATCCTGTGCCAATCTGTCTCCAACATACCTATCCCCATTACCTCAGTCCCTGAATCAATCCACCTCATCGAGGGTCTTCCTCTCCTGCACTGTCCTTCTACCCTCCCAAGAATGACATCGTTCTCCAAGGACTGGTCCTTCATTGCAACAAGCCCAAAGTATGTCAGATGAAGCCTCAGAATCCTTGCTTCAAAGGAGCAGCCTGGTTTAACCCTCTCCAGGATGAATCTATTTGTTTTCTTAGCAGTCTATGGTATATTCAATACTCTTCTCCAGCACCACAGCTCAACGGCTTCATAGTCTTTTAGTAGCTCTAGAAACATTTTTAAGAAGAAGGAATCTCACTTCATCCCATTATTAAGTGTAAATACCTTTTTTAAGAGGTAAGATAATTTGTTGGTTATTTTTTGGTGCAACTAGAAAATGTGGGATGTTAAAATTGTTGTTGGTGGGGAGGTTTGGATGTCAGTGTAACATTCCATGGAGAAAGGGGACAGTTTTTATATCCTATAATACATAGAATATTTAAAGACAATTTGGAGTCACCGTCATGCATTTATGACTAAACATTTTAAATTAATTCTATTTTTCCATGGTTTTTAGATCTATAAATTAGAACATTGTTTAGTAAAGTTTCTTCTTAAACATCACCACTTCCTCCTATGGCTTTCTCCCTGTCAGAACTATGTGGATTCTGTAACAACTTTGGTCGTGGGAGCCCAGTTTTCCTAATAACTTTATTATGGTGAACGGTTGAAAATTTGAAAGTGTAGTGTGTGTGATGGTAAATTGTGAATTAGTGGGATGTAATGATGTGACAGTTTATCAACAACTGAAGATATTGATACTTATTTTCTTCTATATGGAAACTTTCCTCCAAATTTAAAGCCAGAAGATCACTGGAATTTAGAAGAGAATTAGAACTACATGGTTTTTTAGCTTTTTGGTATATGCATTAAGAATTGTTTACAGGTTGTTCATAATGTCTCTGTACTTGCCCTTAAAACAACCAATAAAATATAAATCACGAAAAAAAAAGAAATCAGTGAAAATGAAAGAAAAATTTAATCATTCTATTTCTCATCTCATTTCTATCACCAACCCTTTATTTTCCTATTATTATTCTTTCTTCATTGTTTCAAACTTTTACATTCCAGTCACCAATTTTCATTAATGCATCTTGATTGCACGTTCAGTTAATTTTGAACTACAAGATCTAGTAAAAATGTTCAATTTCTTCTTCTTTGGCTCTAGACGTAGAAGCATATGTTTAATTATAATTGCATTCACAGGTCTTCTTTGGATGCGTATGGATAATATCCTATCATCCACAACATTGTATTTCAGGACAGAGCTTGAAATTGACTTTTTTA
The DNA here is from genome assembly GCF_000299155.1 of Elephantulus edwardii. Lineage (NCBI taxonomy): Eukaryota > Metazoa > Chordata > Mammalia > Macroscelidea > Macroscelididae > Elephantulus > Elephantulus edwardii. Next base: position 22,791,816 of record NW_006399764.1, on the reverse strand, counting down.
CTATGAATGCACCACCACTATCATTCTGCTTTTCATTCCCTGTATAGTATGCAATGTGAGTATCTGATTCAATGTGGTCAAAGCTGGTCCGTCTCATCCCACTGATGTCTAAAACGTCAATGTTCATGCGTTCCATTCCTTTTTTCACAATGTCTAGTTTTCCAACATTCAAGCTACATACATTCCATGTTCCATTTATTAAAGGATGTTTGCCCTTATTTTCCCTCATTATGACTCATTGCCCTCTGTGCCCTACTTCTACTACTATAACTATAGTGTTGTTATGTGTCGTCGAGTCGCTTGCGACTCATAGCTATCCTATGTGAAAGAACCCTAACCCCTGCTGTATCCTGTGCCAACCTGTCTTTGCCACACCTACTCCCACTACCCCAATCACTGACTTGATCCATCTCATCGAGGATCTTCCTTTCCTGCATTGTCCCTCCAACCTCCCAAACATAACGTCTCTCTCCAAGGACTGGTCCCCCCTTTGCAACCTGCGGCATGGAGTTAGCTTTGATTCAAAACAAACCTCCATCAGGTTCCCAAGGTTATGAATCACAATGGGAAGAGACTGCTCGTCTTTCTCCCGCGGAGCTGCTGGTGTATCCCAATAACCAATGCTGAGCAGCTTTGTGTTAGGAGTACAAATCTCTCTAGACTAGACAACTAGAGCTCTCTCCAGTTTTAAATGTAAATACTTTTACTGATAAGAATGTTGTCCCCAATATTATTGCTGTTGTGTACCACAGAATTGGAGCCAACCCATAGCTGACCCTCCAGCAAGTTTTCAGAAGCTGTTAATCACATGAGAGGAGACTGCCCATCCTTCTCCCTGGAGCAGCTGGTGGCCTCAAACCACATGCCTTCGGGATTGCAGTGTAGTTCCTTGCCACTAGGCCACAAAATATCTATCTATCTATCTATCTATCTATCTATCTATCTATCTATCTCTATCTCTATCTCAAATATATCTGTATCTACACACACACACACACACACACACATACATGCCTCAGATTTGCTTAGTTTCAATTTTTAGAGTCAGGAAAGGGAGCACCTTGTGAATTATAATCTATGTGTGAAACTGCAAAATATTTTTTCCTCAGTGCTAATTGTTACGTTGGCAAATGGTGTTGAATATACCGCGGACTGCCAAAGGAACAAACAAAAGTGTCTAGGAAGGAGGAAGGAAGGTGAAGCTTTGTCTCGTATGCTATGGACTTGTTATCAGGAGAAACCACCCCATTGAGAAGGACATCAAGCTTGGTAGAGAGTCAAGGGAAAAAAAGAGGGCGTCTCAGCATGGTGGATGGTCAAAGTGCCCACAGAAATACGCTTAGGTGTAACACTTGTGTTAACGGTGCGGACTCCAGCAGGATTAATTCTTTTGTGCACTATAATCGGCACAAGAGCACCTAAAAACAGCAGAGACACTCTCTATACATCTGATTGAAGATGCACTTTCACCCCCATAGAGTCAGCTTTACTTGTTCTGCTGTGAGGTCACCCTACTTCCCCCCCCCCCAACTAGTTTATTTATAAAATTTTAATACAAATTTGAACAACTTCTTTCCATTTCCCTCACCCCCCACCCTTCAAATTGTACAACCTAATGATTAATTCCCCCTCCTCCTTTACATCCACATCCCTCTACTTGCAGCCTCTCTACCCCTCCTGGATTCTTATACTCCTTCTAAAATAAATGATATTTATCCTTGTGGACTGAGTTAGTTCACTTTGCATAATGCTCTCCAGTCCCTCCCAAGTTAGGTAATAATTTACAAAGTTATTGTTGCTGCGTGTTGTATACTATTCCATTGTGTGAATGCACCATAATTTCTCAATCCAATTGTTTATGGCTGGACATTTGAGCTGTTTCCATGTTCTTGTGATGGTGAATAATGCTGCTATTAATATTGGTGTACGTATCTCTGCAGGAATGATTTTGATTTAAATTTTTCACAAAATATACAGGAAAAATAGGATTCTTGATTGAAAGTGATTTGGAAAGAGACAGACTGTTTCAATCACTTAAGGTATTGTTTCTTAATTCCTCTCACCGTATTGACTTGGAGTTGGAACTGACTCATAGCTGATCCTCCAGTGGGTTTCTGAAGCTATAAATCACAACAGAGAAAACTGCCCATCCTCCTTCCACAGAACTATCATTTGATTTGAGCCACCAAAGCCATGTGACCTTCAGGTTAGCAGTGTCCTTGTGGACTATGCCATCAAAAGCATCTCATGTTCTAATTAGAAAGGTTATTAGAACCTCTCATTAGATATTTTATATGTTGTTGTTGTTATGTATCATCGAGTCACTTGCAACTTATAGTGACACTATGCATAACAGCTCTGAACCCTCTCTCGTACGTCAACCTTATTGTCGCTGGTACACCTACCCCCATTAACCCAGTCACGGAATCAATGAGCATCAAGCTATTCCATGTGACTCACAAAATGTGTCAATTACCTATAGAATAAATACTCCACTTGAACTTAGAAGATTAGAATAGAGTGGCCTCATGAGGTTGTTTGAGGTTTCCCCTCCCTGGAGGAGAAAATGGTATCTGCTATTCAGAAGTATTCATGACTGTCAGAATTACCTGGGGTATTTGATAACTAGAGAACAGCTTTCTCTCTTCTTTGAACTTCTGCCTCTTTCTTTTGTTTACACTTGAGGTTACAAGGAATCACTGGGTAAGATGTTTCAGGGGAGAAAGTGGAAATACCAGGAGAGATGATAAAATAAAACTTAAGCCTGAAATGCTAAAATAAGATTTTTTTTGCTTATTATCTTCATAAGCCAATTGCTTTGGTTTATTATATTCAAAAGGCAACTGATTTTAGTAGAGCTCCCAGATTCAGACAGACTAGGAAGGAGAATTGGCCATCTACTTCCTAAATAACAGGCCAATGAAAATCCTATGAATGGTAGAGAAATGAGGTAGAATTATATACACTTGGTGTTAACCTGTACAAGAACTCAAATGTCTAGAAGGTCTGCTTTTATTGATTCTTCTGAATTTGACAACCTGGAATGAAGAGTTTTGGGGAGACTTATTTTTTTTTCCATTAATTTTGTTGTCATTATGTTTTCTTTCTCAAACTTGTTCTTATTATTCCAAGATATAAAAATATTTTGAAGAAAATTCTCAAATATCCATGGCTGTCAAGGAAAACTGTAGGTCACCTGTACTTTTTTTTTAATCTGTCTCTACATTTTTTCTACCACAACATATTTGCAGAAATTGTATATATTCTTTACCTTATTGAAACATTATGAAAACAATAAATATCTTCTGTGAAAAGAAACCAGCAGATGAAACTTTGCCCTCTACTTTCTGAGATTTTTTAAGACCTGCCTACATGTTAGAGCTGTCAAAGATGAAATGGAAGGAAATAAGATAAATGAAAATTACTAAATAATGCTCCTGGATTCCTTTCTTTGATGGTGTCATCTGCAGTAGGAAATCTATAATTTCATTTTTCAGCTCTCTGATAGGCCAAGGCTGTCAGATGGATTTATAAACATGCTACAGTGAACAAAGGATGGGTCATTTATTGGCTGCCTCCTCATTTGTGACAACTGTAACACTAGGGCTTGTGTCTCCTCCCTGTTCCCTGAAGATTTTTTTCTTCCCAATAATTTCATCTTGAAACATTCCCCTCTCCAATATTTTTCTGTGAGCTTAGTAATCTACTAATAGTAACTTGTAGAAATGAACAACACAAAATTTTTCTTCTCTTTTACATACTCCTACTTTCTACTTTGATGCATTCTTAAAAATAGCTTGCACCAGTTAACCTTTTCCAAAGGAGTACTATAAATGAAGTAACTTTTAATAATGCTATCATAAGAATTGGGGTTATTTGTTTGCTTAATGTACAGTGTGGCATGTTTATTTACCAAGGGCATGCAATTAAAAAGTTGGCCAGACCAATATTTTATACCCGAATGTTATTTAATACTATATAAATTTATATGCTTTCTTTAGTTAGATATTTCACCCCCTTAGTGATTATATGATGATTTCCATGGGGCATCAGAATAAGTGCAGCTGTGCTTCCTAAAACACCATTTGTACACAATGATACATAATAGTGGACATTATTTTGTTGTTGTTGTTATGTGCCAGCGAGTCATTTGCAACTGATTCATAGTGACCCTATGTACAAGAGCCCTAAACTCTGCTCTATCCTGTGCCAATCGCATTGCCTCTGACACACCCATCCTGATTACTCCAGTCACCGTATCAATCCACCTCATAGAGGGTCTTCCCCTCCTGCGCTGTCCCTCCACCCTACCAAGCATGATGTCCCTCTCCAAGGACCTGTCCCTCCTTACAACATGTCCAAAGTATGTCAGACGAAGCCCCAGAATCCTTGCCTGCATGGAGTAGCCTGGGACACTACTTTAGAGATTTAAAAAAACCTTGATATAGACCCCAGAATCCTTGCCTCCAGGGACCCGCCCAGTGTAATCCTTTCTAGGATGAATCTGTTTTCCTAGCAGTCCCTGGTACCCTCAATACTCTTCTCCAGCACCACAACTCAAAGGCAGCAATTCTCCTCTTATCCTCCTTAGTCATTGTCCAAGTCTCTGATGCATAACAAGTGATCGCAAAGACCATAAACCTATGTATAATGAATTAGTAATTCTAAATTAATATGTTTTCAAAACATTGAAAAACAGACTTCAAGCAAAAGTGCACTTCCATGAGGATGACTAATCACATTTCTTAGACTGGACTCGTTCAGTCAAGGTTTTACATATAAAAGCATCGTTTTACAAATATTTGCTTGGTTTCTGGACACTGGCTTCCAAAATTATCCATTGTCCAGACTTAAAAGTTGAGTGAAATTGGAATCCAGGTCATCTAAAGGCCCAGCTGCTAACCAAAAACAAAGCCTGAACGCATCAGCTACTGAACAAGAGGAAGGCTCAAATAATCTGTTCCCATGATACCTGCTACTATTACGTACTGTCGAGTCACAACTCATAGAGACCTGACTTACAACAGCTCAGAACCCTGCCCCATCCTAAGCCTATCTCATTGTGTCTAACACATCTGCCCTCATTACCAGTCACTAAGTCAACCCACATCATCCAAGATCTTCTTCTTTTTCACTGTACCTCCCAAGCATCATGTTTCTCTTACAGAACGAGTCCCTCCTGGCAATGTTCACCAAATATGTGAAACAGAGCTACAGAATCCTTACCTCCAAGAAATCACATGGTTTCTCCCTTTCCAGGACAGACCTGTTTATTCTCTTGGCAGTCCATTGAATGTTCAGTTCTCTTCCCCAGCACCACAATTCAAAGTCTTTGAATTCTCTTACCTTTCCTCCATGTTTAGCTCTCTGATGCATAATAAGCAATAGCGAAGACCATTGTTTGGATCAGGTGCACTTTAGTTTCTAGCCTGGCTTCATTGCTCTTCAGCACTCTGGAAAGGCCCCTGACAGCAGATATTCGCAGCAATTCGTCTTTTGTTTTCCTGACTGCTTGCAGCAAGAGTATTGATTGTGGAGCCAAACAAGGTGAAACTGTTAACTATCTCAATTGCTTCTCTTAAGGGAATTTAAAAATGTTCAACTATTCATCCTTCTCAGTGCAGCCTTGATCTTCTTGGAAAGCAGGGCACTTTTCAGCTACAGAGGGCAAAATATCATTGGTCTAAACCACTTGTACTTCTTATTTAATCTGGTTATATGACATGTGATCAACAAGATATGCAGAGAGAGTTCCTAGAAGTAGGCGGTTAGTTAAAGTTTTTCATACTCCATATCTTAATTTGAAGAAAAAAAAAGAAAGAATGCAAAGGCTATTCTTCCACTGGGCATTTTGTGTTTGGCAACAATTAACACTGAGTGGAGCTGGTGAAGTACAAGACTATGACAAGGATCAAAATGCAAGAGAGAAAGCACCTAGGACCTTGGTGATACTATGAGTCATTGAATAAATTATTCCTGACACTGTATCATGGCTGGACACATTATAATGTAAGATAAAACACTTCTTAGACAGCTTAAGTAAGTTAGTTTATTGTTCCTTATGGCCAAAAGCATTCCATCTGATTCAATAATTAAATGTAAAGCTTGGGAAAATTCACAACTTACAATTCACGTGCTCTTTGATTTATAGTTAAATGAATGGAGGGCCAGAGAAGATAAATTACACATATAAAGTTTCATAATTACGTATAAACCGAATTAAACATAAAAAATTCCATGGATATTTTTTTTGTTAACTCATCTTAATATATTTCAGTTTCATTGTTAAAAGATTATGATCTTATTTACATAAAATAATCCAGATGAGTGAAATAGAAATTAAAAGGTGCTATTAATAATAATAATAAAAATATTATTACATAATTGACAGAAATTGCTTTATTGATACTTCTGCTCAGTTAGTTACCAGTTTGACAAAACCACCCAAGGACAGCAACGAGAATATACTACTCAGAGCTGAGTGATAGATAAAGCTTTAAGGAATCCTAGCTTTTTCCTCCTTGCTTGGTCCACTCCACGACATGGAGCACTCTTTCTTTACATCTTATTCACTTTCCTTTGGTGGTTAGCTAAACTTTTGATGTGTTGACAGCCAGACTTGTTGCACATGAAACGTCATAGGTGATGACCTCTTTGTAGCTCAAAGATGACATTAGACTTAGCAGTGTCTCCAGAATGACAAATTCTTTTAGGAAAGTCCTAGTGGTTGCTTGGTAGTTTATCAGTTTACTAGCATAGGGCTTAATACAGAACAGAAACTGTGTTTTGCTGAATTAAGGAAGGTATAAAGAGTGTGAGGTAAGTATCTACTGCATAGAAAGTCTATGAATGTAGAGAAACGATGATAGCTATACAACAGAGTTCAGGTCTTTTTTTCCCATAGAGTGGCTATGAGTTGTACTTGACTCAACCACAGTTAACAACAAGAACAGATGAATGGGAAACTGGGGGAAGCAGTTCTGCTCTGAAAGGTGGGGTCTCTTGTTTTGGTTGAAGGCCCTGTGGAATATTTAGTTGTTTTTTATTTAAGCCTCTTGTTTTAGAGACAACACCACCTCCCTGGACGGCCTTTATATTTAAAAGTCAGTTAGGCTCTCAGGCCTGGAGTAATTATAATTTAGAGGAAAATTCTTCTCAGTGGTGTAGCACTGGTCTGTCAGTTTGCTGTACTGAGGTAACCTGGGGTTGCTGTGCTGCTGAACTCTGTGCCATTGGGTTGTAAATGCCATCATGGTTATTCACAGTGGACCGTGTTTGGTGGAGCTCATAGGGTCACTATGAGTCATCCTTGACTTGAGGGCCATCAACAACAACAACAGTAGGGAGAGAAGCGCAAAAGAATAGAAATGGCACAGAATTCGGAACGAGTTAGCTGAGAAAAATGGAGATCCTCAACTTTCTCATTTCATTATGTAATGAATGGCTTTAATGGTCTTGTTGGTTTTGCTGTCGTTATGTGCGATCAAGTCATCTGCAACCCTTAGCTACCCTATGTACAGCAGCTCTGACCCCAGCTCTGTACTGAGCTAGTCTCACTGAATCCAACACACCTACTCCATTGCTCTAGTTACTGTATCCATCCATCTCATTGGGGTCTTTCTCTCCTGCGCTGTCCCTCCACCCTTCTGAGCATGATGTCCTTCTCCAAGGACTGGACCCTCCTGGCCACATGCCCAAAATAAAAGAGATGGAGCTTCAAAATCCTAGCCACCAAGGAGAAACGTGGTCTCATCCTCTCTGAGATAGACCTATTCACTTTCTTGGCAGTCCTTGGTATGTTCAAGACTCTTCTGTAGCACCACAACTGGAAGGCATTGCTTCTTCTGTCATCCTTTGTCACTGTCCACCTCTCTGATACATGGCAAGAAATTACAAAGACCATAGCCTGGACCGGGCACACTTTAGTTTTTAGACTAACATCATTGTTTGTTCTAGCCCTGCTTTGGTCTTAATTTTCATAAAATGAAAAAGAGAAGTCTATGCATGCCTGTGGAAACTCGATAAACTTAGAGAAAGGACAATAGTTATAGAACAAAGTTAAAGTCTTTTGTTTATGGGGTTAGTAATAGATGGCTCTTAACAACAACAACAACAACAACAATATATATTGCAAAGCCCTTTTCTTCCATTTTGGACTTCCATTGGTTTGATGCTGTAGGATGTTTTGGTTGAGGGTCTGTGTAGATTGTTTTCTTTATTTAAGCCTCTTGTTTCAAGTCAATAAGACCTTCAGGAGGACATTTGAATTTAAGGCCAAGGCCTTGTCTCCACTTTGGAGACTGGGTGGAGTGACTAGACTCTGTAAGGTGGGCTCTCCTGTTTTGGTTGAGGGTCATTGTGGAACATTTAGGTGTTTTGATTTTTCTTTTGATAAATCAAATGTGATAATGGTTACCCATTGTGGGCAGTGTTGGGTGGGGCTCTCCAAATAAAACAAGCTTGGAAGCAGGAATGGCATCCACTTCCAGAATAGCTTGCCCCTGGAAACCCTATAAACTTGGAGGAAAGATGAAGTTATGCAAGTGTCTAGGTCTTTCATTCATAGGGCCATTTTGAGTCATCTATGACTCAATGACACTTACCAAAAACAACATGCATCTTTGTGTTATCTATACGTGGATATATCTGTCCATTTTTCTCTTTGTCTCTATCTCTCTCACAAAACGCCTACTATCCTGGTGGTTTTTATGCATATACTACTATAATAAAATTAAAATCATTAATTCATTGCTATAATAATTTTTAAAACATGCAGGAAAAGAAATGACTTCAAAGGAAAAACTAGCTCACAAAGTAAAGATTACTTTAAAAAACACATTTGAGTTTCAAGTTCAATAAAAGGCAGTCACCAAAGATTGGTATCAAGTGATAACAGTGGCAGTTTATTAATAATCTGTCATGTAAAGCTGACATATTAGGAGCTGAATTCTCAGCTTTACAATAAAATCCCTTCCATTTTATTACTACCAGAATTAAATATATTCTGCTCAAAGGCTTTAGGAAGCTTAAATATGCTTTAAAGCTCTTTTTTTTCAATACCATTTACTGCCTTTCCCAGCACCTTGTTATCAACAAATCAAATCGACAAAAGTCTAATCTTGATTCTTCCAGATATCCATGGTAAATCAAAAGCAGAGCAAGATAACATACACATTTTTATAGAGGTTGATAAGTTTGCCTTTAGACAAATGGAAAAGTCTTAGCAACTAAATTACTTGTTTCTGACATGTTGGGGGCAAAGGAAAGACTAGCTATAGGATGAAAATAACAGAGAAAAATTTAAAACATAAGCCTAGGGGATTCACAGATGGAGAATTTACTTAATCAGAGTTAGGTGTGAGCTACTCAGATAGGAAGAACTTATCTGCAGGTGTGAAAGGGTGATAGTGCATATGTGTTCAGAGGACAGGATTTAGGAAAGGCATTTTACAGTAAGTAAAATCACAGAACCACTTTTTATATATATATATATCAGTTGCAAATGTCTAGCAGAAATAGAATTATATTTTTTTATATTTATTGTCCAACTTGTTCGATATTATGTTATGAACAGTCACTTAATATATTTTACATGAAGCTCTGTCTCACATACTTTGGGCACATGGCCAGGAGGGACTGGTCCTTGGAGAAGGTCATCATGCTCAGAAGGGTGGAAGGACAGTGCAGGAAAGGAAGAACCTGGATGCAATAGATGGATATAGTAACCAAGGTAATGGGGGTAAGTGTGTCGGAGTCAGTGAGACTGGCTCAGGATAGGGCAGGCTTCAGAGCTGTTGTATTTAGGGTCGCTATGAGCTGCAGGTGATGCAATAGCATATTAACAAGAACAGCATGTAACCTTAGGCCTCCAAAAGTACTCACATTCTACAAGATTTTGTTGTAAAATAGGTTTGGGCTGCTCCAGGACTTTGTAGAAAGATTAGTGCCAAATTTAAGACTTGAGCACTTTATAGAGATTTTGACTAAGACTTCCTCATGAAAATTGGTGAAAATATATATATATATATATATATTGTATTAAGAATGATGTCAGTTAAAAAGCTAATTTGTATCCAAGAGATTGGTGAAAGTATCCTGAACACTTAATCTGATAGCTATAATATCAAATTCATTTTATTCTAGGACTAAAAATCTTATATAGGACCTGAAGGAATATTTAATCTCTCTGATCTTATAATTGACATGTAATTGCTCTAGAGAAGATCAAGCTTGAATCTTTTTCACTGAAAATATTATCAAGTAGTCATATTTTAATATCCTTCAACAGGAAAGACTTCATGAGACTAGGTTGTGAATGAGGGAGTCCAGGGGATGTGCGAGAGTGTATGTTTATGCGAGATTTCACTCCTTGGAGAAAGCATTACTTATCAGCTAATCATTAATTTTCTATGAAAAATAAATTTTAGAATTTTAAAATAAGAATAGAAAGATAAACCAGTGACTCTAAGCCTCAATTTCCCTACTTCTAAATCCCATTATTGGGAAACTATAACTTCAGGAGTTTTATAATTCAAGGAGAGAGAAGCAAAACTGTTTTTCTATAAGCCATAGTTGACTCCTATTAATTGTCTAAATAATTTATAGTTTATCTATTTTGTTGCTGTAAATGAAAATTTACAGTGAAAAAGGAAGGGAATGACCCCTCTTTCTCAGTAAATGTCTTCACCATGCAGTATCCTAAAGAGTTCTGGTGGCCTAATGGCAAGAAGCTGTGCTGTAAACACAAAGGCACGTAGTTTGGATCCACCAGATGCTTCATGGGAGAAGGCTGGGCAATTTTCTCTCATGTGACTAACTGCCTCTGAAAATCCACTGGACAGTCAGCTATGGGTCAGTTGCAACTCTACAATACACAACAACAACAGGATAGTTTTCTAGAGATTAATTTATCGGCACTTTGTGCATTTAGAAAAAAAGCAAAACAACAGTAAGAAAAAAATTCCAACAAACTGCTTTACAATGGGTCATGATTCATGGCAACTATCATTAGGTATTTTAGTCTATATGTATTATTATGATTATGATTATTAATTATTGGAGGAGACACCCCCTCTTTCTCACAAGGGGTGGCTGGTATACTAGAATTCTTGATCTTTCTGTTAGCAGGCTAACACTTAATAAAGCACTGCTTTTGTTGTTATCTACCATAGAGTCGGAACCGACCCATAGCTGACCCTCCAGAGGGTTTTTAAAGGCAGTTAATCTCAAGGGAGGAGATTGTCTATCCTTCTCCAACGGAGTGGCCGGTGGCCTCAAACTGCACACCTCTGGGATTGCAACACAGCTTCTTACTACCAGGGCACCAGAAAAGATTTATTATGTTTAACAATGATGAAAGTGTTACTAACACTATGAAGACTGTAAACAAACATGTACCCTTTAATCTTTGGTTTCAGACATGATTGTATGTTCTAATTGTTGTGTGTGAGTTAACAGGCCAGAGTGATTAATACAATCTTTCTCAGTCTTTCTATGTCTCTCTGTCCATCTCTTAAAAGCATTTTTTTCTTTAACATCCAACTCCTACTTGGTTTTCTAGAAGCTAGTAACAAGATAATAACAACAAATGTTACCTAGTTGGCTCTTAAATTATTTTTCCCCTATATCCATACTCCCTCACGTTTGGTTTAGGGGAGAAATGATAAGCTTTTAGAGTTAAACTTGGTAATATAGGGCACAAGTCCTTAATTTCTTCAAGTCTTATCTCTTTATTCTATTAGATGAAGGTAGCATCTCTCACAGGTATTTCTGTAAAGTTCAAATAAAATTGTGAGTGAGTCACTTTAACCACGTACTTCAATTATTAGTAGTTTCCCTCCTCAATATATTTCAAGTGTCCCTTCTTTGCCATTTTCATTTACACCTGATTTAAACATTTAAAGATACTGCTTTTTGCCCATCTCAGAAATAGCTTTCCAGAGAGTGATCTAAAGACAACCTTATTCAGAACTACCTTCAAATGTTTGAATAAAATCTTGATCTGATTCGCAACGCAGGCTTAATTCCAAATCTAATGAATCAGACATCCTGGATAGCAGAAGTACCTGAGAATCTCTGTTTTCACAAGCCCATTCTGGGAAATGATATGCATAATAAATTTGCATATCATTGCTCTAAGCTATTATGTATACACAATGCTTTAATAGTTTTTTATTCTTAAGTACTCATCATCTCTCCTTTAAAAAAACCAACCAAAAAACAAACCCTTCATGAAACTAGCAGGCTGCCTTCTAAGTGAGATGGAAAAAAGGCTAAATGCAGGAGGGGATGGGATTCACTTCACGTAGCCACTCAGACTGTATGGACATGATGTGGGAGCGCTTGATCCATTGAATCATTGACAAGTAACAATGGTAGAACCTGCTTGATACGATTTTTTATCTTATTACTAAAGATCCTGTGAGGATTTTCTCATTAGCAGCTAATAAAATGTTCTGACATTCAAGATTTCTTTATTTTTAAAGCCTAATTTTAGGAGGAAAAAACCCCTATCTTCTTATAGCACAGAAATAAACAAGATACATGGTTAAGAACAGGATGTCTCACTGTTCTCTTTACAAGACAAAGAAACAGTAGAGTGAAAGAAACACTTCTCCTGTGGATTTGTAAAAGATCTCTCTGGATAGGTCTCTATTAATTTATGCAAAAATACAATAAAATCATGTAGGAGAAAATACACACATTTCCTAGAAAAATAGATTATATCAAACCACAAGTTCAATTAAGTGAATGAAAACATCTTGTCAAATTCCATAAAGGTCTCATTCTTAAAAACCTATCAGAGGACTGACTTGAGTTGAGTGGCATCACTGTTTTCTCAAGAAAGTTTACAGGATTTGGAAAGAATGAGTGGAAAGTAATTCATTAAGCATTCCTTTAAAATCACCTTTGTTTTAGGTAAATTTTCTGAACCTGATTGGGAAAATATATTTTTAAGCTTTCCTTTTTAAGCATCTCAGTCTCAAAAATGTGAATCAGTCTGGGCTTTCTGATAAATCAACCTTTAAGAGTAGAATAACGAGTACTTTATTTCATTTTGTTTCTTTTGCAGTGTATTTCAGCATCATGGCAGTGATCATATAAATGCACAGTCCATTGTTAAATTAACAACAAAGATTAGAGGCAGGTTGTAAAAGAAAATTCTGAGCTCTTCTTGGTATTCTAGGGGTGAAATTATCAAAACACATTGGTAATTATTAGTGATTTTTAAAAAATTGGAAATAGTCTGTCATTACCAAAATACTCAACTTTTACCATTCTAAATGCGAGCATGTCATTACTCTTACACTAGAGAGTTGTTTTGAGTAAAAATTCATGCTGTAGCAATAAATTTTTTTTTGGGGGGGGAGGTTGTTTTGTTTGTTTGCTTACACTCTGATCTTGCTTCACTCTCAGGTCATTTTGTGCCATGGGTAATTCTTTCATTGATCTCTTTCCTGTCTAGTTGCTTTTCAAACAGGTGATCTTTTCTATATGACTAAAAAAAGTATTTTCTAGTGTATCTTCTGGTCCAATAACATTGTTTTAAAGCCAAATTATTGTATTATGTTATTTTCCAGAATACATAAAAACAGGAATGCTTGATCTGTTTTGCTTAAGTCTACTTTTCCTTGTTTCCATAACTTCTTCCAGGTTGATACAAAAATAATTGTTGAAAAATAATTGTTAATAATTTCTTTAATAATCTTTTGGTTCTTCAATTATTTTGGTATTTCAAAGAGTAATTATTCATGAAGCTTCATTGCTTTATTATTAATGATTATTATTATTACTATTACTATTACAAGCTCAAAGATACATAACTGTATTTATAACAGTGCTTAGATACGCACACATATTTACATATATTCACACAGCTCATATGTCATTTTCTAACTGCCTATTCCTCTTGTTTTCTTTATTATTGCTATGATCATGAGTGTTCTGATGCATAAAACAAATTTAAGTAAGTTGTTGCCAACTTATAACTCTTTTATGTTACCATAAATTGCACTTTAAATTGTTATTGTTGTTATGTGCTTTTGAGTCACCTGTGACTCATAGTGACTGTATGTACAACATCCCTAAAGCCTGCTCTGTCCTGTGCCAATCCTATTGTTTCTGAAACATCTACCCTCATTACCCCAATCACTGAATCAATCAGTGAGAACTACCAGGCATGTTTCTTTCCATTGTAGAATATTTCTTTGGAAAAGAGTCTAACTTTCTACAAATTTCCTACTAGGAACTACAGTTTGCCTCACAGGGAAATTGTGAGGATTAAAAGATAATCACTGCTAAGATTTGAGGCACTATCTGGTACTTTTCACTTGCTAAAAAATGTTAAATTGTTGAATTTGACTCACAAATTGTGTGAGCACATGTCCTCCTTCTCTGTGAGGTATTACTCAGTCCGTGGTTCAAAGATTGACTCTGCTTTGCTCGAAGGAACTTTCAACAGTTTTCTAATAAATGATTGCACTGGTGAGCGTGTATTTTCAGAAGGCTTGATCAACAGTGAAATCCTTTCTCCATTTGTACTTGACAGGTGTGTATGTGCATGCATGTGCAAAAAAAAATTCTCTCAAAAAGTGAAGAAAAACCCACCCAAAACATTAAGCAAACTAGTGCTTTTGTTCCCCTATTCCCTTAATAAAGTGAGATTTTAATTTCACTCAAGAAATTCTGTGCATAACTGAAGAACCAGCTCCTCCCTTGATTTTTCAAGAAGAAAATGTAGTGTCTCTTAAATTTACTAGACTTTGTCCTTAATTCACATCCAGCTTTGCCTGATGCTGCGGTGTGACCTGAGAAATTTGCAGTTACATCTCTATTTCATGCGTGGGCGAATGCTTTAGCTTTCTCTAGTTTGCATGCTAAGCCTTTTATATAGCATTTTCCATGCCTTGCTCAAAATTCGTGTTACAAGAACAACTGCCTTTTTACTTAACAATTTTCTAAAGAATTGTGAAAATTCATAAATGAAATTAAGGAGTATGAATAATTGAATGTAAATTATCTTTTTGGAATTCTAGAGTTAACAGAGAAAATGTACTTAAATTTTGGAAATAAATATATGCATATATTTCAGTTAAGCCCAATTCTGAAAACCTTTTGAGTGAAATGAAGAAAGTCCTAAAGAGATCCAACTTAAGTGATGATCAGGTTCACTTTACCATCACAATCAGATTCCATATAAAACAATGGTGCCCCCTGGAGGACATTATGCTGAGTGAAATATCTCTGTCACAAAAGGACAAATACTGTATAGTGCCACTATTGTAGAATGAGGCTGACATCAGGGTGGGGGTAAGACTGAGCAAAACTCGATAAATTATGTATACTGCATTGAAGCCGAAGAAGGAGAGAATAGTTTAAAAGTAATATATTTTAGGGCATTATGATTATCATGAGTCTGGAATGAGGTTTGCAGAGTGGAGTATACTCGGGATTGGGGAGGCGGGTCAGGCGGGTTGTATACCAGTGAAGGAGTTTTTCTTTTGCTTTTCAAGGAGAAGAGTGAACTGAGGGTGGGGGTGGGGTAGGCGGGGAGAAAAGTGCAACAATGAATGGACATCCAAAATCTTTGTAAATGTTCATTGAAATTAATAAAAAACAAACAAAAAACAATGGTGCCACAGAAATGGCATTGGCTTATATAGATTTGCAGCCAAAATATCTTAAGAGGTTGTAAAAGTCATCTTTTTAGTAAGAGACATCTTTAATAATCAGTTCACTGTAAACATTATGACACCTTGGTTTCATAAGTTTAAAAAGATATAAATACATCATGCTTGGAAAAAGAGAGGGTCAATTCAAGAGAGTGAGAAGCTGCATAAGATGGATTGACACAGACTGCAACAATGAGTTGTGCATGGCTGAGCCTGGAGGGTGGCACAGAACAGGGCAAGGTTAGGACCCTTTCCTCATAGCTGTTGTTTTTGAGTACCAAAGAGTCAGAACCAACCCCTAACTGATCCTCCCGTGAGTTTTCAGAGGAAGTTGAGGAAGCAGGGGAGGAGACTGCCCATCCTTCTTCCCCAGTGCAGCTGGTTGCTTCAAATCTCATGCCTTCAGGATTGCAGTATAGCTTCTTGCCACTAGGCCACCATAGCCAACTCAGAGGTATGTGCTTTGAATCCACCAGCTGCTCTGAGATGCAGATGGAGATTTACGGCCTCTGAAAACCCACTGGAAGGTGAATCATAAATTGGTTCTGACCCAACAGTACATAAGAACAACAGCAGGTAGTGAATAAACAAATTATTTTCCATATCTTTTTACGAATGGCATGAAAGTAATTCCGTTTTCTCACTTGCAGTATGTACATTGCATACGCGCCCGTTTATTTTCATGAGTGTGTTATTTTTGTGAATATGTTATTTGCAGTAATACCTTAAGTTCATTTAAAATTTAAGCATAGATTTGAAAGACAGCGTTTTGTGTTTCACCTTTGTTCTCCTTGGTCTAATTATTCCAGAGAAGTTAGTAATTTAGGAAACTGAAGGTCTCCTAATAAGCTTTAAATTAGCACACTCTATTTTTCATTTACTTTGGCTACTTAAACCAAGGGAGGAAAATCTTTAAAAACAAACAAAATAAAACCAGCTCATGGAAAAACAACATGACTCCCAAATTCAGGAAATTGCGTTTTTCTTTAGTTTCAAGAATTTTAATCTATATAATGAATAGTTTCCAATAGTTTTCAGCATTCTTAAGATATGAAACAAAACAGGAAGATATTATTTTAGTGACTTACCATCACACGTAATTTCACACCAAAACTGCATGCTATCCTGTTTACCGGTGCGCTTGATTTTTTTTTTTTTTTAAATTCTGAGTGACTTTGAAGTCAGGAAAATTGTGTGGCTTAAGGACCCAGAGAAAAAGGTAATACAGTCTGAATTTGAAATGCGTACATTGAAATTATTGAGCTCTATTAACAGTAATAATCTCATTCTGTTTCATTATATCTCACCAATGCCAACTGTTACTGAAACCATGGAATGCATTTGAATCAAAACAATCACTTCAAGAGGAAATATGCATATGGTTTTAAAATGAGGTATATTATTAGAACAATACACTCTGTGGTAAACATACATACATTTACATAATTAACTGAAATTTTATAGAAATGCTAGTACTAATTTTTATACCATTTTTCCTATCAGGCCCAAAACAGGTAGGCAATATATACATATAAGTAAAAATTAAATACAATCTACAAGAACCAAAGTTTGCCCTTGAGTCTCTCCTTCCTGAATTTAAAGAACCATCACAGAAACAGGTTTGAGGCCTTGAATACTAATAAGAAAAGACCAGATGAGCTGTGGGAGGGTATCAAGAATATCATCCACGAAGAATGCAAAAGGTCAGTACAAAGACAGAGGAAGAAAAAAAGGCCAAAATGGATGTCAGAAGAGACTCTGAAAATTATACTAGAGCACCAAGAAGCCAAAGCATAGGGAAGAAATCAAGATGTTAAAGATCCGAATGGAAGAATTTAAAGGGCCTCCCAGGAAGACAGAGCAAAGTATTATTATGAAATATGCAGAGAGCTAGAGTCAGGAAATAAAAAATTACTAACTTGCTCAGCATTTCTTAAGCTGAAGGAACTGAAGAACAAAGTTAAGCCTCATGTTGCACTATTAAAGGATTCTTTGGGCAGAATATTAAATATCAGGGAGCATCAAAAGAAGGTATAAGAAGTAAACAGGGTTACTATACCAAAAAGAATTGGCTGACAGAAGAATTTCATGAAGCAATGTATGATAAAGGGCCTATGATGATGAAGGAGGAAGTTCAAGCTGCTCTGAAGGAATTTCAGGAAAAAAAAACCCAAACAAACCACAAAATCCATGTCCCAGAAATTGACACCATAACAATTGACTTATATTAACAAACAGATGCTGCCCTGGACGTGCTCAACAAGTTGTGTTAAAAAATCTGGAAGACAACCACGTGGACTGGAAGAGTTTCATATTTGTACACATTTCCCCCGCAAATGGTGACATGACAGAGTGTAGAAATTATCAAACAATATCATTAATATCGCATGCAAGCAGGATCATGCTGAAAATTATCCAAAATTACTCGAACAACATATCAACAGAGAATTGCCAGATGTGCAAGCTGAGTTTAGAAGAGGCCATGACACTAGGAATATTATAGCCAATCTGAGGTGGATCTTAGCTGAGAGCAATGAGTACTAGAGGAATGTCTGTGTTTTCTTGACTATACGATAGGCATTTGACTTTATGTATCAAAACAAACTGTGGCTAACTATGAGAAGAATGAGAATCCCAAAACACTTGCTTATGTTTATGTAAAACCTATACTTGGACAAGGATGTAGTCATCAGAACAGAGCAACAAATACTGCATGGTTAAAAATCAGAAAAAGTGTACACCAGGGTTGCATCCTGTCTCCATACCTTTCTAATTTATATGCAGAACAGATCATTTGGGAGGTTGGGTTCTAGAGGAGAAACGTGGCATTAGGACTGGAGGAAGACTCATCAACAGTCTACATTATACAGGTGACACCACCTGGCTTGCTGAAAATGAGGAGGACCTGAGGCCTTTGCTACAGAACGTCAAGGAAAGACGCCTTCAACATGGACTGAAGCTCAACATCAAAAAAGCAAAGATTCTTACCACTGGGCCAATTAGCATCATCGTGATATATGGGGGGAGGGGGAATGAGATTGTTAACAGCTTCAGCTTGCTTGGCTTCACAATCAACGCTCTAGGGACCAGCAGTCCAGAGTAACGATATCAGTTTAAGACTGAAGTGTGCCTGATACAGGTCATGATCTTCACAATTACTTGCTATGCATCAGAGAGTTGGACAATGACCAAGGATGATAGAAGAAGAATAAATTCCCTTGAGTTGTGGTGCAGGAAAAGAGTATTGAATATACCATGGACCACTAGAAGAACAAATACATCTGTCCTTGAGAGGGCGAAGCCAGGCTGCTCCTTGGATGGAAATATTTTGAAGCTTCATCTGACATATTTTGGAAGGAGTGACCAGTCTTTGGAGAAGGACATTACGCTTGGAAGAGTGGAGGTAAAGCACAAGAGAGGAAGACCCTGGATGAGATGGACTGACCCAATGACTGGGGTAATGGGTGTAGGTTTATAAATGACAATGAAGTTGTTTTAAGAAAGATCAGTGTTCAGAGCTGTTGTACATAGGATCGCTAAGTGTTACAAAATCACAACATACACACACACATGCCCATATAGTCATAGATAATGACACACACACTACAATGCAATATTTGATATTTCTTTTATAAGGGTATACAGTGATGGTAAATGTGTATACAATTGCCTTAAATATGATTTTTAAATATACTTTGTAAGATCTGTTGGTCAGTAGGGTAAGAAATGAGCTGCTATTTAAATGGTTGGTGGTTTGAATACATCAGCTGCTCAATAGAACAAAAAGGAGTTGGTCTGATCCATATTTACAGCCTCTAAACACTGTAGGGGATGGGAGCACCGTGTCCAAAAAGATTTGCTATCAGAAGAATTAGCTCAATGACATTGAGTTTGGTGTTGGTTTTTTAAACATGTTTTGATAATGAGTTTATAAGAATGCTAAAAATTTAATCCAGTGTTCTGAGGCGTGAATTATAAAACATTTGTATTATAGAGTTCTGTTTCACTTTATGATATATGATGGAAATACATTATCCTAATACCCTGGGTTTTAATTAATACTTAATTTATATTTAAAACTTATAATCACATAACTAATTATGATAGATGAAATTTACAGTAAGCAATATTTATACAGAATCATGGATAGTTTATTTTATTTTATTAAAAATATTTAAAAAGCCCAAATAGAAACGTTTTTACATTTATATATGGATTTTATGAAAAATATTTACAATACATACAGAACTGCTATTCTAACAAAAAAAAAAAAAACCAGTCCACTTGTTTAGTGGAAATACATAAGCTAATAATGGGAAAGAATCACTAAAACTAGTTCATTACTAAATATGATGATTAAAACAAGCCAACTCTTAGAGGAACAACAAGACACGTTAGTGACCATGACAAAACCACAGTCTTCTTTCATAGGAGACAGGAAGTCTAATTATAATGAAATAATTATGATAAACTAGAGTAACTTTAATTTAAGAGCTTCTGTTCATCACGAGATACCCATGCAAGAGTAATGAGACATCAATCACATTATTAAAGGTGTAATTAGCATATCCAGTGTTGTACTAGTAAATACTGAACACGTGGCTCTCCACAGAAGAAGAAAGTGGAGGAGGAAAAAGAGAACGAAGGGGAGAAAATAAGCCCAGGATTTTAGTATCTACCAACGTGTTGTCGTTGATTGTTGTGGAGTCGAGCGCAACTCACAGTGACTCTATGAACAAAAGATCTAATGCTTTTCCATAACTATCATCATTTCTATCTACCAGTGTATGTAATGTAAATACTCCCACCGTAAAACTTTTTCAACTACCAAACAATTCTTAACATTTTATTAATTGAGTCTTGTGACTCCATTTGTGAGAGGTCCACCATATAACCAATATGTCAAAGTAATGAGTATCACAATAGTGTACATATTTATAGAACCCAATAAAAAATTACAATCCAGTAAAAAATGTCCCCAAATTTAGACACCCCAAGAAAAGAGAGAATAACAATTTGGCAAATAAACATACGAAGAAGTTCTTAGTCCTCAAGAATGCTTAGCTTACAGTTGTTGAATCGAGTCTCGCTCACGCTGAGCTCTGGCCTGCTCAGGTGAATTGCTCTGCGGAGCTTTCAAGGAAGCTTTTATGTGGAAGCCACACCTATTATTCGGGACATCTCAGAGTATGTGTGGACTTCCAGTATTTCAGACACTAACCCAGCACGGAACTGTTTGTATAACCAAGGAACAAGAACCATCACAGCAGTGAAATCAAGATTTGACTCTATGTCCTTCAGAACGAGTGCAGAAGAGGAAGATGAGGTGGATTGATTCAGTGACTTGGGTAATGCGGGTGGGTGTGTCAGACACAATGAGAGTGGAACAGGACAGAGCAGGGTTTAGGGCTGTGGTACACAGGGTCGCTATGAGTCACAGGCAACTCGACGGCACATAACAACAACTTCAGAACCAGTGTCCGTTCAATGGTAGAATTCTTGCTCTCTATGCTGGTGTCATTCATGTGTCTGTTCCTGACCAACTAACCTGAGTGCAGCAACCACAGATAAGTCAGGAGAGGCAATCTTGAGCTGAGCTGCTGAGCACATTTCAGCAGTTTTGATACTAGAACAGAAACCTGGTGATACTTCAGAAAGTTCAGTTAATTAAAACTCCACACAACAGTTGGATCTCCTTGTCTATGAGCCATATATAGACTGAGGGAAGCTCAACAGTAACTTATATCAACAACATAAAAATACACACAAACATAGTTAAAATGAAAAGAATGAAAAATCAAAGGGGTTAAGAGTTCTTTGGAACAACTGAACTTTTATACATTCTTCCAGCCCTCATTAGTATAGTGGTGAATATCCCTGTCTGTCATACAGGAGACAAGTGATCAATTCCATTACAGGGAGGCAGCAGAGGTCACAGGTCAAAATAAATGTATAACTAGTAGGTAAACTATCACGGACCACCATCATTGAATACATAGAAGTCCTACACCTATACTCAATGAAATATGCACGTTCCCACCAAAATGACATTTTCAACATGGACATATCAACAAAACACCCACTACTCACTTTACCACCATGGTCAGAATCTAACAACTCTACCTATTATGTGAAAATCAGATTGCATGAAAATTCCAGATGGGCATATCAGATTACAAAATGTAGGATAAATATATAATTATGTAACTGTCCAATCATACCATTACATAACTACACAAGCATTGAATGTCATGGCCCAGCAAAACGGACGTACAATGTTGGCCATCAAACCCAGCATTGCTCTCATTTTACAACCCGGTGTTTGTTTATTACAGACAGGCATGTGTTGTTAAGGCATAAAAAGTAGAATTTTCAACTGCTGTTAGTGGAAGATATTATATAAGTGATCATTAATAAGTAGTGAGTTTGTGAATTCATATAATTAGCAAAAAAATGGCAACAAGAAATATAAACACTGTTGTACATCACATTAGAATTCCATACAGCAAGGAGAGATTAATATAAACACTGTGTTACATCCACAGTAGAATACCATACTGCAAGGAAAACGAGGCTTTCCCTACTGTACACAACAAGCTCGTGAACGGAACACTGAGTGAGAGAATAAAACAGGACCTATTTCGTGACTCCACTTATGGAAGGTAAGAAAAGAGAGAACTGGAACTCTAGTGTGAAATTCAAGAAGATAAAGATTATGTTTTGTGACTGCAGAGGCTGAACAAGAGCATAAGAAGATTTCTAGGATGCTTTCGATCTTCTTTTTGTAATTATTTGTGAGGGACAGTTGTATGGGCGTGTCAGTTTATGGCAATTTACCAATGCCAGGAGTATAGCCTATGAGTCATTTCCTAGATGTGTATTAAGTATCCACAGACAAGATTAAAAACACTGGAGAGAAGAATAACATTTTTGGAACATTTATAAAACGTTACATTTACAAAGTTGAAATAATTTGTGAGGAAAATTCATTCAGGTGTATTTGCAAAATAAAATTCTTATCTTAAAAATGTAGAAATGAAATGATTTGGAATAAAAGTATTCTTCGCTGCATATGCAGATAATACATTGTTACACGCGGTAGAGTGGAAACGACTCATAGCTGGCACTCCAGTAGGTTTTCTGAGGCTGTAAATTGCAAAGGTAAATTGCAAATTTCCCTTGCAGAGGTGGTCAAGTCAAGTATCTCAAACCCAAAGGATTCAGGCCTCTGTCTGGGTTGACAGGACACCTGCTTACCCACTAGGCTACCAGCACTCCCTACAAATAATAGTATCGTTTTCTTTCCTTTTTAGCACAGTCCTGCAGATAGGACAGGAACCACCTCCCTCTGACACCCCTTTACATAATGCTACGTGAAGGGGTTATTAAAATGCGATACAGAATACACAACTTAGTACTTCCAAAGGTAGTTGTTACTTCCACTCATGCAAATGATCCTGTTTAAGATACATCTCACTAATACTATATGCCAGAAATACAGGAGTTGTATTCCTTATTTTTCAAAAATATATTTTTCCTTCCAATAGGAATGCTAACATAAGTGCCCTAATTATCTACATGTTACATGCTGATTTTAGACCAATCCTCTCTCATGACTATTATGTAGCACACAGCAGATGTGCAGAGGTAGTTGTATCAAAAACCACCTTCATTAGTTTCACCAGAAAACAAAGTCTATTTAAACTGTAGACATCAGTCATTAGTACAATACAGATTCAGATTTTTAGATGCTATTATTGAATTGCCATGGGAACAAACAAATGAAACCTAAAAGATTGTTTCAGTAGTCACTATTTCCTATCACTTCTATTTTCATAGTTAAATATTTTACTTTCATCTCCTGAAGCAATAGCCTCTAAGCTTTTAGACAGGAACTCAATTTTGATAAATCTTGACAGGTGATAAAATAAGTTTTACTTTCAATAACTCATTGCCTCTATTCATCGGCATCAAATAAACCTCAGTATAAAATAAATGTGAAATATAAAATTGTCATACATTCCCAAAGACCTTTTTCCAGTGTTATAAATCTTTACCTTTCTAAAAAATTTGCCTTTAAACTCCATGAGAAACCTATGAAAACTTATATCAAATGATGTTACTGTTTTAATCTATGCGAAATATCTGTATTTTAGAAAGAAAACAGTACATGATATTTATTTCAACATTTTTGGTCAAGCATCAAGTGAATACTGTGAAGTTATTATTAAAAAACAGACAATATTAAACAGGGGTCATAAAAAGAATAATTTCTGAAAGGAGTTACATCCATGGTAATCTTACCAGAAGCTCACAGGTCAGGAACTCAAAGAAAACGTTCTCCACCCTGAGACCTAGGAAAAAATACAACAGAAAAAGTGCCTATTAGTACTCTAATTGAACTATAATTAAAACATCATACAAAGTTAAACCATGATTCAATATTATGAGAATATCTATGAGTATTTAGTGCACTTACAATCTGACAAATAGTTTTGGCTGCAGTATTCATCTGAAATAATACTGTCATTTACTCAGCTCACATAGAACCATTGTAATTTAACATTAACTATTCTAATTTTTCTTCATTAATGCATCTACTTCCAAAAAAGCTTGCCTCAGGAAACTCTAAGAACTTGGAGAAAAGATGAAAGTTTTGTGTTCAAGTCTTTCATTCATAGGATCACTATGGGGAGGGTGAAGAAAAAGAAAGCAGATCTAAACCATATGTATATAATATATACAAACTTTGTAAGCAAAGCAAATAAAATAAAAATAAAAACAGTAGCAGTGGAGAGTGCATAACTATTACTCAACCAGGTTCCTTCAAGGCCGCACGGTACTCCACAATCCACTCTATATCTGAAATTCTTATGACATTAGTTATTATTTTTATGTTTTAATCAAGCCATTGTGACCAAGTTTAGTAATTAATGTTCCTTTAGCGAGAATTTTTCTTTTTGATACAGTACTACTTTACCAACTGTGGTGTTAGCCTAAAAGTTGGCTTTTTCAAGCCATTGGTTAGGCCACCTCCGGTCTCCAGGTACCCTAGCAGAAGACACATGGTCTTCCAAAACTCAGCATGGTCTTGCTAATCCTCAACAGCTGATGTAGCAATATAAAGAAAGCACTCTCCACACTAGCGTGTGTGAAAACACCAACACAGGAGGGCAGTGTGGCTATGTCTTAGCTTCCTGCTGCATCCAGTTTGGCCCACTAGTCACTAGTTTATACACAAAACCCAGCCTGCATACCTACAGTCACATGAGTCATTCCCCTCTGGGGTACATGTCTCTGGAGGACCTTCTAGCAAATCTCGAACACACAGGACATAGAGGAATTGGGTAACAGTGCTGTCAATACAAAGTATGGACTTATACAACTGGTTAAGCATTTGGGAGTACACCGACCTGAGGATTCTCATAAATAGACTGTTGGTTAAGTTAGCAGGACAAGAAACACAATCTTAGAAGGATCGCTAACACATTTATTAGATCCTTCAGTTTGTTTATGAGTTACAATGATAATGGAAAGACTGTTTATCTACGCAGGTTCAAATCCACCAGCAGCTCCATTTATTGCATTATGAAGAGTGTTTTGAAGGATTCTTTCACTCAGGGGTCTATTATTTCAACATGTTGCTACTGTAACTGAAGGGAAAGCTCTGTCATCCTTATCCAACCTTGGAAATCTAATGGAGGTGCTCTGAGTTGAAACCAATCAGATTGGTTTCAAAAGCAATGATTTGAGGCTATTTTTGTTTGTTTCTTTTTGTATCATGTCAGTGGAAGAACGCTTAAGAACTATGTTTGTATTATTACCAAATTACTATAGAAATTCTACTTTATTAATTCTTTTTTGTATTATTTTCTTGCTTCTATTATTTTTGTAGTAATATTGAGTTTGGAAATCTAAGAAATTATATATTAATTAGTATTATTTATTAATGACATGAATAATTAGATTTATTCTATGTGTTCCAATTTTGGAAAAACTCAAGAACTGAGGTTCTCAAATGACTTCTCTGATATTAAAATGAATTCACATGCTTTACAGCGCTCGGATTTATCTTTATCGGGAAGTTGAAAATCTAGGAAAGGAAGATGTTTCCAAGCTATGTCACTTGAAATTATGATAAAATAATTAAATATTATTTTAAATTATTATAGACAATTTATCAACATTTAACACCAGACAAATAACACTGCGCTAGGATTTTTACATTTTATTTTCACATCTCTTCATTTATACTCACAAAAGTCTATGGTGTTGGAGATTATTTTCTGTATTTGAAGGCAGGAAACTGGAAGTTAACAACTGTCTGAGCAAATTACAATAAATTTTTATACTCATACATAGAAAGTGAAAATTCAAACCTTGCCTTAATTAAATTCAGAATTCCAATTAACTTCTATTCCATTATAAGATTATTTTAATAGATAGCGTTCACTGAATACTTTATATCTGTCAGGCACCGTTCTAAGTATTTAGTATATATTAACTCACTGAAGTCTCACAGCCACATTCCTACTTCAGATATGAACACAATTGAGCTCTGATGATTTCATCTTTTATTATACAGGCCTTAACTTAGGGTGACTAGCTAAGACTTGGTGAGGTTAACTATTAAACCGTCTGATTGTCTTTGATCCTTGTGCAGTATTCTTACACGTACTGTTTCAATACCTTGATTCAGGCCATAGTCTTTCCAATCACTTGCTAGGCATCTGAAAACTGAACAATGAATGAGGATAGCAGAAGAAAAATTGACACCATTGAGCTGTGGTGTTGGAGAAGAGCACTGAACATCCCATGGACAGCCAAGAGAACAAACATATGTCTTGGAGACGGTTCAGCCAGAGTTCTCTTTGGAGGCTTTGAATGAAGAGACTTTATCTCACATATTTTGAGCATGTTCCTTGGAGAGGGAAATGATGCTGGGAAGGGTGGAAAGTTGGCAAAGAAGATGAAGACCCTCAACCAGGTGAACTGACATGGTGAATGCCACAATGGGCTATTGTGTGTCAGGAAGTGTGAGGACAGCGTAGAATAGAACAGAGTTCAGATCTTCCGTTCATAGGGTCGCTATGAGTCAGCACTCTACTCGACAGCACCTAACAGCAACAACTTTTTTTTCAGTGAGTATATGCTCACAATTCTTTTCTAGTGGTCATGGATTTACATGTTTATTATATTTCTAATATGTCATAGTTGGTCAAACCTTGGCTATTTTTGACTAGTTGTCTTCTAGCCAGTTCCAGTTTCAACTCACATTAACTGCATGTGGCAGAGCAGAACTGTCACATAGCATGTTACTGGAGTTACTCTTCATATTAGGTAAAGACAAGATAGCCAGGTTTTCTCCCTGTGGAGCCACTGAGTAAGTTCAACATTTGGTATCGTGTACTGTCAAGTTGGAATCAGTCCATAGCTGATCCTTCAACAGGTGTTCAGAGGCAGTAATTCACACAAAAGGAGTTTCCCTATCTTTCTACCTTGTAGCAACTGATGGATTCGAACTGCCTGCCTTTAGGTTATCAGCACAACTCCTTACCTCTAGGTCACAAGAAAACCCCGAGTTCAAACTACCTGTCTTTCAATTAGAAGATGAGAGTGTTAGTGTTTGTACCATCAGGGCTGCTTTGGTGCATCTTGTTGTTGTTAGGTTTTGTTGACTCAAATCAACCCTATGGGCAACAGACCTGCACCCTGCACTATCTTGCCTCTTCACATCACAGTCTCCACCATGGTCAAGCTCATTGGCGCAGCCACTGGGCCAATCCATCTCCTTGTCTATTTTTCTTCCTTTCATTGATCCTCTACCTTCCCTAGCACAATGTGTTTTTCTATAATAACAACAGTCAGCATTCACTGGAAACTTAATATATGCCACGGACTGTGTTAACTGTTATACATTTCCTCATTTAATCCCCATAGCATAGCAATTCTGCTATTGACTGTGATGATCTTTATTTTCTGGATAATAAGATTGACAGAAGAGTTTAAATAAATAGACCAAAGGATCCAGAGCCTGGAAATTGTATAGCTGAGCTTCAAACAAGCACTCTCTTACTTTATATTTAGATGAGCATAGGGATTCAGAGTCTTCAACAGGGAAGAAAGTGTGACAGAAATGAGGAACTTCCCTTCTTTAGGCTGGAAAACAAGTTAAAATTTCAATTTCATAAGGCAGAGATGAAATTATGTCCTCATGTTTTTTTTTAAAATCTACAAAAGAGTAAATAAATTTAAATCATTTCAGGAGTCTTACAACCCCAACATAATATGATTAATTTTAGATAGTGATAGCGCCAGCGCTACTAGCTCCCTAAATGCTAAATTGAAATTATGCATTATTTATACAACTTGCCTATTTCTAGAATTTTCTGTCTATAAACTTTGGAATACATAATATTCTCCTAAGTATGTAAATTTCATGTAATGTATGCACAATGCTGATGTAGGTTATCAGTAACACTTTCCTGGAAAGACAGACAGTCTTCTATCTATTTAGCAAAATGCAAATAATGCTGAAAAAAAAACCCAGTAACTTTGAACTCTTACCTCTTTCAAGGCTGTCAAGCTTATTAGTTCAGAAAACAACTCTTATCACAACTGTAGATAACACATTTGGAAATAAACCAGACTTTTACAGTAAAAACTTAACAGATTGTAAACTTTGATAAACAACCATTGAACACCTAATTGCTCCATTAAACATACTTTTCCTAGATAAATACTTGAAACACTACCTTTCATTTGTGATGTTGATACTGTGTGCTGTTGACTTGGAACCAATCCATAGCTGGCCTTCCAGGGGGTTTTCCAAGGCAGTAAATCTCACAGGAGGAGACTGCCCCTTCTACAAAGCAGCTGGTGGATTCAAAACATGGACTTTCGGGATTGCAGTAGAGCTTCTTATCACAAGGCCAACACAACTCACCTCCATGAAAACCAAACCTTCTGAATGTCTTATTCAAATCCAGACCATTTTCTTCAAAGTAGATCTTAAATCTTAGACTAGAGTGACAGACAGGTGGTGAGAGTTTACAACAAATATTTCAATTTAGCTAATTCAAATGGTATCTTGTGCTGAATATCTGCACTGAAACTAGTACATCAAAATCCATTCTATCATCCTCCTAGACTCTTTTACAGCATACAAGACTTGTTAACTACTACTTCCTTTTTTGAAATTTTCTTTTCCCAAATATTCCATCACTTTCTATTTCTAATTTACTTATTTTCCAGACTCTAACTGGTATTTCTTATTGCTTCTGATTTTCTCACTTCCCCACTGCAACACATTTGCAAACTGTCACTAAGGAGTTAATCCCAGCTCCTAATGACTATATAGGTCAGGGAAGAAATTCTCTGTGGGGTTTCTGAGTAATGTTTATGGTAGCCAACTGCCATGTCTTTCTCCTATGGAGTAGAGTTAAAGGGTATAAAGTATCAGCCTTCAGATTAAGACAGATGCTTCACGTAATTTCAATGTTCTTCTCTCCTTCCCACCACCCTGACACGTAGACACTCTTGCTGCATCCCTACTCTCAGTTCCCACCACCTTGCTGAGGACACAACCATGCTCAGGAGTCTGTGAATGAAGACACTGATCAAAGCATTAAGACATCTTCTGATACTGTCCTCTTTTTCACATCTCTAGATCTAAATTACACACAAGCACATGGCTTTAAAAATCACCTCTAATTGGGAGCTCTGGTGGCCTAATGGCAAGAAACTGCACTGCACTCCCAAAGGCACGAAGTTTAAAGCCACTGGCTATTCCACATAAGAATGGGCAATTTCTGACCATGAGATTAACTGCCTCTGAAAACCTGCTGGAGGGTAAGCTATGAATCGGTTCTGACTCAACGGTACACAGCAACAACAACGTGTAATATTTCCAACTTTCAATATTTCCAACTTCCAATATTTCTATGTCTTACTATTCTATTCAGTTTTATTTCTACTTTTTCAACTTCCTGCTAAATATTTCTGCTTACATACTTTACCAATAATAACATTGTCCAAAACAAAAGGTACCTCATTACTGGCATGATCTGCTCCACTCTCTAGTCTTTCTGCTACTGGCACAAGTGATTTGGCCAAGTTCAGACTGTTGGTCATGACTGGGACTTCCCTAGCTCTAAGTTACTTATTCCAATTACTTTCCTAGTCCAGTGATTCTATTTCTTTTATTTATTTATATGAATTTTTTTTAAAAATGAAAACCTCATAAATAGGAACCAGCAAGGTCTATTTTTTTTACATTTGCTACAGCAATTAATTCAGCTCTCCTCCTTCACCTTGGTTTAGGCTCAAAGCAGGCAAAGTAATAATTTTGACAGTGGGAAAAAACAATAGGTGGCTACCATGCTGTGATTAGAGAATGCTGACATGGCAAATACGGAGGTGAGTGTGGTAGAAATAGGGCATCTGACAAGATTAGTTTTGCATTATCTGATTGGTCAAGACTTAAGGAAAAGTTGTGGCTCTGTTGGGTCACTGTCAAGAACTATATAAGATGTTAATCATTGATTAAATTCTGGCATTCTGCGTCCATTAGCCGGGGAGGTTGTACACACACATGCTATGGTATATTTGCTTTCTTATTTATCGCTTTTACCATACTTCTTAAATGACAGCTTAAGCCTCAATTCACCTAAATACATTATTTAGTTCCTAAAGGAAGATTGCCTAACTTTCCATACCTTACCACACACACTAGGACAAGTACATTGCTTTAAAAGTGAAATACAAATATAATTTTGAAAAATGAAAGTTCATTTTGAATTGACCTGCCTCAAATCTATTCCAAGACTGTTCATTA